>NC_071511.1:87116340-87419371 GCF_027887155.1 Malaclemys terrapin pileata | reverse complement strand
GGGTGACTTTTTTGCGTAGTCCATTGCCAGAGTAAGTTAGCACTTTAAGTACAAAATAACTATATAAATGCAATGTTAAGGTTACATATTTTGACACAAAAAAGTAAAGAAATGCAAAAATTAAAATTTTTTTTTGTTTACTCTGAGAAGTGGTTGTATAAAAATGACATATAAAGCACTTTGGGTGTTCAGAGTCAGACCTTAATGACAAAAATAAATGTGTTGCTTTTTCCTTCTGTTAGCATTGCAGATATAACACAGCTAAGGTGGCATGAACCTGATTCTATTCCATCTTGTGTAACCTCAACAGATTTGTTTGCAAGGTGATAGGGTTGTACAGAGGTAAGTAAGAGTATAATCTGAAGACATTAGAATTGCATAGGGCCTAACTTGGCCAGCAAGAACCTTAAGGTTATTACACTTGAGATTGAAAGAACCCAGTCTAAATATCAGACCCAGACTGAGTTTTTAGGACTAGCAGATAGAAAAACATCTTTTTACTTGTTAGTTGAGCACATTTGGTAATCACTGAGACGACAAGGATGGAACCCCACAACGTATTTTTACGGAATCGCTTTTCAAAGTAGAAAAAATGGTTGCCTACGTTTCGTAACTGTTGTCCTTTGAGATGTATTGCTCATTTCCAGGGCCGGCTCCAGGCACCAGCCCACCAAGCTAATACTTGGGGCAGCACCTGGAGGGGGGCAGCATGGTGTGGTGCTCCGGCTCTGGCCGCCGGGGAGAGTGGAGCCCAGGCCGGGCACTCCGCCCTCCCCCCGGCACTCTGGCTGCCCTCCCCCCCGGCACCCTCCCCTGCCACGTGGGGGCGGGGGGGGGGGAGGCGGCGGCCGGAGGCTTTTTTGCCTGGGGCGGCAAAAAAGACAGAACCGGCCCTGCTCATGTCCATTCCATTTTAGATGTGCGCGTTCCCACATGCACAGTTGTTAGAGATTTCTGCCTTAGTGGTATCTATAGGGCCGGCTGTGGCGCCCCCTGTAGTGGCGCTCCCATGTGGCGGTATATCAGGCACCACCGGCCGTGCGCCATCTCAGTTCCTTCTTGCTGGTAATTCCGACAGAGGGGTACGAGGACAGGAAATGGAATGGACATGAGCAACACATCTCGAAGAACAACAGTTATGAAAGGTAGGTAACCGTTTTTATTTCTTCGAGTGATTGCTTATGTCAATTCCATTCTAGGTGGGCTCAGAGTTCATAGCTTAGCAGCTTGCAGTACTGCCCTACCAAAGCCAGCATTGTCTCAGGCCTGCTGGGTCAGCGCATAGTGGGACATAAAGTTATGGACAGATGACCAGGTGGCTGCTCTGCAGATGTCCTGAATAGGCACCTGGGCCAGAAAAGCTGCGCCCTGGTAGAGTGGGTGGTGATGATCACCAGAGGTGGCACTTCCGCTTGGCCATAGCAGAAGTGAATGTAGGCCGTGATCCTGAGCAAAAACCGACCTGCCCTCGAACGGCAGGTGGAAGGACAAGATGGCCACTAGATGGACTTTGATGGATGAAAGGGACAAGTTCTGGAGCTTGAGATTCAGGAGTTAGTCCAGAATAAGCTGCAGAGATGCCCATTTGGGACGGACACCTTTGTCCACGATTCAGCAGGTGAACTGTTTGCACTTTGCCAAGTAAGTCACTCTGATGGAGGGCTTCCTACTTCCCAACAGGACGCGCTGAACCTCAGTCGAGCACCGCTGCTCCTGCGCATTTAGCCACACAGCAGCCAGGCCGTCAGATGTAGTGCCGCCAGGTTGGGGTGCAGGTTCTGGGACAACAGGTCCAACCTGACAGGTAGCTGGAACGGGGTTGCTACCGAGAGGTCCAGCAGGGTGCTGAACCAGTGTTGGCGTGGCCATGCTGGCGCTACGCGGATGATCCTTGCCTTGTCCTGTTTGATCTTCGCGAGGACCTTGGGCAGCAACGGCAGCAGAAGGAAGGCGTACATCAGAACCCCTGACCACGGGAGCAGAAAAGCATCGGACAGGGCTCCTCTCTCCATTCCCCCCTATCAAACAGAAGACGTGGCATTTCTTGTTCTTCCTGGACGTGAACAGGTCCACCTGGGGAGTTCCCCACCTGTGGAAGAGGGAAGTGACCACCTCTGGATGAAGGGACCACTCGTGGCGAGATGAGAACATCCTGCTGAGATGATCTGCCAACCCATTCTTGGGCCTCAGAAGATGAGTGGCTACGAGATGGATATTGTACTGTAGACAGAAGTCCCAGAGCTAGAGGGCTTCCTGGCAAAGGGTTGACGACCTGGCTCTGCCTTGCCTGTTGATATAGAAAACCGTGGTCATGTTGTCCGTCAGGACCTGGACCACTCTGTCTTGTATATGAGGTAGAAAGGCCTGGCAGGCCAGTCGAACCGCCCTGAGTTCCCTGATATTGATATGAAGGGAATGATCTTGACTGGACCAATGCCCTTGAGTGTTGAGATCGCCGAGGTGGGCTCCCCAGCCCAGGTCTGAGGCGTCGGAGACAAAGGTCATCGACGAGGATGGGGACATGAAGGGAGCACCTTCCAACACCGACGCGGGATCCTGACACCATACAAGGGACGGATACCGTTAAGGCAGAAATCTCCGACAGCTGTGCACATGAGTGCGCGCACATCTAAAATGGAATTGACATGAGCAAGCACTCGAAGAAGAACCATACTTTAAGGTTCTCATACTAACATTAACTGATCCACATTGAAGAAACAGGATCATACTATGATCTTGACGTAATGGAATTGCATTTGTTTACACCAGCATGGAATTTGGCCTTATATATATATATATATATATATTTAACAGTCTAAACTGTAATCAAAGTATTTTATACGTTGAATATATAAATAGGGTAATATTCCTATAAGAACCTGAGCTTTGGCATTCCCTGTTACCTTCACCTTGCACTAGCACATTTGTTTTCATTTCACTTTCTGTGACAAAGAGTTGGTTCAATTTCCAATCTGATTCTCACTCCCTGCGTAAACAAGATCTGGGATTGCTGTAGTACTGAGGTAGTCCCCTCAGGCCCAGGGGAAAGGTAGTATCTTGCATCTTCTCTGCAGGAACCCCACTGCCTAATTTTAGAAAAGGTTTCACTATTGGGATCTATAAGGAATGCTGTCCAGTTGCCCAAGAGTGGCAAACCCAATATTCAAGGTGGGATGGTATAGAGTGGGAGAAATAGAGAGACCTTTAGGGGCCCTCCCCAAGGGAGTGAAGGATTCCCATGGGAGAAACTCGAGAAGACTGCTTGTTATTCTTGTGATGAATGTGGCCTATTATCAATGTTGGATACTTCAGTTTCCTCTCTATAGATTACCAACAACTTTGACACCTAATGGCACCCCAGTTTGCATGGCTACAGCACAGAAGACAAGTCCTGGGCATGCATTATTTCCGGTCTGTAGAAAGGTAAAAGAATCGGCAACCAACTCAGCTTTGACTGCACTGTGCATTCCAAATCTCTAAAACTTCACAGTCAATTTCTAAGCATATATTGTTTGGTGTTTAATAATTTACTAGAAATTGTTCCGGAAGTCAGGCTGGAAAGAATGAAATGAGAAGCTACCCTCAAAACTTTCATGAACAGAAGAAAAAGTGTTAATTTCCATCTTCAACATAGCACCCATCTGCATTGGTGCTTCTGTGGGATAGCTTGTGGAAAGAGTTGAGGAGGAACAAGATTGCCTTAGCATAAATTTTACGGTCTTGTTTCACTGTTTGCTGCATTTCAGGACCAGGAAGCTAGTTCTGTATTACAATGCAAACCCTATCCCAATGGTCCTATGTGAGGTCATTGCTTACCTAAGCATTTCTGACATGCTACTAAACAACTTGTTGCCATAATTATATGCTCTGCTGGGAGTTATATTGATTAATTCACCTGACATTTGTGGAAAAACATTTAGTGCATTTCCATTTACAGTCAGCAGTCTGTCATAGGTAGACGGTACATTCTAGCTTTTCTATAGCACATATCCTCTTAATTTTTGGGTTAGATGGAACCAAACAAATTACTTGTTAAGCAGCTATAATCTATTTTAATTTCATAGGGGGTAGTGACCCTTCTGCAGTGTATTTGGAAATAGAGGAGCATTATTACTGAACTATGTGCGGTGAGATGTGGGATGCAGAGAAGCAGCAAGAAACAATAACCTGTTATATTGTACTCCATTTATGTGTGTTGCTATAACAAATGTGTAGGCTATAACAAATCCTATTAATTACCATGAATAATGTGATTGCTCTGTTCCATTCACACTGTGAAAAATAAGCCAACCCCTGTGATAATTTAGGCTGAGAGAGGGGAGAGAAGTTTTAGCCTATTAGTTATCTAAAATGTCACACACTGCAAATGAAGCCATACAAAGATAATATTTCTACAATACAGTGAAAAAAGGAGGTTTATGTAGACACGAGACCAAATTCAGTGAAGTTACACCAGGGATGAAATTGGGCCATGCTCTTTATAGTCCACAATTTATAAGAAAACAAGAAAAAATATCCCGATCTTTAAAAAAATCTCATTCTTTGTTGAGTCACCCTGTGTGACACTGCTTCCCATATTTTTCATAGTACTATTATGATATGATTGTGTCATAGTCATAATGTATTTGATGCCAGATAAGTCATATGAGGTATCATTGGAAAGTTATGATTTACTGAATATGATTATTCTATTTGTATGGAAGTATCATTTTTGTATCTAAAGTTAGGAATATTGAATACATCTGTACTATAAAAGTGTTTGCACTTGGGGAATGGCCACCAGACAGAATGCAATCAGTATGGCTGGCTAGCTGGGGACAAGTCAATGGATCATGAGGGAGAACAATCGGTTTTTGAAGATGCTAAATCTCCCACCTTCCTGAGAAGCTTTCCTGGGATGCTATAAACCGCCTCTGATTCATGGCTGCTTTGACACTCCAGGGTCATGTGTTCAAGTCACCTGGTACTGGACTCCATGATAGACCACCAGTATTTTTCCACTGAGGGATGGGAGGGAATCACACTGAAAGGCAAAGGATTCCCTCCATATGTAAATCCTATATACAGCAGGGGAGTGAGTTAATCAGGGTTTGCTCTTCACTGAATCCCCACCCAGGATGACTGCTGTGAACATCTAAGGGCTTGTCTACACTGCCAATTGAACGACAAAACTTTTGTCATTCACAGATGTTTAAGAAAGCCCCTCCCTCCCCCGAAAGACAAAAGTTTTGCCGTGGCAAGTGGCAGAGTAAACGGCTCGTTGTCAGCAGGAGTGCTCTCCTGTTGACAACGTGAACCCCGCTCCGCTCGTAGGGGGTGGAAGAATTTTGTTGGCAAAAGTGCCAACAAACAGCGTTTACACTGTCCAACTTTTAGCGACACAGCCATGTCGCTAAAAGCTGTGTAGTGTAGACAAAGCCTAAGAAACAAAGACAAAGTTGGGGAGAAGGATTGAGCCCAGGCTGGGAAGGAGTCTGACCTGTGAAAGAACTACCTGTAGTTTTAGGCTGCAAGCCAGGGTGGGAAAAAAATCAATGGCTTAAAAAAAATTGAATTTATTTTTAATTTAAATCGGATTTTTTTGATAAAATGCTTTTTGAGGAAAAAACCTATTTAAAGATAGTTTTAATTAAGATACATTATAGCTCAAAGATATCTCATCATGGAATAGGGATTATAAATTCTAATTCTATAGTATGAGACAATATATTCATGTAATGTTTAAGAAAAGTTTTGTAAATGAGTTCCAATAGTCCATAGAGTAGGGACCCAATCTTATGGGGTTCCAGGGGCTTCTGTATAGACTATTTAGGTTAATCTTTTTATCTACCCAATGGGATTCAGTGCCCAGTCTAGAAGATACCATCAGAGATGCTTATTTTTGCAGTTCTCAAACTGTGGATTTGTGTCTCCAGAGGTAACATGCTTGTTAATAGCAAAAATGTTTTTAAATAAATAAATAATATATAGAGGTAAGAAATAACAGACCTCAACCCTGTTGTCTCTCTGCAAATTTGTGTACACAGAGTCAATCCCTTACCTCTCTCTAAAAGTGCAAAGTTTCAAAAAGTTCAATGAATAGAAGATTGTTGGGGGAGGAATAGATCTGGACAAGAAGACGACGTCTGGAAATAAATGTGAGAAGGCGGGGACAGGCAGTAGAAACAAAAGTGAAACTGTTTGAGCTGCTTATTCCAGAAGTCTTGAGGTCTTTCTGAGTGTAGCCTTCATTGATTTGAGATCTACCATGCCATTCTCTCACTAGAAGGGAAAACCTATAATGGCAGCAGGCCATAAAAGAGACCCAGTTTGGGAATAAGAACCATTCAAGAAATATATGTTTGCTGCTGATGTTTTAAAGAAAGTTACACCAGTGAACTGGTGGAAGTCACTTAAGCACTTGGATTCAGAGACTATTGAAGTGATAATCTCACTTTTAACAGCAGTAGCTTCTGCTGGTGTAGAAAGAATATTTTCTTCCTTTGGACTAATTCATTCCAAATTGAGAAATCATTTGGGACCTGAAAAAGCAGGAAATCTTGTTTTTCTTTTTCAGACTATGAACAAACAGGAAAATGAGGGTGAAGACGACTGAGTTAGCTGCAGAAGCCAATATTTTAAGTTTCTCATGTTGACCTGGCAAACATAATCCATTAAATTTTTTTGTAAAAATATTTCAATTATCTATTTTAGTTAAAAACAATTTTAACAAAAACAAACTTGATTTTAAAAAATTGAATGTGTAACAAAATTGAAAAATTCATATGCTTGTTTTGTTAAAATATTGTATGTTTGCTGTTGAAGAAAAAAAATCCAGAATACATAACGTTGTTGTTTTAGTTAAATAAAACAATTTAAATGTCTGTCTGGTGATGTTCTCCTCCTAATACAGCATGGCAAGAAAATCCTCCAAATATTAATGATTAACCTATTGAATTGGAGATAGTTCACCTCCCAATGACTTCATAAATATCTGCTTCAATTACCTTTGGTAAATGAAATAACCAAACAATCATTCATTTTCTGATATAGCTGTAAAACTAATCTGAAAAGTTTTCAAAATAAATCACTTAAAAAATGTATAGTGTGTACAATGAAACCTACATTGATCTCTGAGTTGTGAAGAATATGTATTAAGGTTATAGCAACCAACAAGAATGCACTTTTATTTAGAAATCCATGATTAAATCGAGTCTTCCTGACTAGTGATTTAAATCAATGTGATTTATGTGGATTTTGATCTAAATCAAATCCACTCCGCTGCAAGCAAGAGCAGCTTGCCTTCAAGAACCTCTGAAATCTGCCTAGAACAAGATTTAGGGTGAGAAATTACCACTTATAACCAGTTTCTTTAGTATTGTGAAAGTAGAATGAATTATATTGTAGAAGTAGAATGAATTAAAGAAATGCTGTATGTTCCTTTTAGCAGGAATGAGGAATGTTGAGATAAAGTTGTCAGGAAGAGGAACATTAAGGTATTGAACAATGGGTCCACTTAAGCTGATGGTGGGACATTAACAGGAGATTGGTGAGAGTTAATAAGGACTTGAGATATGTGTCTAGCCCAAGGTAAACTTATCAGTTCTGCTCCCTTTGTAATCTTGTTAATTTCGCGCCCTTTTATCTGTATAAATAAGGTGGTTTGAGCCTTGTATGGCACTCACATTTTCTGGGTGTATTAGCAGAACGCTTTTGAGAGGTAAACTCCTGCCTTTGACTGGCCAACGATGCCAGCCTTCATTGCCCACTAGTTACATTTTCAAACAAGCACTTTGTGCTTTCCCTCATGCTGCACTTCACGCTTGAGAGGAGCTCCACTTAAACATCCACAAAGCTACGTCATTATCTCTCCTTAAATCTCCTTTGGTGTGCTGCCTACAAAAAACTTGACAGATGTAGACCACAGATACCATTCCCTATGATGCTGACCAATACTGTCTCATGGTTTCTTTATACTCCCTTGTCCATCTGTTCTCTCTTGTCTGACATTTAGATTGTAAGCTCTTTGGGGCAGGAACTGTCTTTTTTCGATGTTTGTAGAGTGCGTAGCGCAATGGGGGTCCATGACTGGGGCTTCTAGGTATTATGGTAATATAAAGAATAAAGAAAAAAACTCAATATCCAGTACAGTGTGACCCAGAAGAGATAGAGGAAATTTTAATGTCCTTTCCCCACCAAGAGAGCTGCCCAGCATTATTAAAAAGCTCAGATGAGTGCATCAGCTTTTTCTCTGTTTTAAATCCGGCTCTCACGCACTGAACTGCAGCCAACATCTTTGTGTCTGACCTCCTAAAACTAGACAGCGTTCTCTTCGGAGTCTGGTCAGAAGGATCAGAGGCTGTTGAGCAATTCTGTAGCTTCCTTCCTTTCCATAAACTATCCACTATGGCTTACTGCACTACGGTGTTGTCTGTTATATAGTGCAAACTACCTCTTCAGTAAATGAATAACCACTATATAAGTATTACAGGGTTTATATCTTTATAGTATGTACCCATTAGAGGGTGATGTTCTCTAACACATTTGACAAAGTTTGGCATTCCGTACAAGAGGGAGCAGTGGTACATGTATACACTAGCCATGACATTAAAGACTGAGAGTCTCTATTTGCTTATAGGGCTAGAAACTGGGAATTGGGCCCACGTTTCCCACCTGACAGTTCACAGAACTAATTACTAAACCACAAGGGAGATAGGTGTTTATATTTAGTATTAGATTTTCTATTGAACTTTTTATTTTACTGTGGTTTCAAACTGGAATTGCAGCAGGGTATTAAATGTGCTTATGTTAATTATTAAATTGTAGTGTCTAGCATACCTGGTAGTTAAACTATTTCACTGCAAGTTTTCTGTCCTATTAACATTCAGCCAGTCAGTCAGTGGAGAAGATGGTAGAACAAGCTGAGAAACACAATATACCATATGATATAGAGGAAATTATATAGTGTACAGGACATGAGGAAAAAACTATTTGATACCTTTTCCCAGACACAAATATTGGAATATTTAGGTACAGGTATACTCTGAAAAGGCCCCGCCGCTGAATTGCCGCCGAAAGGGCCGGATGTGCCGCCCCCCTCTTCATTGGCCGCCCCAGGCACCTGCTTGCTAGGCTGGTGCCTGGAGCCGGCCCTGATCACCCCACTGGCACATTTTAACCCTCTGTAATGAAAGCTGAGTTGAGTATTGTGTTGATGATACTAAACATGAAGCAGAATATACTGCAGCTGAATTGGTTCTGCCGTGCTAACAGGAGTAAAAGATGTTGCTTGACAATAAGTGAGAATATATTGTGTGCTTGGAAAACTCACAGAGAACAGATGGAGTAAAAAAAAGTGATGTTTTTACATATGCTAGTCATTTTCCTAACCAAACTGGCCCTTTAAAATAAAGTTAGTTAGTTTATACCCTCTCCATTCCTATTTTAAACACCACTGTAATGCTAGTTTCCTTTTGTACTGGGGACCAGCAAATAGAACAAGAGTATCAAAAGGGTACGACATGAAGAAGAAAGGAGTAAGGAAGCAGTCATAAGTTCCACAGAGGATTCAGAGAGCTGCTAGGAGGGTTGGGGAGAGGGGCCCTCCAAAAGCTGGGAGATCCTCAGTAACAGGGTGACCTAAAGGTGTGTCAGAGAAGTAGGGGAAACACTAGGAAAGTTTGCATATAAAGTCAAAGAAGCTGTAAGTGGGTCAAAAAGCAACAGCAAGAGGAATGGGGGAAGTAGAGAATATTAATGTTATTTTGTCTCTTTCTTGCGTCCAAGATAATGGTCTAATCCCATTCTTGGTCAGCTTCCTTATTCATTTAAATTGCTGCTATGTGCTGGGTTCCCAACATCTCTTCTAATTGGGATCCCAGGGCAAACAAGCCTGGTTTGATTTATCTTTCCCTAACAATGTTGCACTCCTACAGTTGAGTGTCCTAAGCCTGTACGAAATCATCTCTAATAAATCCAGTGCATTTAACTTGTGAGTTTGATCAGATCTTCTTGCTACCGAATGTCTGGTTAGAAGACTGCAATTACATGAGGCTGGTTTTATTTTTGCTGTAATCAGTGACTCTAGATGAAAGTTTCATGGATCATATAAGACATTTAAGTAGATGGAGGAAAAAATAGCTGGTTGCACTGAGTTTGAAACACATAAAAGTAAAAAACAACAACACTGACAAATTCTTCTAATTAATTCACGAGCTTTTTTTCAAGTCACCATGGTACATGACAAGAGCTCCAGTGGAAGAGGGTTGTTGTAACAAGAGAGATTAAGAGCACCACAGCCTCCTGTCATGCTTATTTCAGATATCCTATCATATATTTTGCCCTTCAGAAATGTTTGTGATGATGGGGAAGAAAAGAAAAGCAAATTGATGCTTTCTTCTGTCTTCTGAAAGCTACTTGCTGCAGAGAAACACAGCCAACCAAATCTACACTCAAGACTACAGCCCACAAAAGAAAAAAGTATCAAAGGGAGAGGGAGGCAAATCAGCGTTTAGGAATTAATTGAATTGCTGTGCTAATAAATGTTTTCTGTCAATCAGGCTGTCTGGTATTTGTATGTTAACGGCACTCAGTGCTCATGATTACAGTGTGCCATCCCATGCCATTCACTGGAAGATGGCTTCCCTGTTGAATAAATGCAGTTATTTTCCCCCCTTTGGTTTTTGTGAATTTAGTAGCTGTGAAAGGTGGAGATTGCAGTCTGCTATTTACTCACGAAACAGGTCGAGTGACAGTGACAACTAGCTTCCCTCCATGTGCCTCTTCTCTGATCTTGAGGAACTTTCTTTAGGAAAGAAGGGAATTTATTCTTCAAGCCTAATCAGTCTTTGGTCTCTCTGCTGAGATTACCACAAGAGTGCCAACGGGTGCCAAGTATGGCTATTGTTTTATCATGTGGCTACTTGCCCACACAAACTGGACTGAAACCATCAACTTCTGGACCTGCTCTGCTGTACTCTTTCAGTTCTGATATAGTTTCACACATTTACATTGCCAAGGAAATCTTTCCAATCTTTGAGGGATGAGAAAGAAGATACTGCCAAAGGCAGGGAGACTGCCATGCAGTGGATCTGAATTACTAATATCTTAAGCCCCAATTTCAGGAAATCCACCGTGGTGTTTCACTGGCCCCCATGGGAGAGGGGGGAGAGGGAGTTCTCTCCACCATCATGCTCCTGGTATTGTTTCTGAGGCAGCTTATGTTAGGTGATCTGCAAATGATACTGGAATTAGGAAATAAACTGGTATGTTCTTGATGTGGCTGACAGGTGTTGGAGTAAGGATGGGAAGAAGGGGAAATCCAAAAGAGAAAAACTGGATCTCTCATTGGATCTTCACAGCATTTAAAATTCCACTGCATCCTGCTGCTTCTGCCTTTTGCCAATGATATTCTGGGTTCAGCAAATCTTTACGGCATCAGAGTTGCCCACTGGGTTATAATTTGTTTGTATCCATGATCTCCTGAAAGTTAGCAATATATAATTCATCCAGAAATGGTCAGCTACAAAATAAAAGATAAAGAAGCGAAAATACAGATACGTCCCCCTTCTCTCCCCCACCCCCCAAATATGTGGGAGAGAAGGCCCACATTTGCCACTGACATCTGCCCTAGAAGGTCCTGCTGTTTTGTCTCTTTAAGAGTTGGTATAACTCAGCCTTCTTGTGTAGGAAATAGATATTTGCGCAGAGTTTCTACATTACTGGCTTGATTCCCTGTAATGTCACAAACTGTAGAAAGTGGGAAGGGATTTCTGACTTCAAATTGCTCAAAAGAGATATAGGTAAATCAATGTTGCCAAGTCTTGTGCTACTTGATGCTTTCATTAAAGCCCCAGCTTCTAGAGTTATATAATATGTGAGCATCTCAGGTTTTTTTTAAAACAAGTGTCTAGTCCTCATGGTTACAGAGAAGAACTTGAACACATGACTACAGTGTAACCCAAAGGCTCAAAAGCCAAAATGCAAATAAAAAGAACCCCCATTTAAAAAAAAATCTCATGATTTTTAAGCCCATTTTGTGATTTTTTCGGGGCCTGTCTTATTACTTTTGAATGCTTGGGGTTGGCGGTACTGAATTTGGTATCCTACCTTTCCATTTAAATCTTTAGATTACAGGAAAGAAGCAGCTATCATATAGTGAACAAAACCGAGAGGCCAGGCACAGTAGAGGAACAGTGTGCTGGATGTTTGGTGGGGGAAGAGAAGAGACGTAGGTGAGCTGGAGCAGGGGAAATGGTTGCACAGGCAGATATTGTGAGCCAGCTCTGTGAAAAAAAGATCTTCAGGCTGTTTTTGACATGCCACCTTTCAATGGCCTGGAGTTATGAATGTATCTGCTACAGTGCACAAATGTTGGGGCCTGTATGTCTTCATTAGAATGATGTAGACTTGGCAGGGAATGAGCAGGAAGAGCTTGGGGATTCTTACTCTGCTGCTGTTCATACAGTCTGTGAAATGGGACTAAAGGGAGAACATCAGTTTACAGAGTTGCTGGTCCATTAACCCTCAGAAACAAAATCACGATATTCAATGTGGAAATTATAATCAGAGATGTTCCTCTCTGCCTGCATTGAAGTTCACCTTTGTTTACAATATTTCCACCAGATCTCATGCAGTACTATTCACAGAGGCCCTGCCTTTCTCCCAGTTCCTAGAAAAGGGACATCCAGGTCAAAGATCAACAAATTCTGCTGGAAGGGCGGGATGTTGAAAAATTTGCCTGAAGACCTGAGACTTATGATCTAGGAAGTAGTTGTACCAATGTTCTACATTATTTCCCTTCCCACTGGGACTCCTCACTTAAGCACCAGACTAAGAAAGTCCAACAGTCTCAAACAGATTCCTCCTCCAGTTCCCCCAACCCTTGGGACTCAGTTCCTAAGCCACTTTTTTCCTTCTGCTCCTTCAGACTTTTCTTTTGTGATCTGGGTCACTGTTCATTCCCTTGCTCACCTGTGATCAGGTTGTCCACTAGGGTGGTTGGCATACAGAAGATGCCCACCAGCAGATCACTGATGGCCAGGTTGAGAATGAACATGTTGGTGACGGTCCGCATCTGCCGATTCTTCAGCACGATGACGCCTACCAGCATATTGCCAATCATGCACATCAGGAAGATGAAGATGTAGGCCAGGATGAACATGGCAGCTATGGGGGAGGAATGCTGATAGTAAGACGAAAAAGTATACTTCTCCCTGAAGACACGATTTCTGCTGTCATTCTTGGAGTATGGTGAGCTGCTGTTGGAGAGGAGAAAAGTGTCACCTACAGAAAACAAGGTAGAAAAATAAACTCATGAAGGCCCCATCTGATAAAGGGATTATTTGATTCACATCAAACCTTTTCCAAGGCATTTTGTGGTTTATTTTTATTTACATTTTCATGTTATACATAAGAAATAAATAATGGTGCATGATTTATGACTAGGCAAAGCTGGACAGAATAGCAGCATAAACTGGTCAAATGACTCAGCAGAAAAAATAAGCAGCTAGCAGGTCTTTCCTTCAAGGATCAATATTGAATAAGAAATTGAAAGTTAATAGAAAGCTTGGGTTAGAATCAGTCCTATGGTCCCGGATGTAGAGCCCATCCTTCCCAAAGACTTTCTCCCCACGTAGTCACTATTATAGCTCTTCCACCTAAGGATCTGTGTGAGGGGAGCGGGAAGCTCAGCAGGAGTTACTCTCTTGACCATCAGGGCCAGGCACTGCAGTGCCCTTGCCCTATCACCGACCAATTTTCACTTGGCTCATTATTTGCTGCCCACACACACATTTGTCAGAGATGTCATGAATGATTCACAGAGTTTGGTAAGAAATCATTCATAACTGATATTACCCCTGCAAAATTCACACTCATTACTAGAGATGTCACAATGAATTAATTAACACTTGTAAAGTGCTGCTATTACCAACTGCAAATAGCTACAAATGAGTGGCACCTTACTTCCATTTTTCTCTCACCTATTTTGACTAACACCACCAGTCTTGGTTATGCTGAGAAATAGAAGCAAGATCCCGCTACTATACCCCCCGCCCCCAACTGACTTTCAGCCTAGTGGAAAATGTAAAAAAATGTGAGGCCAGACAGTTACATTCTTTGCACTTTGCAAATTCACCCAGGTTCTAGCCCTGCGGGTTCTTACAAAAAAAGGCTTCTTAAGTTACTACCGGTACCTAGATTTCTGCCTCTCACTGAGAGAATCAAAGATGAAGTAGCTGTAAAGTGCAGATTTGAGCAAGATACTGGGGATCAGGACCCACAGTTTGCAGAGGCCCTGGACTCAGCAGTTAATCAGAAGCAGAATAGCAGTAGGGAGTGGTACAGCACACAGCTGAGTAGACTGACTTCCTGATGCAGTGGACTTGGATTGTCTGGGCTGCCTCATTCTTGGTAGGATGATCAAAGACTGACTAGCAAAAGCAGTGTGAGCTGGTAAACCTCATTGGCAGTGGTTTTGTTTTGTAAACCCAAAATAAGGGGTGGATTGGAACCAAGTTCAATTTCACAAAAACCCCAAAGTTAGGGGTTTCAAATGTATATTTGGATTTTAACTCATCTCCATTTAAGACTGTGAGAAAGACAAATTCAGATCCTACAGGCTAAGGGGAGGAGTCGTCTGTAGAGGAGGGTTGGGGAAAAAGAGCTTGTTTGGGGAGGCAGGAGGAGAAGCTGTGCAGAAGGCTCCAAAACTTTGATGGCTATAGGCCTTGATTAACTTTAATACACCCTTTGCAGTCATGACCTGATGGGTCCTGTGTCTCTTGGGTCATTTAGGGGAAAGAGGAAGGCTCATAGAGGCTGCAAACCTTTTGCATTTTATTATTATTAATTTTAGGATGGGGCCAACACAAGCCCCAGATCCAAATGGCCTGAACTTTGGAGATATTTTTGGTTCAAATCCAGCCCTGGAGTTTTCCTGCTTGAGCCGCTATAGTTCTTAACTACTCGGTTATTCTAATTGTGATTTTATTCCTCTCCTGTTGCTGGTGTCCTCTGAGCCTCCAAATTACTATTAATGGGCTTCTTTATAGCTTTTCTGAATGGGACTTGTCCTTATTAGTGTTTCTTTTATTGTTATTCCAAACACTTTCTCTTCCATTGCTCTCTTCTACCCTTTGCTTGTCTTCCTCTCCTGTATAACACTATTTCTCCTGAGATCTCCTCAATGATAACGAATGATGTCTGAGTTACAGCTAATGACACTAGGGCAAAAAGGTGAACGCCACATGGTCATACTGAAGATGCCTTTATAAACTCAGTTTCTTGGTCTGCTCCTGCATCCATAAAGACAGAGCCCTGCACTCATGCAGAGGCAATTCAAGATCCAGGACCTTGTTTTGTTTGTTTGAAAATGTAACTTAATCACCAGTGATGAGAGAGAGATGTTATCTGGTCTATAGCTGAAATGTGATAAGGAAAATACAAACCAGATATGTGAAGTGGCATGTGAACTATAAACTTCCCACAGGGAACATGTCACCTTTGCATTAGTTCATTATGATTAATAGTAAATAAGTATATATGGTACACCTCTACCCCAATATAATGTGACCCGATATAACACGAATTTGGATATAACGCGGTAAAGCAGTGCTCCCAGGGGCGGGGCTGCGCACTCCGGCGGATCAAAGCAAGTTCGATATAACGCGGTTTCACCTATAACACGGTAAGATGTTTTGGCTCCCGAGGACAGCGTTATATCAGGGTGTACTTGGTGTGTTAAAGCATTTGATTTCTTTTGATGCAACTTGTTTTAAGTGAATATAGAAGCAAAGGTGCAGTTGCACTTGAAGAGAAGGTCTAGATCTCAAACAAAAAGCTTCCAGTTCAGTTCTGCTCTGGAAAGTGTAAGAACGGCACTATAGGGTACCATGTTTATTGTTGTTCAATCATTTCTACATCAAAGCTGCTTAATTCACAAGTATTAAGCCCATCCCCATCCCCCACCAAAAATGCTGCTCCTCAAACTCAACCTGCAATCTTAAAGTTCAGCTACTCTCTTTCTGGCTCATGTATCACTACCATTAAAGATTAAAATTCTGATCAGAATCTAGTTGTTAATTTTGTTGAAGATGTTCAAACCAGAATAAACTCACTGTTTGTATTATAGCAGCACCTAAAGACCCCAGCTGAGACCCCCAACCCCATAGAGTTAGGCACTGTACAAACAAATAGTAAGACATAGTCTGGTCTCGGAGTTTACAATCGAAGTAGACAAGGCAGACAAAGTGCGAGAGGAAAAACAGAGGCACAGGGAGATGAAGGGACTTGCCCAAGATTGTACAGCAAGTCAGTGACAGAGCTAAGAATAGAACCCAGTTTTCTTGAGTCCCAGGCCAGGGTCCTAGTCACAGCTACACTATGCTGACATTGTACCACTCAGCCTTCGGCTCTGCAGGGCTGATAGAGGCCCACATTGAGATTCATCAGCAGAGTATACACCCCCCAATTCAGAATTCACACACAAAGAAGAGACTGGTTGAGTAAGAAAGCACCATTTCTACATAGTCTCTTTTCATAGTCAAGCAGCACTTTCAGGAGCTGTAGTAGCTACAGCACATTTGCTTGTCGTGTTTGTGCATGCTGAGGATGTGCTTTTGGCATCAGCAGGATGCAGCAATACAGGATGCTGTTCTGGTGTTACTGTGTGAACAGTGGAGTGTAACTTGGCTTAAAGACTACATGTCCAATCAGAATAAGGTACTGGTTTGTGTCTGAGCTCTCTTTGCTTAGGCAGCTTCCATTAATCAAAATAGGTAATGTCTATAGTTGACCTCGTCCGTGATGACCATGTCTGGGCGCAGCAGGCTGTCGGTACCAGGGACGGTGCGATTAACGGCGACTTCCCCCAGGCGTGGGTCGATGGCCTTCACCAGGCGATCCTGGACAGCGTTGTGTCGCAGCTGCCAGGCTCTGGCATGGGGCTTGCAGCTGCATAGGACGTGGGGTAGGGTTTCGGCGACGTACCCGCACTTTCTGCAGCGCTTGTCCCGGTTCCCGTGGCGGACGGCTCCGTTGAGGGGGACGCAGTTCAGCCGGGCTCGGTGTATGAATCGCCAGTCGGCGAACCGGGTGAAGCTGCCCGTGGGGAGGAAGTGGTTGCTAGAGTCCCACTTGCTGGTCACCTCGAAGGCCTTACCCTGGTCTGTTTTTTTCTTCAGGGTGTCTATGTAGAGCGCGTGGACGGCGGCCTTCAGGGATCTCTCGAGCATGCCTCTGGTTCCGGGGGTGATGACGGTGTTGTCCTCTGACTCGATCCGCGGTATCAATATTCCCAGTTCCCGTCGTTCCTCATTCCACACCCAGCAACAGCCCAGGCGTTTACCCAGTCGGCGTGTGGCATTGCGGGCGCGGGACCACAGCGAGGCGATATTGCCTCCGTCGCGGGCGAACTCGCCATCCAAGGAGCCGCTCAGAAAGGTGGCCACGTCTCGGTCAGAGAGAGGTCTGCCGATTCGTTTCTCCACAACGGTGCGCAGGGCAGTCGTCACGATGTAGTTAACATTGCCTGAAACTTTCCATTGCAAGACACGGTGCTCAGTTGCTAGACCTTGGCCAAACTTTAACTGTTTGAGTAAAATTCCCCATGCCAGTGGTCTGCCTAAGGCAGATGTTTTTTGGAAAATTTCAGCTAAAATGATGGAGCCATTTCGGAGAACAAGATTATGGTAAAAATATATTATTCTGCCCCTGTTAAAAATAATTGCTATAAAACATTTTGTTGAGAAGCTCTAGCCAATCTATGCTTTGCAACAGGGACTTGAAACGTGGCAGGGGAGTCACCTTGATGTCAAGGAAGTGTCTTTCAGCATCCCAAGGAAGATTTTGCCATATTTAGGTAAGTTATAATCACTGAAAAAAAATCTCAGTTCACACATGTTCAGCAGATTCTTGTTAGAATTTGGCAGCTAAATCCTCTGTAGATTCTCTCTCTGTGCAATTGCTCCTTCCAGCTGCTGGGGGCCCATGTTGGTGTTAGGCACAGGAAGACTTTCCTGTGCTCTCAGTGTTCCCCCTGCTGCTGCCCAGGTAGCGTGGAGGAAAAGGGAAGGAGCTGCCTGACTAATGCAGAGAGGAGAAGAATGGGGTCGGGAAAAAAGACAGGCACAAGAGAGGTCAGAGAATGGTTGGGGAAGACAGGAACAAGCATGGGAGAGGGGCATAAGACAGGGATGCGGGGAAGGGCAGGAGTCACTGAAAGACAGGAGTGTGTGTGGTAAGAGGAAGACAGGAACCAGGGGAGATAGCAGATGGGGAGGGGACAGGAGCTGGGGAATGGAGGGATAGATGCAGAAGGGGACAAGGGGAGGCTGGGGTTGGAACACAGGCAGAAGGGTCACTAGTTGAAGTGTTTGAGTTGGGCACGTAAGTAGCCTTCAGTCAGGAAGGATGCTTTCCCCAGCATTTATTTTGAGGGGGCTGAGCTGTCTGAGGAGGAATGCGAATATTGAAAATGGGGTCCTGGGCATGTTATTTCCCTTGCTGACGTAAGGGTGTATGAAAAGCCTCATTCACAGCCCACTGAAGTCAATTAGAGTCTTTCCTTGAATTTCATGGGGGTTTGGATCAGGCTCCTTGTGTGATTATCTAGGCATGAGCAGTTACGGGCTTATACAGAGGAACCCACTTTAGTCACCTGTGATGTGATCCCAGATTATGTCAGTGCATTTCAGTGTGTAAATTGCAATTTGCTTTAACATGAACCTTCAAATTGGTAAAGTTTTCTATGAAGAAAATGACTTCACTTTAAAAAGGGTTAGCTGTAGTATTCTTATCAAATGTGTGGTTTCACATATGTATGAAGTCTTGATAGCTGGTGGAGAAAGGCTCCTTTCTTTACTCTGTACTTTTATTAAAATGGCAATTAAATTAAATGCAAAAAACTACATTGTTGCAATATTTTAGCTATTTCTAAACCCACAAGAGCCAGGAAATGCAAAATTATGGCTTCCACTGCAACTATAACTTGACTAAATTTAACTGATACTAGGTATTAAGGCTTAAATGTTAATAGCCTAGAGTAACACACATTCTCTCTCTCTCTCTCTCTCTCTCTCACACACACACACACCCACATACACACACACACACTTATGGTTGTTGTGGAAGCCACAGAATGCATGTTTCTTCTCCCCTTCTCCGCAGTGTTAAATAGTTTCCCCGTATATTTCACAGAAGACAAATATGCCATAACAACTTACGCTATAAGAGGCTGATCCGAAGCCCACTGAAGTCAGTGAAAAGACTCCCATTGACTTTAGATCAGGCCTTAAGAGAACTGAATTGAACACCTGCAATATACATTTGACAAGGAGATAGAAACTGGATGTCCTCACCTTCCATGACACAGCCTGATCCCTATTCTTGCTTCAGTATATTGGAGTGTTGTATTGTTTGCAGGTAGACTGGAGTCTTGAGATCAGAGCCACTCCTTAATGTTTCTCTTTATCTAGCTGCAGCCTCCTGCTATCAGAGAGGGAGCAGCAACTCTGCTGTGGTGACGAATGCTATCTTGATCCACTGCTAGTTTGAGTCCTCCTGTACTCAGCCAGTCTCCCCAGGTTCTCAGAGCTTCCGGATAACTCACGAAAGATACCTGAAGAATTGAAGCTTTATTCTTTAACAAAATTCCCATAGAGTTCAAGGGTTCTCGATCCTCAGGGCAGTCTACTCCAGTTCCAAGAAAGTAGATGAAAGGAGGTAATATTTTTGTCCAAGTCCAAGAAGACAGTCAAGTGCGAGAACTTGGTTAAAGCAATGGGGGTATTAATTAAGCATGACTGGAGTCCAGGCTGGAGACTTGGTGGATACTGATTTTGCAGCTATTCCAAAAATGCATTTTTGCAGGGAGAGAAGGGGGAGGGCAGAATCAGAATCCTTTTGCAAAGACACCTGTTGAAATGCTTCCTAGTGCTCAGTCCCTTTGATACGGTCTTTGTTATGGGATTAAGACATCTCAAAATGCTCCAGCCCTCTCACTCAAACAGCTCCAAAAATTTCTTCCCACCACCAGAGTTGCAAGCTGAGCTTGTGGAGCGGTTTCCAGTTCAGCTGGAGAATGAAGCACACGTTGTGAGCTCATCAGCCCCCTGGCATTCTCTGTGCATGACTTCTGTCTCCGCTCCGCTTCTGCTCCTCGGACTCTCTACACACCAGCTCTTACTGCTCAGCAGCAAAGAGGCTGATTCTATTAGTTAGGGGCAAAGTGGGGAGGGGGGGGAAGAGGGGGACTATATCTCCCCATTGTCATGGTTACTGGAACACCTTTTGGATGTACAGGCAAACAGCTGGTCAATTAATTACTGTATCTGCAGCCGCTCTCATTTATCAACTGGGCAAAGTGAAGGGCTTAGTCACAACAAGAAAAATCGGACTCATCTCCAGCAGCCTCTTCTTGTCTTGCATGCTTATAGTGTGTGCTATTGCACCTTGTTCAGGGAACAGTGTTTTAGTGGCACCGTGCCATGCTGAATCTGTTAACCCTAGTCAGAAGGGATCGAGTACTATCTCACCTTTTTGTCCAGGTAGCAACTGGACACAGAGTGACTCCTTCCCTTTGTACTGGCGAACATGAGAGAAAATGTACAGTCCTGACGAAGGAACGGCCAGTGAAGCAGATTTTCTGGGTTGAGAACAGGTGTCAGGATCCTGACAAGGGCAGTTAGGGCCAAGGATCAGAGCAGCATCAAACCTGAAGCTGAGAGTAGTAGAGGAGTTCAGGCTGGGATTAATATCAACCATCAGAGTCCATGTCATGTTTCAGGGGCCAGGTCAGGAGGCAAGGTCCAAATCAAGCTGAGGTGAGAGCCAGGCGTTCAAGAGCAGGAACGGCCATGGCAGCTACAAGAGATCCACAGGGTTCCCTGGTTGCTTCCTGGGCCGCTCCTTGGGTTTATATAGGGTGAGGAGCCATGAGGCTGCTGCCTGTCAGATCCCTTGAGACGGGACTGCCCATGGTCCATGTCCACAGCAGGTCATGGAGTATGAGCTGGTTACAGTTGTTGCTGGGTAGCAGTGTGGAGGTGATTGCTGTCTAACAGCTTTAGAGGGTAGGGTTCACAACCCACTGGGCCTTACATTAAGGTAATCAGTTATCTGATATTTGTAAGTTTTTACCAGGACACACACATTTCAGCCTAGGGGCTGTTTTTAAACTCTTCACTTTGTCTGTTCCTGGGATGTGAGGGGAAGGATGGCTCAGCAGTTAGGGTGCTAGCCTTGAAGACTCATGTTAAACGTCCTACTTTGCTATAGTCTCCCTGAGTGCTCTTGGGTAGTTCACTTTGGGTTTGTTTACAAGGGACAATTTACCAGTATAAATGATGATGGTAAATTTCTCTGCATAGAAAGGCTCTTAGTCTCTCAGTGCCTCAGTTCCTCTTCTGTAAAATGGAGATGATAGGACTTCCCTACCTCACAGAAGTGTTGTGCAGATAAATTCATTAAAGATTGTGGGCACTCAGATACCACACTAATTGGGGATGGGGAGTCAAATAATTGCCTTCAATAAATAGACTGATCATCTAGCTCACAAACTACTTTGTCAGTTCTGACTGGATGCCTGAAACTTTTAAAAAGGTGAGACTAATCATAGAACTGTAGAAACGTAGGGCGGGAAGGGACTTCAAGAGGTCATCTAGTCAGCCTCTCATGCTGAGGCAGGACCAAGTACAACTAGACCACCCTGACCAATGTTTTTCTAACTAACAACCTGCTGTTAGTAAGTAGTGAACAACACACATTCCTTAGAAACTTTCAAAATAAACACTAGTGCTAAATCTTGAAAACTTGACAAACTTAAAATTTTTCACCACTGCAAGGCAGTTGTTCAAATACTTATGAATAATATGACCCCAGAAATAATGGTGGACAAAAATTTACTTCAGAAATCCATAGTCAATCTGCTTGCTAGCTGGCCAACACTAGTCAAAACAACATTGAGCCATTTGAGTGTCCACCTATGAAAAAAAATACATGCATATACTTCTAAAGCAAAACAAGTCCCCCACCCGCCTTTAAAAGCTAAGAAAGTGATGAAAGTGAATTTTTGCCTGCTTTGCAATTTAAAGAGGCTCAGATCCTCCAATTAAAGGGAAATGAAGTTATAAATAATTTATAGTGCTCTAAATATGCGCAGACCTTAGTGGTAGTGGTGGAATTGTGGTGGTTTATTTTGACAGAACTGAATATGTAATTGCTTTTAAGCTAGGGGGAATTGTACCGAGTCACTTTTTACTTACTATTTCTGTAAAGTTGTCTTATTGAGCTGATTCCTACCAGCAGATGTCTCACTACTACAGAGCATGCCGTAGTCTGAAAGCTGCCCTTACATTAACCAGATGTCTTCACAGACCGCAGAGTGGCTTGGCAGAAGGCTGCAGCATTCTCTATGAAAGAGACCAAAACTCTTTTCTTGGGCTGCCTGAGGATGAGAATAGTGCAGGGGATATATTGGTTGTTCCCAGGGCCAGAAGGAGAAGAAAAGGGAAAGTCTCACTTGTAGTTTCAGATGAAACTTCAAGGTAAAATTAGAGCCAAAAGGTAACTACAAGCTAATGATATAAAAGGTAATTCTGGATCATCATCTGTATCTCATCTCAATTCTCTCTCCACAATCCTGACCAGTGGTTGGAGAAACTAGAACAGAACAGTAAAGATTCTGGGCTCAGAACAGAAGAAGACAGGTGTAGAAATAAAATGGTACAGTGAAGCATATGACATATTTAATTTTTCATTTCTAGTTTTAATGTACACTTTCCTTGCCCATGAATGTCACCCCCTCATTGAATCCCTTCAGTGGATTCCCTTTTTCACTACATCCATTTTAAGCTGCTCCTCTTCACAGCTAAGCGTTTTACAACTCTGCCCTATTTCTTTAAGAAAAAAGCATTTATTCATTATTGTTTATTTTAACACAACTAACAAAGAAAAGAAAGGTATTTAACCTGGAGTCGAGAGCCAATATCAGGTTTTACAGCAAGGTAGACAAGACCCAATTTTCTTCATTATTAAGGGAAAGGAATAGGACAGCCCCAGTTTGGCGTTCTTTATAAAGTAAGATCATAAAGAAGCTTCCAGGTTATTCCCTTTTGGAAAAACAGATAAGTAGAAGAGAAAAAGGAGCATTGAAAATAAAAAAAGGACCAGAGAACAGCCCAAACTATAAGTAAAAGAGGATAAGAGATAAATAAGTCAGAGATGAATTTAACTGAATATTCTTAGGATTCCAAAAATGGGGACCATATATCTATACATTTATTCTGGTGGTTTCTGTTGCAAAACACTATTTGTTCCATCGCTGCCAGGCTCACCAAGTCAGAGAACCACTCAAATAGTCTGGCACACTTGGGACTTATACTATTGTAGAATTAGACATTTGGCTATGATCAGAGCTCTAACCAATCATAATTTTTGATTTCAGTCCCCAAGATGAACTGGGTAGGCCTAAAATGATGTGACCAGCCTGTAATTCCTCCTTGGTGGACAGAAAGAAGTTGGCCCAAATATTTACCTCTGTCCAGAAATGACAGATGACAGGGCAACCCCAAACCATATAGTATAAATTAGCACTAACTACATTGCAGCACCAGCATTTGTCAGACCTGGCTGCTCTGAACCTGAAAAGTCTATATGGAGTCCAGTGCATCCTCTAAAGAATTTCCTGCTGAATCAATCTTAACCCCAAATCTAGCGAGAAATGCTGTATGTTGCAACAAATCCAATTTCACTGAATGTTGATAAGGGAAACAGAAAGAAATGGGAACATTCTTTCTCAAACATGGTCTCTAATGGATTGCCAGTTTGCCCGGTAGGGAAGAATACAGACTAGACAATGACTTAGGTAGACAGTGTGACGTTTTCAGAAAGCCCCAGAGGTCAGGGGGATCTGGTGCTGCCAAGGCAGACATCCACAAATGGTGTTACAGAGCATATTTAAAGTTGAAGGTATTACCTTTTCTGGTCCAGTTGGAATTTCTCTCTAAAGGCAAGAAAGTGGGGAGGGATAGCTCAGTGGGGCCTGCTAAACTCAGGGTTGTGAGTTCAATCCTTGAGGGGGCCACTTAGGGATCTGGGGCAAAATCAGTACTTGGTCCTGCTAGTGAAGGCAGGGGGCTGGACTTGATGACCTTTCAAGGTCACTTCCAGTTCTAGGAGATAGGATATCTCCATTAATTAATTATTATTATTATTATTATTATTATTTTTAAGAAAAGGGCATGAAGGAATCATTTTCAATTTTGTGATTTATTCTCAAAATCCTCTTTTAAACCCACTTGTGCCATAGAATTGGTCTATGTGCAATTACAATTCTGGAATTATCCTAAATTGAAGTCTCTGAATGTAATAAGAGATGACATTCAAACTTACAAGCAACCAGATCCCAGGCTTTGCTATCAGCCAAAATTGTGACCTATTTCTCCTTAGGGAAGTGGGAATAGTCTGAGTTTAGGACTGATTCTAGCGGTAGTGGAGCTACAGTTCCTTCCTTCATGTAAAGCCAAGCTTTACAGCCTTCCTCCATATATAGCCATTGAGTCGCTTGGCTCAAGACTGAGGATATATAGCAAAGCCTAAGGTTGGTGTGTCACTTCCGAGGGGTACCCAGGGTTGTGAGGCACCCTGCTACCACCTGCCCTTAGCATGAGAAAGCCTTGCTTAACAGGGGACACTCATTTCTTGAGCAGCTGCTGCTGTTGCATCTGGTACTACTGGCCTTTTCCTTCCCCTGATACCTCCTGTAGGTTGTCGACCTTGCTTGGCAAGTCTTCAGTGGCTCAGCCCACGCCAAGTCACACAGCCAGAATAAACCCTGTCTAGGGTAGGGAAAGTCTGACAAAACTATCTGCCCCCACCAGGTCTTCAGACCCATCTCTGGGCCATTTCAATCCAGCCTTTGCTTGGGCTTCTAAAGGAGCCTTGTCCCCTTCTCAGAGCTTCGACCACTTCACCATTGGGGGAACTCAGGCCCACCCATTACTCTGGGCTTCAACCGAGGGACCCTATAAACAGCACCCATGTACTGCTCCCTTCAGCTAGTTGCTGCTACTTCCCTGGGCCTCTTCCCAGCTGGCCCCTTTAGCTTCACCCCTTATCTTTAGGGTTAAAGTTCACAGGTCCCCCTTCTCCCAGCTTAAGTAAATGTAGCCAGGCAGGTACCTATGGCCAGAGAGGAACCCTTCTCCAACTCCCTGGTCCCAGCCAGGAAATGAACTGCTAAGGCCCTTCAGCCCCTTTTATCTGAGCGTAGTGGGATCTGATTGGCTGGTTCTCTCAACTTCTCTGCAACCTTTCTAGGCAGGTCTGGAGGACCCACCTTCACTGCTCCTTTCCTGGGGTGGGTTGAGGTAGGACTGCAGGGCCTCCAGCAGGAGGCCACAAAGGGCCAGGTACATAAGTCACACCTTGTCTGTATCAACCAAGGTCAGTTCCCTAACTCCACCAGCCATGGGCAACATAAGCACTCCCCTCTAAGCCTACACAGGCCCTGCTGTCCCCTCCAGGTTAGTGATAAGCATACTCCAATCCTCGAGCCCTCCAAGCATCTCACTGGAGTGTCCGGCCCCTGGACTTTCACTGTATTCACCAGCCCGCTGCTTCCAAACAAATGGTACAGCCTCCCACATTACAAAAGGTGGGGAAAGAGGTGAACAGTGTTTTGGGGCTAAAATACTCATATGCATCAAAGTTTAGGATCCTACAAGACAGATATCTGCTGGAAAAAATATGAGGAGTGGGAAACAAGCAGAAGCAACTCCATCACTTCCTATAGACAATTGGGTCCAAAATCCCAGTGTATGGTCCTTCAATAGCTGACTATTTAAAGACCCATAAGAATTGAAATATTGCCCTCAACCCTAGCTGTGTTACCCTATATTACTATCTGTAATTTAAATTAAATACATTACTGGTATGCTGTTCTTAAAAACACCCTGAGTAAGATAACGAGATAGAAAATCCATATAATCAACATACCACATCCTGCTGAGCAAGAACTAGCCTGGCCCCAGAGGACACCGTATATATATACTATCCTGTCACTGGGACACCGGGGTGATTGATCTGCCTAACAAACTAAGGCTGGTCAGCTATTAATCTGGATCTCACAATTCCATTTCTAATAAGGGTTATCTTGTCTGGTTTTGTGGGGGCAATGTAGTTCTCTGCTCCCTCCAATTTAGAGAAGCTATGGAGTTGGCCATCCTGCTGGATCTTAAAAATAGCTGGTTATTTTCCATACCATATTGAACAATGCTCTTTTTTTTCCAATTATGCTACAGCTGTAGTCAGGAAAAATTATTTTATGCCTGTGACAGGGTCGGTAGCTCACCGCTGTGGCGCCTCCTCCTGGCCGCTTCGGGGAATTAGTTTTGTGCCAGTAGAGCGCCCTCCTTGGGTGGCGTTCCGCCTGTCGTCGCGCCTCTGTGGGGTGCACGGACTTGCGTTGCTCCCGACGTCGGCGTCCTCTTCCGGAGCACTGCCCTCCGACAGTGTCCCTCTGTCCAATCACACCCCCTTCCGGGGGGGTGTGTTAAACAACAGTGCCACACCCTCAAGTCCGATCCTCGCAGTCCAGGACCTGGTGTGGTTCTGACGGGCCGCTCCCTGCGGCCTGTGGCTGTGCGCGGGGTAGCACAGCAAACAAAGGGGGAAAAAGGGGGGGGGGGGGAGGAGACTCAGGCCCGCCCACTACTCTGAGTCCCGGTCCAGAGGCCCTCGTGTGACAGTCTCACTGTCCTCCTACTCCTTACTCCTCTAACTACCCCTCTGGACCGCTTCCCCAACAGCCCTTCACTACGCTAGGCCTCCTCCTCCCAGGCCTGCCGCCTAGCAGGCTATGGAGTAGGGCCTTCTCCCACTCTCTCAGGCTGGCCTGCACTGCGCTGTCCGTGGTGCTGGCCTCCCAGCCCTGGAGACAGACCTTCCCCTCTGAAGGCCTGGGACAGACTGACTGCTCCTACTCTGGGCAGCCTTTTATATGGCTAAGCCGGGCCCTGATTGGCTGGCTCCAATCTGTCTCCTTATTGGCTCCCAGTAAGCCCTCTCTTGATTGGCCGCGTGTCTGCGCAGGCGCCTAGGCCTGCCGCAGCCCAGTCTCTCCAGGTGTGGGGTAATCGCCCCACCACACACCCTCCCCCTTAAGAACCCTCCGGGGGGGGGGGGTATCCTAACCGGCCTAATGGCCTAGAGCACGGAAAGCAATCTTTGTCCCGGAGCGGCTCGGCTTACCGGCTCAAAGTCTAGAAACTTAGCCCTTGTCACTGGGCCTTATGGCCTACTGGCCCCAAAGTTCTGGAAATTAGTCTTTGCCTACGGGCAACCCGGCTTATCCACCGTCTCAGCGGGGGGGTCCCACCGAAACACGCTGAGGCTTACCGGGTCCGACGTACCAGTCCGTCTCTTCCCTTAAGCTGCCTCCTATCTGCTCCGCTGCTGGAGTGTCCCACGGGTCTCCTGATTCTCCACGGGTCTCGTGGTTCACCGCCTCGGCTGGTCCCTCCCAGAGTGAGGCTCCCTCTCGACCTGGAGAAGTCGCAGTCCTCGGCGGTTCCAGGAGTGTGGGCTGGTCCTCCACCAGGGCTTCCCACAAGGGTTCTCCTCCCACGGCCGTCTGCCTAGGCTGGGGTATGTTCCCTCCTCTCGCACTCTCTGTGCATTTGAGACACACCCCGTACAAGCGTGACGGATCCTCTGCCGTCAGGGCTAACTGTTTAGGGCCTCGGCAGTTGGAGGGGAGCCTGACAGCCCCCTCACGGACCACCCCCTGCGCTAAGGATCCCCCTCCTTGATCAGATTCTTCGCCCTCCTCCCCTAGCCTGGAGAAGAAAATCGGCGTTAGTATGGGCCTTACCCGGTCGGTGGAGCACCTGGAAGTCGTAAGGCTGGAGGGCGAGGTACCACCGCATAATTCTAGCATTTGTGGCGTGATCCGTGATTAATTTAAAACTATTCCCTAACAGATAGTAACGGAGGGCGTCGATAGCCCACCGTACCGCCAAGGCCTCTTTCTCTATTGTTGAGAAGTGTCTTTCTCGGGGGAACAGCTTCCGACTTAAATACAGTACAGGATGTTCCTCCCCGTCTACTTCCTGGGAGAGTACTGCGCCCAGGCCGACTTCCGAAGCGTCTGTTTGGAGTATAAACTCTTTCGTGAAGTCGGGGTGCCGTAGTACTGGTTCTTGAGTGAGCCGTTCCTTGAGTGTGTTAAAGGCTCGCTCGCATTGTGTAGTCCACTGTACCTGTCGAGGTTGGGAGTTCTTCGTTAGATCTGACAGGGGGGCGGCTATGGATGCGAAGTCTGGTACAAAACGACGATAGTACCCAGCTAATCCCAAGAACTGACGCACTTGTTTCTTCGTCGTGGGGGTGGGTACATCTCTGAGGGCTTGTACCTTGCTAATCAGGGGTGTTAGTTTCCCCCCTCCTACCGTGTATCCCAGGTAGGTCACTTCTTCCTGGCCTAAGTGACATTTCGCCGGGTTAGCTGTTAGGCCGGCCGCTCTGAGGGCTTGTAGCACTGCTGCCAGGTGGTGTAAATGGCTCTCCCAGTCAAGGCTATAAACCACGATATCATCTATGTACGCCGCCGCGTATTGGTCGTGGGGCTGGAGGACCTTGTTCATCAGGCGTTGGAACGTGGCTGCTGCTCCGTGCAAGCCGAACGGCATGGTTACAAACTGGAAGAGGCCGAAGGGCGTAGGGAAGGCCGTCTTCGCTCGGGAGTTTGGCGTCAGTGGGATCTGCCAATATCCTTTAGTTAAATCTAAAGTTGACAGGTACTTGGCTCCTCCGAGGCGCTCTAACAGTTCATCCACTCTCGGCATTGGATAGGCATCAAAACGAGAGATAGCGTTGACCTTTCTGAAGTCGATGCAAAACCGGGTCGCCCCATCTGGTTTCGGTACTAAGACGATAGGGCTTCGCCACTCACTCGTCGATTCTTCTACCACTCCCATCTCCAACATAGTCTCCACCTCCCGCCGGACGGTGTCCCACATTTTCTTGGGTAACGGTCGATGGTTGTCCGTCACTCTCTTCCCGGGGTCTGTGGCAATATGATGACTCATTAGGGTCGTCCGGCCTGGGCGGGCTGATAATACATCTGAGAACTTCTCCACCATCTGTTGCAGTTGTCCTCTCTGTCTGGGGTTGAGGCCTGACCCCACCACAGCCGGTCCGGGGTCGGGAAGATCTCCTGCTAGGGGTCCAAGTTCTGACTCTGGGGTGGACGGGCCGATGAACATGGCTTCCCGGGTCTTCCAGGCCTTTAGGAGATTAATATGGTAAATACGGGTCTCTTTGCGTCGACCAGGTAGTCTGACCTCGTAATCGACTGGTCCCACTCGTCGGATCACTTCGTAGGGACCCTGCCATTTGGCCAGGAGCTTCGACTCGGAAGAGGGCAGTAACAGCAACACCCTATCGCCTGGGCGAACTTCCTCCCTCTAGCCCTTCGATTATAGAGGCGCTCCTGACCTGCCTGGGCCCGTTCCAGGTTTTCACGGGCGAAGGCCCCTAACGTTTGGAGTCGCTCCCGGAGCTGTAGCACGTATTGTGTGGTCCCAAGGACCCGTGTTTCCTGTGCTTCCCACTCCTCCTTCAGGAGGTCCAGTATTCCTCTGGGCTGCCTGCCGTATAGGAGCTCGAAGGGCGAGAACCCCGTCGAGGCCTGTGGTACCTCTCTTATTGCGAACAACAGGGCCGGCAACAAGGTGTCCCAATGTGAGGGGTCCTCCTCCACAAACTTCCGCAACATGGCTTTTAGTGTACCGTTGAACCGCTCTACCAAGCCATCGGTCTGCGGGTGGTACACCGATGTCCGGAGGGTCCGGATATGGAGGAGGCGACATAGCTCAGCTATTAACTTGGAGGACACATTGGTGCCCTGGTCTGTCAATATTTCACCGGGTATCCCCACCCAGGCGAAAATCTTTACCAGTTCACCCGCAATGGTCGGTGCCGTCGCTGTCTTTAGGGGAACGGCTTCAGGATAGCGTGTGGCGTAGTCCACGACTACTAGTATAAAGCGGTTCCCTGTCTTGCTTCGCTCAAGGGGGCCGACGAGGTCCATCCCGATTCATTCAAAGGGTACCCCCACGACTGGCATGGGTACCAGGGGTGCAGGAGCTACCCCTTTCGGTCCGGCTCGCTGGCATTCTGGGCACGAGGCGCAAAAGTCTGCCACTTCCCGGTGGATGCCTGGCCAGAAAAACCGGCGGGCCACCCTCTGTAGGGTCTTCTCGCGTCCGAGGTGTCCAGCCCAAGGGTTCGCGTGGGCTAAGTGGAGGAGACCGGCTCGCAGTCTCCGGGGGACCAACAGCTGACGGAACGTCTCCCGGGTCTGGGGTTCCTGCGCTATTCGGTACAGGCGATCCTGCCATACCTCAAAGCGGGGGCCCTGCGGAATCCGTTGCGTCCCGTCCCCCTCAATGACAGGGTTGGTGGCTTGCTCCCAGGCTCGGCTTAAGGTTGGGTCTTCCCGTTGCTCACGTAAGAAGTCCCCGTCGCGCTCTAACTCTACCCGGGCGTCCTCCACCGAACGGGGTCTGTCTCCCGGACAACTCGCAGGGGTCTCCGCCGTCGAGGAGGTCCCCTCGCCGGGGTCATCCCTTAGCCTGCTCCCAAGCAGCCCCGTTCCCGGTGCTATAGTCCTGTCTGGTCGGGGCTTGGGTGGCTGATATCTTAGGAGGACCTCTCCGAAGCCGGGCCAATCTCGTCCCAACACCACCGGGTAGGCCAGCCTAGGGGCCACTCCTACTCGGAGACCCTCCTCTCGGCCGCCTACTCCCATCTTGACCCAGGCTGTGGGATACTGGCGGATGTCTCCATGCACACACTGCAGGTAGATCGGGGGCCCCGAAAGATTGAGGTTCGGGACCAGCCCCTCTCGTATGAGGGTCTGACTACACCCCGAATCTACGAGGGCATTGGTGTGATTCCCTTCAACCTGGACCGGGACTATCAATTTTCTTACCCCCTTCTGCCGTGCCCGTTGTCCGGCCATCCAGGCCTGCCCGTAGCTGCAGTCCATAAAAGGGCAATCTCGCCGGAAATGTCCCTCTTGACCACAGCCCCAGCACCTCTCTCGGGTTTCGGCCGGGCTTGGGCCTCCTCCAGGGGGGCCTGTTCGCTCCGGGGGCTGTCGCTCCCTTCGAGTCGCCACCGGCAATAACTTGGGTCAGGGTTCAGGGTTGGAAGATCTCGGGTGCCGATGGCTGTTGCCTGTCAGTGGTCCAGAGGCTCCCGTCCCACGAGGGTTCCCCTTCTCTGCACCGCCCTTGCGACCAAGGCTCTCGGCTGCTCGGGGTGGTGCCTCTGCCCCCTCAGCGGATAAGTAGTCCTCCATTAAGGCCACTGCTGCGGAGAGGGTGGCCGGTCGATGCCGTCGCACCCAGGCCCTCCCTCCCGGGGGTAGGATCTGGATGAACTGCTCTAAGGCTACCAGCTCCGCCACCTGGGGTCCCGTCAGGCCCTCTGGGTCCAACCACCTCCAGCAGTGGTCCCGGATGCGTTGGGCTACGGCGCGGGGTCGGGCCCCTGGAGGATATTGTTCCTTACGGAGACGTTGTCGGTAGGTCTCTGGGCTAATGCCGGTGTGGTCTAGGATGGCCGCCTTGACTCGGGCGTACTCGAGCGCTTCCCGGGGGTCGAGGCTCCGATATGCGGCCTGAGCCTGCCCCGTCAAATAAGGGGCTAGTAACGTGGCCCAATGTTCTGAGGGCCACCGGGCAGCAGTTGCCACCCGTTCAAATGTCACCAGATAGGCCTCTGGGTCATCCTCGGGCCCCATCTTGGTGAGGCGTATCGGTAGGGTCCCTGGGGTATCCCCCAGTCTGGTTCCCATGGGGGCGGCAGGGGTACCTCCTGCCGGCCGTAACAGTGCGGCCATCTGTTGCACCAAATGTTCCTGTTGCACCCGCTGCTGGGTGGCCAACTCTCGGAGGAGCTGCGGCTGATTCTCTTGGTGCTGAGTCATCAGCAGCTGCTGCTGAGTGGTCATTTGCTGCAGCATTTGTACCTGCTGCTGGTGCTGCTGGGCCGACTGCTCCTGCTGCTTCTCTAGCAGCCATTTTAATAGCTTCTCAGCCTCCATGTTGGGGTTCAGCGAGTTACTCCCGGTTCAATCCCCTCACTCTGGACCCCTTTGGTGGGTCCGGGTCTGTACCCACAATCTGGGTCGACCGTCTGTCTGCGCAAGACACTGCTCTGGGCAATAGTCCGCAGTCTTGGCGCTGGCCCCTCGTATCAGGGGCGGACCGCTATGCCCGCATTCTCCACCACGTGTGACAGGGTCGGTAGCTCACCGCTGTGGCGCCTCCTCCTGGCCGCTTCGGGGAATTAGTTTTGTGCCAGTAGAGCGCCCTCCTTGGGTGGCGTTCCGCCTGTCGTCGCGCCTCTGTGGGGTGCACGGACTTGCGTTGCTCCCGACGTCGGCGTCCTCTTCCGGAGCACTGCCCTCCGACAGTGTCCCTCTGTCCAATCACACCCCCTTCCGGGGGGGTGTGTTAAACAACAGTGCCACACCCTCAAGTCCGATCCTCGCAGTCCAGGACCTGGTGTGGTTCTGACGGGCCGCTCCCTGCGGCCTGTGGCTGTGCGCGGGGTAGCACAGCAAACAAAGGGGGAAAAAGGGGGGGGGGGGACTCAGGCCCGCCCACTACTCTGAGTCCCGGTCCAGAGGCCCTCGTGTGACAGTCTCACTGTCCTCCTACTCCTTACTCCTCTAACTACCCCTCTGGACCGCTTCCCCAACAGCCCTTCACTACGCTAGGCCTCCTCCTCCCAGGCCTGCCGCCTAGCAGGCTATGGAGTAGGGCCTTCTCCCACTCTCTCAGGCTGGCCTGCACTGCGCTGTCCGTGGTGCTGGCCTCCCAGCCCTGGAGACAGACCTTCCCCTCTGAAGGCCTGGGACAGACTGACTGCTCCTACTCTGGGCAGCCTTTTATATGGCTAAGCCGGGCCCTGATTGGCTGGCTCCAATCTGTCTCCTTATTGGCTCCCAGTAAGCCCTCTCTTGATTGGCCGCGTGTCTGCGCAGGCGCCTAGGCCTGCCGCAGCCCAGTCTCTCCAGGTGTGGGGTAATCACCCCACCACAATGCCCATTCCAACTCAGGTTTCCTTTTTCTCTGGCTCTTTTAAGGATGGATTCTTTCACACTATACTTCAGGAATTTTGAAATAAATCCCCTGGGCTTGGCATTAGCTGAGGGTGTGGGGGCTAGGGAGCGGTGGGCTCAATGTCCAGCTCTGTATCAGGGTGTAAAGAAGGGATCTCAGGTAGGGTTTTAGACAAAAATTTCACTGGCCTGCCCTTTTCCACTTCCCCAGGGACCCTGAAACACCCTAAAATAATTTCTTCTGGATTGGTCCTCCAGACCATTGATTCTATCTTGTCACTTTTGGAGCAAACTTGGTTGCTGAGTGGTAGTGATCCTAACAGAGCCCATTTTGTCTTTTAACGTGTGTGACTGACCTGTGTGCTGCAGTTGTGGCGTTATATTTTCTTTTCTTTTGGTAACCACTCTGACTTGTTATGTTTTGACTTATAATCACTTAAAATCTACCTTTATAGTTAACAAATTTGTTTGTTTATTCTACCTGAAGCAATGCGTTTGGTTTGAAGCATGTCTGAGACTCCCCTTGGGATAACAAGCCTGTACAAATCAATTTCTTTGTTAAATTGATGAACTCATATAAGCTTGCAGTGTCCAGCGGGAATAACTGGACACTGCAAGACGGAGGTTCCTAGGGTTGTGTCTGGGACCGGAGACATTGGCTAGTGTCATTCGCTTGCAAGTAGCTGGGAGCAGCTTACATGCCAGAGGTTATGCACGAACAGCCCAGAGTGGGGGTTCTCACAGCACAGCAAGGTAAGGCTGGCTCCCAGAGTCAAGGATTGAAGTGACCTGGCAGATCACTGGTCCAGACAACACCAGAGGGGAACGTCACACTTTGCAATTTTTTATACAGGGTCAGACTGTGGCTGGTAGACACTGTGAGTGGAGATGGCACAATCCCAGATGTGCAGAGACTGCATGCCTGCTGCACCACCCTGCATGTTTAGTCAGCTTTGTTTCTTGGTGCATGGGGAGGCAAGGGAAGGGATTGAGCCAAACAAAGCCTCTCTTTCTCAACACCCCTGTTATGGTAGCCAGCATCTCAAGGGGAGTTAGGCGAGACCACAATTATGTCTGGCCTCGGTGTGAGGGGAGCAGAGGGATGCTCCTTGTCCTCAGCCTCCCCCCCTAGTTGCTCTGCACAAGGGCCAAGCCCAATCTGACCATTAACATTTTTGCTATTGTATGAAAATTGAACAGTGAGGAGTTCACTTGAGGTGGGAATGAAGTGGGGAATTTTTAACTGTCCCACAGGAACATGCCTGAGCCATTTGACTGGAGTGGTGTGAAGGGTTTCAGTACTTCCTGCTTTGTCTCTGATCAAGGAGGTGGGGGTCGAAGTCGTACATTATCCAGGCCTAAATCTGTTGTGGAGAATTTAATATGGAAGCCAAAGGGCAAACAACCCTCTCCCAGTAGGGCATGCTTATAAACTTGGGCTTTAGACTTCCTGGCAACAGAGGCAGGAAGTCAGCCAATGATCTCAAGCCGAGGCACAGGCTGAATGACATGCTACACTAGAGTTAAAGTAAGGGGGAGTGTGGGAAAGCCCAGCTGTACATCCTCCTCCGCTAAAACCAGAGGGACACCTTCCTTTCCACTCTGTGGGCTAGTGGAAGCTCAATAAGCAGAGCTCCTCCCTCCTCACTGCCTGGATGCTACATCAGGCAAGGAATCTGAAATGCGTACAGCAGGGCACCAAGCCTCTCACACCAGCAGGGGCAGCAGCAGCATCACCTGATGGGGGAAGATAGGGTTACCATTCGTCCGGATTTACCCGGACATGTCCTCCTTTTGTGTGCTAAAAATAGCGTCCGGGGGGAATTTGTAAAGCACTCACAATGTCCGGGATTTCCCCCTCCCCTGGCAGAGCAGAGCGAGCGGCTGGGAGGGCTGCAGGAAAGTCCCGGGCTGGACTCCGGAGCAGCTTCCTCCTCCCACCCCCCCCTCCCTGCATTCTGAGCCGGCCGGCAGCTCCTCCTCCTGCAGCCCGCTCCGACAGCCCTGTGCAGGGCCAGGGACCGGGTTTTGTGTTGTGCTGGGGAGCTCAGCCATGTGTCCGGCTGGCACAGAGCCCAACACCCTGTTCTGAGCAGCAGGGTAAGGGGGGGCAGGAGAAGGGACAGGGAGGTTCTGGATGGGGCAGTCAAGAAACGGGTGGGGGCTTTTGGAGGGGAGTGGAGAAAGTTTTGGGCAGTCAGGGTACAGGTAGGGGGTAGGGTCCTGGGGGGCAGTTGGGGGGGGTCTTAGGAGGGGGCAGTTAGGGGACAAGGAACAGGGAGTCTTAGGTAGGGGGTGGGGTTCTGGAGGGCAGTTAGGAGCAGGGGTCCCAGGAGGGGGCAGTCAGGGGACAAGGAGTGGGGGGTAGGGGGCTGGGAGTTCTGGGGGGAGCTGTCAGGGGGCAGGAGTGGGGAGAGGGATCGGAGCAGTCAGGGGACAGGGAGCAGAGGGGTTTAGATGGGTTGGGAGTTCTGGGGGGGCTGTCAGGGGGCAGGAGTGTGGAGAGGGATCGGAGCAGTCAGGGGACAGGGAGCAGAGGGGTTTAGATGGGTTGGGAGTTCTGGGGGGGGCTGTCAGGGGGTGGGGAGTGGTTGGATGGGGCGTGGGAGTCCCAGGGGTCTGTCTGGGGGTGGGGGGGTGGATAAGGGTTGGGGCAGTCAGGGGACAAGAGGCAAGGAGGCTTAGATAGGGAGTGGAGTCCCGGGGGGCAGTTAGGGGCAGGGGTCCCAGGAGGGGGCAGTCAGGGGACAAGGAACGGGGGGAGGGTTGGGGGTTCTGGGGGGGCGGGAAGTGGGAGGGGCAGGGGCGGGGCTAGGGCGGGGCTCCTCCCGTCCTCTTTTTTGCTTGTTGAAATATGGTAACCCTAGGGAAGAAGAGTTATCCAAGCTGGGAGTTCTCCATCTGCCTCAGTAAGTTCTTTCCCCTGGCTGAATCCCAATTCCCTCAAGCTCTCCCTCCCCTCCAGGGGAAAAGGGAGACCCTACCCCAGCCATCCCAACCCCCAACCAGAAGCTGTGGGAAGCAGACCAGTCTTGTCAGTTCTCTCTCTCTCCTTTGCTCTCCACTGGGTAGGGAGCAAAAGGGTTGATCACCCACATAACTCCATACTGTGTGCATGCACACAAACACTCACACTTCTGTTTGACTAGCTCTGGACCGGTTTGTTTTCGCTATCTTCCTAATGACATGTCATGTTCCACAGGACAGTGAAATGCAATCTCACCATGTGACATCGACACCCACAATGACACACAACCCCAGAATTGGTGAAGTCCCCCTCCTAGTCTGAGGTAGACAATGCTGGTGAACAAGCAGTGTCCTGGACCTGTGGTAGGTTTATGTTGGCCTTTCAAGGTAAGGTAACTGGGCTTAGACCATACCATCTGTAAAAAGTGTTGTTTTCTAAAAAAAATTTCATGTCTAGTTATTTGCCATCAAACCTGCTACAAGTTGACTTTGGATTCTCCAATTTATTCGCAACATTGCTTTCCTCTGCCTTGAAATAATATGTGATCTGCTATATCCAGCTATGTTGCAAATCTCCATGAATAATACCGTCAGGTGGCCAGACTGTACTATCTTCTAGGTTCTCATTAAGTTAGAACGTATTCTTGTTTTCCCACATTTCTGTGGATTTGGGCCATGAGAAAGGACAGGAAAACTTAGTCCATAAACTGTGATGTTGGCAGGGGTGTTTTCTAATAATTTGTCTTAGATCGGGGTTGGGTTGGGGCGGAGGGAGTTATACGGGAATCTTATTTGCCTCCTTATCATTCGGAGCAACAACTGTAATGAGTATTACCTGAACATCACTTTGGATTCTCAAACTTTCCCATAATGTGAACCACATCCTCTTATAGAGATTATCTCTCAGACACCACCCCTCTTATTTGTGATCCTGCAGGCACCATCCCTTCCCATTCACAGGCCCATAACATCCATGTAGTAATAACAGCAATTGCATACGCAGAAAAGAAACTTTAGGGGCATTAGAGACTCTCCTGTGAGTCCCTTAACCACCACTGTACTTTATTATATTTTATATTTACACTGAGTCACTAGCTTCCCCATTTGCTTCTAGGGAAGGTGGTGGTGCTATTATTAATTATAATTATTAAATATAATTATTACTACTACTAGTACTATAGCCTCAGCCACCACCAGTCCTACTTACTTCTGCCTTCCTTTAGGCTCTCAACTCTTTCTCCGATACTTCCTTCCTGTCTGCTTATATAGGCCTAGGTGCTGGGGAGTGGGGGTACTTCCACCCAGTTAGCCCCTCAACTGCATTAGCACTCAGTTAATTGGTCTCCTGTCTTTCAATCAGAGCTGAATTAATGTAAACAGGTGGGGATTTGAGTGACAAGATGCTGAGTTGGCTCCTGAGTCCGCACACCCTGTTACAGATAGATAGATAGATATAAGTATTTTAAACTGTCTTTGGTGCAATATGTGTTTTGTTCATTATGGTAAACAGTCAATAACACTGTGTACTTTGCTCTGCATTTCATATCCCCTCACGTCTCCTCTTCCGCTCTTTGGTCTGCTCCTCTGCCTCTGCGTCTTTGCCACATTGCCCATTTCTCCTCCTCCTCCTTCCTGATGCCTGGTTCCCTTCTCCCTGTACTTTCCTCTGCCATGGGTGCTTGGCAGTTCTAGGCTGCTCTGTGGCTCTGGTCTGGTTCTTGATAGCTCCTGTTTTCTCTTATTCTCTTAACGATCAGTAGGCTCCTTCTTATTCTCAGCTGCTTTTACAATCCTCCAGGCTGTTCTTTGCAATGAACATGGAAGCAAGGCCAAAGGAGGAGGAGTTATTGCCACGTGACCTGCTAGTGTTCTGAACAACACCTTGCATACATGGACCTCAGTTTGGGAACTACTGCCATAGACCAAGACAACCAGATTGTTTAATTTAAAATAAAAGTAACTATAAAGAACTAAAGTCATGTCTCCCTGAGCTAGCACAGTGCTATCCTCTGTAACTGTCTTCACAAAACTGAACATAAAATGGCTACCAGTCTCTGAAAGACAGTAGAGTTCTTAATGTTTTAAAGTTGCAGTATGCAGAAAGACAAAGGATAGTTACAGATCTACTGTAAACACCACAGTGACTTCCTGCTTTCCTCACAGTGTGAAGCTCAAATGCCTTAAACAATGGTTTGAAAGAATCACTCTATTCTAAGGGCCAAATGCTACAACACCCTGAGCACGTTCAGCTCCTACTAACTTCAGTGGCACAGAATACTCAGCATGTTGCATGAGCGGGACCAGCACCTAAGCCCCTTTTTCCCATCAGTTTTGTTTATGGTACTTTTAATATCACTCACTCTGTCAGGGAAAATAGGAAGTTCAGATTTCTCAGGCTCCTACAGAGACAATTTAGTTATAATGTAGTACTACTTTCAGTCTGAAACAGCCATCTCCTTTAGGATATTATACATTCAATTTTAACTTTTAACAAAAGCTCTGCATTCATATCTAATTGACTGAGACACTATTCTTCACTTCTGTTTCCTAAAACATTGCGTGGTGTGGATGGCATTCTAAAACAGCTGCCATATTCCACCCTAGATGTGGCTCCATTTCAGTGGTAGGTGAATCAATCACTAAACTGTATATCATTTAGCATTGTGCAGAATAATCCAATGCATGTAAAGGGCACTATACAAATCTATAAAAACATTTTCAGTGTGGGAAATTTCTAATTGCTCATATAACAAGTTAGATTTCTGAGGATGATGCTTCAGACAGACAGATTTAGAGCTGTCCAGGAAACAATAATTCTATTTTGTGAACATTTTTGAGGTTTCATTCTGCATTAGGATGAAACTGAGACTGTTGGAATTTTTGTGTGAAAAAGCAAGGCAGTGAAGGGAAGAGACATCTCCCACTTCCCCCCTTCCTCCCCAATAGCCCACTGAATCTGCCTGATTAGAGCTAGGCCTTGAATTTTAGCAACTCTGGGCAGGGAAGCTTCCTATGGAAGCTGTTGCATGCTATAGTTAAATAATTAAATATCCATTGTGCCAAAGAGAGAAAGTGAGAGCTGACTCTGTAACCCATTGATTAAGTCACTCATCTGGGAGGTGGGAGACCCTCATTCAAGTCAGTGCTGCAGATCAGGTGAGTGCCCTACATGGCAGGGTATTGGCTGTTCCGGGGTGGGAGTCTCTCTCGCTGACCAGACATTCCATCTCGGAGCTGAGAAGCCTTTCTGACAAAAGTTTCATTGAAACGGATAGATTTTTACAAAAAGTTTTGGTTTTGATGAGTCAACATTTTTCTGACAAAAAACATTTGTCAAAAATGCTCAAACAGCTGTAGGCAGACTGTAGATGCACATAGGGGTACCTCTATTGAGAAGGAGGCACATTTACACCTCTATTTTTTTTATGTTCCATCCAGACATGGCTGATTACAAAAAATTAGTCCACCTGTTGGATCGCTCAGAGACAGCCTCTTGGCAGCCAGCCAGAAAGCTGCTATAGAAAACTGCAGGTTGAGATAGTGATGATTGTCATTACCGATGAGCAGCACATTCATCTCCCTGGCAACTCAACCAGATGTGCCACTTGTAAACTATTATTAAATTCATAGATTGTTGTGGGGACAACAAAGCATCTTTCAGAATTTATACTGCAGTCTGAGCATATTAATGTATAATTCTGGTCACTGACCTTGTATTACAAATGTCTCTTGCCTATTTGTTTCTAGTCATGGAATATTCCTCTTTTCACCACTGCCTAATTGAGTTCATATTTGTTAGGTTAGCTGACAAGACTGTAGATAGTTGGTTCTCAGTAGAGCAAAGAGCTATTTAATTTAATTGATTCTTGATGTTTGTCTGTATTTGATGCCAATACTTCACCATCTCCATTTTAACTGTGTTATACTGCAAAGCTAATAAAACTATTTTCAGAAATAATAAAGCAAACCAAGGGACATGTGAGCAGGGGGGGAAATGATACAGGAAGGAGAGGAAGCAACAACTGTAATGGGTACTCCAGCCACTTTTTCTCATGTTATTGCCCTTGATTACTTTCAGCAGGTTAACTCTGCAGAACAAGAAACTTCTTTACCCTGCCCAGGTAACAGAAGCATTTTTTCAGGTTTGATTCCCACCCAGTTAAAACCCCAGTTCTAAACATTTCTTCAACAATCTAAGATGCTCACTATGAACCACAGCACAGTTTATGTGACAACAGAACTGCAGAATCATGCAGCACTCATGGAACAAACCATCCCACCAGGGCTCAGTAACACTCAGATCAGTCTCCTGCTTTGCAACACACCCTAGATCAGTGGTTTTCAAACTTTTTTTCTGGGGACCCAGTTGAAGAAAATTGTTGATGCCCGCGACCCAACGGAGCTGGGGATGAGGGGTTTGGGGTGCAGGAAGGGGTTTTGCATTTGGGAGGGCTCAGGGCTGGGGCAGGGGTTATGGTGCGGGAGGGGGTCAGGGCTCTGAGCTGGGGGGTGCAGGCTGTGAGCTGGGGCCGGGATTGAGGGGTTTGGGTGCAGGAAGGGGTTCCAGGTTTGGGGGGGGCTCAGGGCTGGGACAGGGGATCGGCGCACAGTGTTGGGGTGCAGACTTACCTCCAACGTCTCCCAGTCAGCGGCACAGCCGGGGTGCACCGCGAACCATGCCGCGCCCTAGACGCGGCCAGCAGCAGGTCTGGCTCCTAGGCAGAGGCAGGCAAGCAGCTCCGCGTGACTCTTGCCCGCAGGCACTGCGCTCCCAGTTCCCATTGGCCGGTTGCCAGCCAATGGGAGTGTGGAACCGGTGCTTGGGGCAGGGGCAGTGCCTGGAGCCCCATGGCCCCCCGACCTAGAAGCCGGACCCACTGCTGGCTGTTTCCGGGGCATAGCGAGGTGTCGGAAAAGGTAGTCACTAGCCTGCCTTAGCTGGGCAGCACCGCTGATGAGACTTTTAATGTCCTGGTCACTGGTGCTGACCAGGTCAAGGCGACCCAGTGCCTTACATGCCGCAATGCAGTAGTGGGTCGCGACCCACGGTTTGAAAAACACTGCCCTAGAGGGATCATTTTCACCTAATGATCACTCCCACCCCCTCCCCTGTTGTGCACTATCATTTAATCAGTGCTGTTTAAAACCTGCCAGAATCCCGAAAGGACTAGCCATCCTTGATGTTACTCCAAGATCTTTTCCTATGTGGCTCCCTGGACTTCATTTACTTCTAGTAAGATGTGGCAGAAGAGAGTCTGCAGAAGGGTCAAATCCCTTCACTGCCAATCTTTAAAACGGTCCTTTTCAGGTTTTGGGGGTTTCCTTGATGGCAAAGGCCAACTAAGATTTTACTTAGAACAGAATTGTTCCAAGTGATTCCTCAGCCCCTCTACTGCAAATGCTGCATGTTAGTGCTACACAATACTAACAGAATGCAAGCATTGCAGCCAGAAGGCCTGACTCTCTACTGCTATACACTTTGTATAGTATCTAGTCCTGTGCAAAGCACTACCCTGCATAGGCGCTGGAACTAGAGGTGCATGGGTGTTGGAACATGGGGTGCTGGGAGAGCTGCTGCACCCTCTGGCTGGAAGTGGTTTTCATCATATGCAGGGTTTACAGTTTGGTTCAATGGCTCTCAGCATCCCCAATATACAGATTGTTCCAGCCAGGGCCGGCTCTGGCTTTTTTGCCGCCCCAGGCAAAAAAGCCTCCGGCCGCCCCCCCCCCCCCGCCCCCAGCACGGCAGGGGAGGGCGGCCGGAGCCCCGGGGGGAGGGCGGTGAGTCCCGGTCGGGGCTCCGCTGTCCCCGGCAGCCAGAGCGCCAGGGGGCGGGCGGCGAGTCCCGGTTGGGACTCCGCTGTCCCCGGCGGCCAGAGCGCCGGGGGGAGGGCGGCGAGCCCCGGCCGTGGCCCCGGTCTCCCCGGCGGCCGGAGCCGGAGCACCACACCCCCCCCTCCAGGTGCCGCCCCAAGCACAAGCTTGGTGGGCTGGTGCCTGGAGCCGGCCCTGGTTCCAGCAGCCCTGATGCTTTGTGTGAATAGAGAATTTGACTTGGTATTATTAAACCAATTATAATTGCTAATTATTTATTATCTGTATTACGAAGTGCCTAGAAGCCCTAACCAAGACCGGGAGCCTGTTATGCTGCGTGTTGTACAAACGCATAGTGAGAGACAGTTGCTGCCATGAAAAACTTAGTATGGAATTTTCAGTAGTGCTGAGCATTGGCATAACCCTCCTCCCCCTGAAGTCAGTGCTGAAACTCCCACGGAGTGCTTTTGAAAATCTAATCTGTAAAGACTAACTAGCCAGGACTGAAAAAGGAAATATTATTTATCCCTATTTTACAGATGGTGAAGTGAGGAATTACAACTGATCTCATAAGCCCCAGTCCACTGCTCTAAATACAATACCCTCTTTCCTGACTGCAGACAGGCAATGGAGAATCAGGCCCCAATAGCTTTCTGAGAGCCTGATTCAAAGAAGCTGCTACTGGGAAGTATTGTGAACTATATCTCATTGTGCCATCCTGGCCTCTGTAGCCCTTCTAGGAGCATTCATCCCAGAGGAGAGCAGTGGTGTTGCTATCACTGTCCTCCCTCGGGACTTTCTGCTATGGCAGTGTTGGTTTACAGTTGGGGCTTCACAAGAGCCCCACGGGTAGAGGCTATGAGGGAGGGGTCCTATTCCTAGCCAGTATCACCTGGGTTTTCAGCTGCACTGGTCTCCTAAGTGCTCCCCAGAGGAAGGGAGGAGAGATGAAGATGCATTTCACTACATTGCATTGGGTGCATTGCTGTAAAACTAAGGAGCATAAAGGTGGTGGGAGTTTGGGAATACCTCTCTTCTCCTGTCCACCCCCACCATGGATCACAAGCCATACAGAATGCTTCTGAGAAATCTGGCTTTCAAGTTTTAGGCTTCTACATTCTGAAAAAGTTCCATATGATAGCTGCCATCCTCTGAATGGGACACTGAACCCTGCACCCTCCTATTCCTCTGTTGTCTATTTACATGGGAGCTAAAGATCCCAAAGCATAAGGGGATAACATCTCAGGGCCCTGGCCAATATTCCCTAACCCCATCAAAATGTATGTGTGTGGTGTTGCTTAGTATATGACTGTTGGCATATTTGTTTGTGTAATCACCAGGGGTGGGATCCACAAAAGGGACTTAGCTGTTGCAATGATGAGTGTTGCGGCACCTAGAAAAAAACCCACAGGATCAACACTGCTGTCCACAAAGCTGAGTGGGGAGAGGTAGGTGCCTCAGAATGTGATTCACAAAAGCCAGTATGGGATCTGCCTGAGCTAGCCAACAAGAGACACTGATGAGAAGGGTGTGTGCTAAGCCAGAGTCCAGGCTGCAGGAAGGTGTGTATCTTTGCCTAGTGATCCACAAATGGGAATCCTTCTCCTGGAGTCAGACAGATTAGTCGTTCAAGGCATTTCTTGCAGGAATGAATTAGATGCCTGTCTTGCTCCACACAAAATGAGAGCAGGAGGAAGTGCTGCTGCCACCTTATATCTTTGAGCCCTGTGGTTAGAGCATTTGCCTGGGATATTGGAGACCCAAATTCAATTCCCCCCTCTTTGCCAGAGGAGGGGAAAAAATTTGAACAGCAGTCACCTACATCTCAGGAGAGTGCTCTAACCGTGGAGCTGTGGGATATTCTGATGTGGGAAAATCCCTCAGTCTCTCCTATTGAACTTGTTCCACTGTGGATAGATAATGAAAAAGAGATTGGAGCAGGAGGACTGGACCAGACCTAGGGTCTTTCACCTCCCTGATGCCCTAACCACTGGACTATGGAGTCATTCTCTTTGTTCCCATGACTATTTAAGTATTTATCCACAGTGGAACAGTTAGCAGGCCATAGAGCAGGAATTACTAAGCCTCCTTTCAGAGATGGGGGTATAAGACAGTCACTGTAGAGAGAAAGGTTCCCACATCCAGATAAAATTACTAATTTTTCATATGCTGTGCTAAGAATTCTGTTTTAAAGACTCAAGACAGAATCATTTGATGTAGGAAATTTTGGAGAGAGCCATCAAATTCTTTTATTTAACGATGCAAATAAAAAAAGATGAATTTCCATATGAAAAGCCTTATTATATTTTAATTGGGGGAAAAACAAGGTAAAGACAGTGTCTGTCTGACTGGGTCTGCAAGAACCAAATCTTCGTCTATTTCCCCCTAACAAATGGACTTAATTAGCTTTGCTTTTACTGAAAGTCATCTAGAAGAACAGTCACCCTTTCAAGCCTCTTTAAAACTCTTGGTAAATGGCACATAATGAAAACAGTGCAGTGGAATAATTTATTCCTGCTAAACATGTTGCCAAGAAGCCACAGGTGTAGAGAAGCTGAAAGGGAGAAGAAAAATGCAATGGGAAGGAGGTAATGGTAGTACTCAGTCCATAATACACAGCCCAGGGTCCAGTGTTAAGTACTTTGTTTATTTCACTGTTGGAATTTTGTGGGTGCATTAAGTATTTATGAAACAGGAAGACTAATCACCTGGGGTACAAGAGACATTGCAGGCAGTTTCTGTACAAGTGATCCCTACACCGCTCTGCCAACCATTCCTGGTCTCCTCACACCCCAGCTCCTGACTTGCAGCACCTATGCTAGTTCAGTCCTGGGCTTTTTTTCCGCAGGGACTCAATGCTGAAACGTGCGATGGTTTGTCCTCACTTTAAGGCCCTTTTACACAGAGTATATGAGCATCATAAAGGGACTTATTGTCAATGAGAATCAGGCCCCACATCTTTCTCTGTTTACAGTAAACCAAATGCAGTTTACTGAAGGCTGTGTATGGGAGGAGCTGGGGCAGACAGCAAGTGTTTAAAAAAAGGTAGCCTGGATTCTAATCTTATACCAGTTTCCCTTGTATAACAGCCTCTCTGCTGGGAGATCACCCTCACTCAGGGAGTATCCTTAAGCCCTTTCACCATTCCTCTGGGTCCAGCTCTTGGTATGGAGACATCAGCAGTTAAGCCCTTCCACTGCTCCCCTGCCTTCAGCAGCCCTTTAGTTCTCTAGCTTGGGAACATCAGTCAGCAAACCCCTCTCGCTACGCTTCTTGTGTCCAGCCTTCCTCCAGGAAACACCCTCTATCTTCTAGCCAGCTGCAGCTCTCACCCCCTCCTCTCAGGCAACCCTGACTCACTCAGGTCTTTTATAGTCTTCAGTTGCTGCCCCACCATCTTAACTGACCAAATGTGAACACCTGTTCTGGCAAAGGAGTGCTGGACCTACTTTATTTACAGGGACCAGCCACTCTATGAAAGGTGTTTGCACTAGAATTTCAAGATTTATATCAAAATGGTGGGACTGGAGCAGGAAACATGTCTAAGTCTGGGCTCATGGTAATGATAGTATCAGGTGTAGTTTTATTCTCAGGAGTATAGATGACACAATGCCTAGTCACTGCTATAATATTGTAGCTGAAAACAGAATTTACAAATACAAGCCAAGAAAACCAAGAACCCCAGATCAATTCTGGCAGAAAGGGATCTAGGGGTTATAGTGGACCACAAGCTAAATATGAGTCAACAGTGTGATGCTGTTGCAAAAAAAGCAAACATGATTCTGGGATGTATTAACAGGTGTGTTGTGAGCAAGACATGAGAAGTCATTCTTCCGCTCTACTCTGCGCTGGTTAGGCCTCAACTGGAGTATTGTGTACAGTTCTGGGCACCACATTTCAAGAAAGATGTGGAGAAATTGGAGAGGGTCCAGAAAAGAGCAACAAGAATGATTAAAGGTTTTGAGAACATGAGCTATGAAGGAAGGCTGAAAGAATTGGGTTTGTTTAGTTTGGAAAAAAGAAGACTGAGAGGGGACATGATAGCAGTTTTCAGGTATCTAAAAGGGTGTCATAAGGAGGAGGGAGAAAACTTGTTCACCTTAGCCTCTAAGGATAGAACAAGAAGCAATGGGCTTAAACTGCAGCAAGGGAGGTTTAGGTTGGACATTAGAAACAGGGCCGGCTCCAGGCACCAGCCCACCAAGCATGTGCTTGGGGCGGCGCCTGGAGGGGGGTGGCATGGCGGGGCGCTCCGGCCCGAGAGCGGGGCTGCGACTGGGCTTGCCACCCTCCCCGCGGTGCTCCGGCTGCCGGGGAGAGCGGAGCCGCAGCGGGCTCGCCGCCCTCCCCCCGGCACTCTGGCCGCCGGGGGCTCTCTGCCCTCCCCCCAGCACTCTGGCTGCCAGGGACAATGGAGAGCCCCAGCCGGGCTCTCCGCCCTCCTCCCGGCGTTCTGTCCGCCAGGGACTCTCTGCCCTCCCCCCAGCACTCTGGCTGCCGGGGACAGTGGAGAGCCCCAGCCGGGCTCGCCGCCCTGCTCCCGGCACTCTGGCCGCCAGGGAGAGCGGAGAGCCCCGGCCGGGCTCTCCGCCCTCCTCCCGGCGCTCTGGTCGCCGGGGAGAGCGGAGAGCCCCGGCCGGGCTCTCCGCCCTGCTCCCGGCACTCTGGTCTCCGGGGAGAGCGGAGAGCCCCGGCCAGGCTCTCCGCCCTGCTCCCGGCGCTCTGGCCGCCGGGGAGAGCGGAGAGCCCCAACCAGGCTCTCCGCCCTCCCCCCGGCGCTCCAGCTGGTCGGGGATTGCGGGCCTGCAGCTGGGCTCGGCGCCCTCCCCTGCTGCACGGGGGGCGGGGGGCGGGTGGCTTTTTTGCCTAGGGTGGCAAAAAAGCCAGAGCCAGCCCTGATTAGAAAAAAGCTCCTAACTGTCAGGGTGGTTAAACACTGGAATAAATTGCCTAGGGATGTTGTGGAATCTCCATCTCTGGAGATATTTAAGAGTAGGTTAGATAAATGTCTATCAGGGATGGTCTAGACAGTATTTGGTCCTGCCATGAGGGCAGGGGACTGGACTCGATGACCTCTCGAGGTCCCTTCCAGTCCTAGAATCTATGAATTCCATTTGTTTTATACACAGGACTTTTGCCTTTACTATAAAAGGCAGAATATCATAGTCCTGTCACTCATGCCAGACAGGGAGCTCTCTATGCTCATGTCTGTGGCATGGTTGACAAATTTAATAGTCAGTTGCTTGACTACACCTTGGTTCATCATTTCGTTATGATATACCCTCAAGAGACTAAATAACCAATGTGAGTCCTGTTTATTAATATGGTACAAGAAAAAGGTTCTATATGATTCCAGTTTTTGAAGAGCAATGTTACATTCACCTTACAAAAAAGGTGGGTTCCCCAAGCCACACATTTCTGCTGGTATTATTCATATGATTTTACACGTTACACACTTCTTTACATGTCACTAAAATCCAACCCATCAGTTTGTTCCACTTCTCTAACTTGTTGTTCTGTTCTCTCCTTATCTTTGTTTTGGATACTAGCATTTCAAGTACTGATCCATGAAGGTACTTTCCTAGCTTGTACTAAGACATAGAATGAATGTATCTTGATTGGAACATGTTTCCTATCTGCTTATGCCAAATGCTTACTTCAGCAAATGCAAGGTGTTATGGGATACTTAGCATCAGTGAACAGGGTTATGGTATAGACCACTTTAAGCTATATCACTGTTACAATATTTGTGCTTAATGTTATTGATGCTTAATCCACACTAATATATAAATGGTGCATTGTCTTGCCGTAGTCATCCCCACTCTTCTTCATGGGTGCAAGACATGGTGACATACCACAGTCATCTCAAGCGCTGCCTTAGGAAGATTCTCTGTATCAGATCGCACCAATGCCAATGTTCTCTCTGCAGCTATCAGCACCAGTGTTGAGGTGAAGATTAGTAAACATCAACATTGTGTGCGGGTGGCTGATACTCATCTTCCGAAGCAGGTCCTCTTTTCTCAACTTAGTCATGGTAAGAGGACTCGTGGGGGACAAAAGAAACAGTATAAGGACACCCTGAATGTATATCTTAAGAAGGGAGGCATTGACCCCATGAACTGGGAAGAGCTGGCTGGCAATAGCCTGCAATGGTGTCGCATCATACATCAAGCCTCAGCCTGTTTTGAAGAGAATCGCCTTACTCAGGAGAGACAGCATCCCGGCCAGCAATTGTGCTCTCTCTAAGCAACCACCTGTCACATATGAGAAAAAACCTGTAGAACAGGGGTCCCCAACGCTGTGCCCGCAGGCGCCATGGCACCTGCCGGGGCGTCTAACTGCGCCTGTGTACTGGCCAGCTGACGAGCATCCACCGAAATGCCACCGAGAAGCAGCGTCATCCAGAGATTTTTGGCGGCATTTCGGTGGCGACGTCTCTGGATGACGCTACTTGTCAGCGGCATTTCAGCGGCGACGCCTATTGACGTTGCTGCTTGTTGGCGGCATTTCGGCGGATGCTCATCGGCCACCATGGTCCTCCGTGGCTCGTTGTCTGGCGCCCACCAGACAAAAAAGGTTGGGGACCACTGCTGTAGAGCATGGATTGGACTCCTCAGCCATCTTAAGTCTCATCAATGATTTTTCCCCCTGGCAGACATCAGCCTCGTATCGAGGAATAGTCAATGATGATAAATGGTGCAGATAATTCATATTGTTAAAATTATATATATTTATATGTTAGCCAGCATATATTAGTCAACAGTATAAAACAGCATACCCATTCTCCATTCTGGACTGGACTAGAGGAAGGTAGAGTAAGAGATACCAGCATATACTGTAGTACTTGTGCACCTTCCAAAGAGTTAAAAATCACAAATGGCCATGAAGGGGATGCTCACAGGAAATTACAGGTGAGTCCATGTATTCCCTTTCTATCTCAATGGACTGGTACTTATTTTACTAATGTTTCAACATTCAAAGGACGCATAGAAAGAAAGCATAATGTATTACAGACATTGGAAAGACAGAGTTACACAACACATCCCAAGTCCTAGTCCTGTTTAGGCTCACAGTAGCCAAACTTGACAGAACGTTTGAGGAAAGCTCTGAAAATTAACACTACCCTCCTGAATCTCCCCAATGATAAAAAATTAATTTCAGTCAGTAATTGGTAGTTGCTGAAGCCTGTAGACGGGCTTTGATACAGAATCACTCCATATGTAATTTATTTAATTAATTTAATTATCAACTTTCGCCATGGCAGCTAGGCCCATTAAATTAGAAAACAAACAAAAACATTTGTTAACTATTGTGTTCTTCCCAAATGATGGCACTCAGACTGACACTGTATACTGTAATACCACAAGGCCAGTCTTTCAAGGTGCTGAATGCTCTCAACTCTCAGTGACTCCATGGGAGTTGAGGACACTATATGGGGCCTTGTCACAGGGTTGGCTGCCATTTGTCATTATTGTCCACTCCAGTGACAGTTGGTACATAGTATGAAGCCATCTCTGCTCTCTCGTACTTACAGCTTCAGGCAGGATTATTTCTCATTTCTTTTTGATGCAAAGGTTTATTATTTCCAGTCACTTACGGAAATACCTTCCTCAGGCTTCCTTGTATTTGGGGCACTAGCAAGGAAAGCATCTGTTTCCTTTCTGAGTTTTACACAGTATTTTGTATCTCTCATTTCCAGCTCTACTTTATGGTCAGTGATTCATAGATTTCAGTGTTAATCCCAAACTACCCAAGTTAACCATCAGAATACAAACAAACCAAACATGAAATAAATACAAACTCAAACTAAACTAAGACAGCCAAATGAACCTCATATCTTGAGGTAATTGACCTTCCACGTTGCATAATCTTTGGTTTCTTGGATTGTTATTCCTTAGTTTAAAATGACTTTGAGTAAATAAGTTCAATTGAAACAAACAGCTAGTGTTTCACTTCAGAATGGTCTCAACAAAACGAATATGTCACACATCAAGATCTTAATTTCTGCTTGTGAAGAAGGGAGATTTATCTTTACAAAAAACTCTCAGCCACGACTCCAGGAGGCAAAAAACAGATGAATTAAAGACTGAACTGTTTACAAGTATTTCTTTCTGCATTGATAAAATGTACATTTGGGGATTGTCTCCAGAGAATTTAAGGTAAGGTAGCCAGCTTTCAATTAGTTCATGGTGAACTGGATTGCTCAATGGATTTGTAATAGAATTCAGAGGTCTCTAGTTGCCAGTTTTAATCTAGGCTGTGTAGGTGGTGGCAGAATGTTATTACTTGGACAATGGTTTTGTCACAGCTGAAACGAGACTAAACTAATTTAGTGACTGGAACATCGGTGGCTGGAACAAGCTGAACACATGGTTCTAAATGTTGGAGTTCAGCAAAAAGAGGCCAAACAGAGTTTATTGGCTGTGCCACTAGCAATCACCTCTTACCGCCTATCAAGGGCTTTTGCATATGTTTTGCTGATTGGGGGTCCTCCTATTCATGGTTGTCCTAAAGTCATCTGCTGCTTTTAGTGCTAGATTTAACCAACTGCCTTTGGAAACATCAGCATCTTTCAGGATGGGGCTAGGTTCAGGCCACAAGCAGAAACCCTAAAGACTGAGAATGTAACAGGCGTGAACATACCTGCTGCAAGGTAGACACTTCCATGATTAAAGTGATGCTGGGTTCTTGAAGGAACCTGAAATCAGAGGGGTCCAATGGATTCTGGGTTAGTTGTCTGTTCATGATAGAGATGATGATCTTTAAAGTAGTTGGACATTTTACTAAGACAGAACCGGGGAGGGATCGTGGAACAGAACTGTAGTGCCACCTCTAAATCTCAGAGGGCAGGTTGGTTCTGTGAAAGCACAGGATGTCTGTTAAAGTTACAAAACTGAAATAAAGGAATGCATGGGGAGTGTTAATCAAGGGCAGATTCTGTTTGCTGACTGGTTGAATCTCAGACAGTACTATGAAACACAGCCAATCAGCTTTCAAGTGCTATATCTTTCTGTGCATGTAAAGACAAGAAGTTTGGATCTCAATGGCCGGGATTAAAGCATTCAAAGGGATCAAGGAGGTTTCAGTCTTTTTCTGGATTTCCTTTATATTATAAATACCCTGTCCTATATATCCATTACCTACTGCTGTAAAACATATCCATGGCGGAAGATTATTTTTGGTTCACCGTTTTCATTATATTACTCATAGGAGTTGTTAGACTCTTGATTAGTATCTGATGAAGGACAGGTACATCAGGAAAATCCCCATAGTATTGCTCTGGGATAACTGCTTGCTGATTATGATAATTTAGCTTTTTAACAGAGAAACTTGCTGCAGCAGAATATGAAAATCATTGGTCTTTATTTCAGATAAGTAAAGTGGGAGGACAATAAGGGACACCTATTAAAGAGAAAATTCCTCTTCCTGTCTACCATTATGTTTTTGACCAAGAATAATTTTCCCATCTAACCTCAGTCTCTTTCTCTCTCATCTCATGTTTGCCTGAACCAACCTTTATGTTCATTAAAAGAAATCAATAACTCTTTAAGATTGGCATGCACTTGGATTCACTCTCATTCGGAGTACTGGAATGAATAACACAAAGGGGACCATAACAATTCCTTCTCTAGCTAGCAGGGAATGTAGAGATGAGGGTGGGAGGGGAGGAGAGGGAGGGAGGGGAAGACAGAGGTAGCGGAGATGGGAATTAATGCAGTCCTGGATTGGATTCAAATGAAATGATCAGCTTCAACTCCAGCATGCTGGGTTTATAGCCCAATGTAATGCTGCTGCACTCCAGTTCTCCCCACATATGCAATTCAAATAGAAGATTCTAAACACAGAATACAGTGGCTGGTCTCTGAAGTACTCTTTTATAAAGGGAAAAGATGCAGCACCATATTAACAAGAACAATCGCGACAGGAGGCTTGAACTCAATTCTCCTTCTCCAAATTACCAGGGATTTGGAAACAATGTTAAGGTGACATTGGGCTTTTGGGGAGACATTATGGCCTACATTTCTGCTAATAAGTCTCACTCTCAGCCCTGAGGTGGTTCCTTGGGGGGCCCACAGCTACGTGCTGGGAGTAACAGGCTTGGCCTAGCACTCAGGCTTCCCTAAAACCAATACTCAGGAATTAGGTTATGTTCCTTCTCAGTGGTGCTGGGATGACACCAAATCCATTTTGCTTTCTACCTGCCTCCTTTGAGGGCAACTTCTTTCATCACCAAGAGCAAAGCTTCACAACCCACACAGGCTATAGACTGAATAAGCAACTGATAAGTAGGAAAAAGGATGAGAAAGATGAGCCAGCAGAGGATAAGCAAAATACATAGGTGGGAAGAAGAGGAAAGACACAGGAAATAGAAAAGTGAAGATAAAGATCAAGATCAGGCACAAAGTCAGTTAAATTCCTGATGGGGTTTGGACTAGTGGCACAGCAAAATTTCAATATTATTGCATTGGAGCACTGAGTCTTATTAACAATGTCCTGCTCATGGCAGCATCTTACAAATACTGTTATAGCCTTAAAGTGCCTCAATGAATTGAGAAACCTAATTTACTGTCAGAAGGCCTACTGTTAAACTAGACATTGGCTTTGCCACAGCATGAATTCCTCTTCTTGAGGTGCAGGTAGGGTGACCAGATAGCAAGTGTGAAAAATCGGAATGGGGTGGGGGGGAAATAGGCACTCATGTAAGAAAAAGCCCCAAATATTGGGACTGTCTCTATAAAATCGGGGCATCTGGTCACCCTAGGTGCAGAAGAACTTTCCCTTTAAAATATCTCGTGAAAAGTGGTGCACTGAAAGTTAGGAAATAAAATGTATGTTTGCCATTGAAATGCTTCTCCAAAGGAGAACAGAACACAGCAGGTTTCACACTGCCCAGTTTCAGTGAGACACCCTTTTTCAGGCCAGCATTTCACCAAAACAGGCCCAGAATAAGAGCCCTTTTAAGAGAGGGAGCAGTGTCATAGCACATGTTCTGTACCTACTGTGTAACTGGCTATTCCTCTAGACTGGCCTGAGGTGCAAGAATCCACACAACATGTAGGTATGAATGCCACTTCCTGATGCTATCCAAAGTTTGTTTTAACCCAGAGCTAGTGTCTGGGTCATTGGAGTCAGGCATAACCTGGCTGCATATCTAATTGCATCCTCTCCCCCATGGACTAGGGCTTAAATTCTCATCAAGTATTTCCAAGAGCCTCAGGGTTTGAGGCTTCAGCCCTGCGGGGTGTGCCCGGCCTTGGGGCTTCAGCCCCAGGGGGATTACCGGGACTCAGGACTTTAGCCCTGTGGGAGGTGCCGGGGCTCGAGGTTTTAGCCCCACATGGTGCGCTGGGGCTCCAGTGGGTTTGAAAATGTTTACCAGAACTCCACTTTGGACAGCTCCGACTATGCAGAGAGTGAGCTATAAATTGTAAGGCAGTCTTATTATGCAAGCCTTGCCATGCTGCTTTTGCACACAGGCTATAGACTGAATAAGCAACTGATAAGTAGGAAAAAGGATGAGAAAGACGAGCCAGCAGAGGATAAGCAAAAAACATAGGTGGGAAGAAGAGGAAAGACACAGGAAATAGAAAAGTGAAGATAAAGGACTTTGGTGTGGGGAAAGGGGTGAGACAAGGCAGGGCCACCCGGGGGGAGTGGGGGGGGCAAGCGGGGCAATTTGCCCCAGGCCCCGCGAGCTCTGGCCCGACGGTGGTGTGGGTCTTTGGTGGCATTTCGGTGGCGGGGGGCCCTTCAGTGCTGCCGAAGACGCGGAGCGACTGAAGGGCCCCCCGCCGCCGAAGACCCGAACCGCCGCTGGGTGAGTACAAGCGCCGCAGCTTCCCCACTTTGCCCCAGGCCCCCTGATTCCTCTGGGCTGCCCTGAGACAGGGGATGATAGACTATATGTAGGTGAGAGAGAGAAAGTGAAAAAAAAATCAGGAATGAGAGAAGGGAAAGATACAATAGAGAATGTTACATGACAGTTCTATAGTCTAGGCTTTCCTACCCTTAATTATACTTAAGAAAAATGGCTTTCTGTCACCTAAGGTGACCAGACAGCAAGTGTGAAAAATCGGGAAAGGGGGTGGGGGGTTATAGGAGCCTATATAAGAAAAAGACCCCAAAATCGGGACATCTGGTCACCCTACTGTCACCACTGTTTTCCCCATTTTTCCTACTTTCATCTCTCTCTCTCATCACAATGTGTGGCATCATTTGGATCAGATCTCACCACAGCCAGACGGCAGGAGGCTGGTCCAGTCTTCAGCTAATGTGCTTCCTCGTAAACAACATCAGTTCTTTTCTAACCAGACTGGTCGTGGGTGCCCTTTGAAAATTCTCTTTTTGAGAAACTGCACTTACAAATGATTATTTAATGAGCTCTGTGCAATTATTTATTTTATCACAATCCCAAACAAAGTGAGAAGCCAGCACTGGATGACAGCACCATTTTCTTCTGGATGCCTGATAATTACTGTTCACTGCAAACACAGGGAACACAGAAATATTTAAGAGATACGGCTGTATTGCTTGTTGTGGCATAGAAAAAGAGCTGCATTCAAGTGAGCAGCTACTTATGGGGAAAGCAGTACCCACATACTGCACCATTACCTAGGGTAGAGTTACCATACGTCCTCTTTTTCCCGGACATGTCCGGCTTTTCGGCACTCAAACCCCCATCCGGGGGGAATTGCCAAAAAGCCGAACATGTCCAGGAAAATGGCGGCTCTGCTCCTCCCCTGACTCTTCGGCTCTGTTTAAGAGCCGAGCAGCCCGAGCGCTATGGGCTTCAGGCAGCCCCCTTGCCTCCGGACCCCAGCCGCCGGCCGGGCATTTCCTCTCCCGGGCTCCGGCGGCGCAGGGTCCGGAGGTATGGGGGCTGCCCGAAGCCCGTAGCGCTCGGCTCTTAAACAGAGCCGAAGAGTCAGGGGAGGAGCAGAGCCTCCAGCCACGGCTGCTCTGCTCCTCCCCGACTCTTCGGCTCTGTTTAGGAGCCGAGCTGCCCGAGCGCTATGGACTTCAGGCAGCCCCCTTGCCTCCGGACCCCAGCCGGCGGCCAGGCACTTCCCCTCCCAGGCTCCGGCAGCGCAGGGTCCGGAGGCATGGGGGCTGCCCAAAGCTGGTAGCGCTGGGGCAGCTCAGCTTTTAAACAGAGCCGAAGAGTCAGAGGAGGAGCAGAGCCTCTGCGGCTCTTAAACAGAGCCGGGCTGCCCGAGCGCTACCGGCTTCGGGCAGCCCCCATGCCTCCGGACCCTGCGCCGCCGGAGCCCGGGAGGGGAAGTGCCCGGCGGGGGTGCAGGGTCCGGAGGTATAGGGGCTGCCCGAAGCCCAAGCGCTACCGGCTTCACGGTTTGCCGGGCAGCCTCCAGACCCTGCGCCCCCGGCTGGGCGCTTCCCCTCCCAGGCTCCAGCTGCACTGGGGAAACGCCGGCCGGGGGCGCAGGGTCTGGGAGCTGCCCGGCAAACCGTGAAGCCGGTAGCGCTTGGGCAGCCCTTTCCCCGTGGCTGGGAGTGGGAGGGAGGAGGGGGCGGAGTTAGGGCGGGGAAGGGGCGGAGTTGGGGCGGGGCTGGGAGTGGGGAAATGGGCGGGGCCAGGGCCCGTGGAGGGTCCTCTTTTTTTATTTAATAGATATGGTAACCCTAGGTTACCATACGTCCGGATTTCCCCGGACGTGTCCGGCTTTTTGGTGCTCAAATCCCCGTCCGGGGGGAATTTCCAAAGAGCCGGATATGTCCGGGGAAATAGGGAGGCATAAGCCAGGGTCCGCCCAGCACGATCCGCCGGGTCCGCAGCGCAGCCCAGCTGCCCCAGCTACAATGCTCAGGCAGGGAACGGGGGGGGTGCTCAGGCTTCCCTTGTGGGCGGGGACCCCCCGGACACGGGGGGACCCTTCCTCTGGCCCCGTTGTCCCACGCAGCTTGGAACCCGGCGCCGCGGGAGCTGTTTCCAGCGGGGACAGACAGGCCGGGGAATGTGCTTGGTGGCAGGAAGGAAGCTGCGGCTGGGGCTGCAGGGACCCACGCTGCCGAGCGTCTGAAGCCCCCAGCAGCCAGAGGCTGCCGGGTGAGTGGAGAAGCAGGGCAGGCAGGGGCATAGAGGCTGCAGGGGCGGGAGGGTGCAGGGGTCACAGAGGCTGCAGGGGCGGGGGGGTGCAGGGGCAGGGCAGGCGGGGGGCACAGAGGCTGCAGGGACGGGGGGCAGGGGCTGCAGGGCGAGTGGGTAGCAGGGGTCACCGAGGCTGCAGGGGCAGGGGGGCGCAGGGGCAGGGCAGGCGGGGGGCGCAGAGGCTGTAGGGCGAGTGGGGAGCAGGGGTCACAGAGGCTGCAGGGGCAGGGCAGGCGGGGGACGCAGAGGCTGCAGGGTGAGTGGGGAGCAGGGGTCACAGAGGCTGCAGGGGCGGGGGCTGCAGGGCGAGTGGGGAGCAGGGAAGTGCTTAGCAACCCCCAACCAAGATCAGAGCGGGAGGGAGGAGGGGGAATGCAGGGTGCTCCGAGGAGGGGGCAAAGTTGGGGCAGGGGCTTTGGGAAGGGGCGGGGTTGGGGTGAGGCCGGGGGTGGGGAAGGGGCAGAGTTGGGGCAGGGCCAGGCCCCTGTGGAGTGTCCTCTTTTTTCAGGGTTGAAATATGGTAACCCTACCATTACCTTAGTGGCTTAATACCAAGAGGGAAGATTGTCATGATGTTAAGGCACTAGACTGCGACTCCAGGAGCATGGGGTCAGTTCCCGGCTCTGCCATAGCCTCTCTGCCTGACCTTGGGCAAGTCACTTGATCTCTCTGTTCCCCAGTTGTAAAATGGGGATAATACTTCCTTTGTCTATTTAGAGTGTAAGCGCTTTGGGGCAGGAGTTGTCTTTTACTGTGTGTAGGTACAATGTCACAATGGGACCCTGATTCAGTTGGGGCCTGGAAGTGTAACCATAGTACAAATAAATAATCATTTTCTGACTTTCCAAAATCATTTTACTTTTAAACTGGTGTAGTTTGCTCTCATTGCCACTCATTTCCCTTCACTCACCTTGGCTTTAAGGGGCAGTGACAGGACGACAGTGTCTGTCTTATTCTTGATAGTGGACTGTCATTATGCAAACTTTTCCACTGACAGCTAAAGCCCATCCTTCATACCATGAGGGATCTGCTACTTCAGCCCTGGGCTTCTCTTGAACATATTATGAATCCCGCTAAACTATGTGCTTGGGGAATCCCCATCTTTGGAGGCTTTAATAACAAATTAGAGAAACATCTGTTAGGGATGGTCTGGGAATACTTGGTCCTGCCTCAGTGTGGGCAGATTGACTAGATGACCTCTGAAGGTCCTTCCCAGACCTGCATTTCTATGATTCTCAACCCCCCTCCACTCGTCAGACATGTTCCAGGCTTTAGTCTAGTTACTGGACACAGGTCCCTTCTACACTATGCGTTTTAGCTATGTGATAAGCTCACTAGGTGACAACTATGTCCCCTAACTAGCTTACATTTATGAAGTAGATGGGCTCTTAGAATCCCCCTCCAAAATCTTGAAGTCATAATTTGTCATACCAGAGCAGGCTATTAGACCCTGATTTAGCAAAGCACTTAAACACAGACTTAACTTCAACCACATGCTTCATTGCATCCCTGTTCAGAGAGCACTTACAACAGGCTTAATTTCAAGCATGTGCTTAATGCCCATTCACTTCAATGGGATTTAAGTACACGCTTAAGTGCTTTGCTTAATTGCAGTTTTAATGCATCGGGTTCAGCAGTCTCAAGCAGACGGTTGGAGAACCTGCCCAATGCGTCTGGTCAATTACAAACAGCTGTACATACGGGGTCAGGGGAAGGGAAGTCTCCTCTCTCTACACAGGTAATTATTTTTTGCCATAAAGTATGAGATCCACCTACTATTATTAGATTATTCTCCATGTGGTAGAAATGGACAAATGTTAATACACATTAGATTAAACTAGCCCTTTTTAGATTCCCACCCTAGTATTTCACTCAACAGCTTCCCATGGCAGAGAACCTCCCAGGCTGATTATATGCTGCAAAAACCACCATCTTCTTGATGTGATTGAAAGTGACTGCCATTTAAATGTAACCTAGTGGCCCTTGTTCTCATGTTGTGGGTGAGGGTAAGGAGGAGACTGATTGATTTTCACTATAACCTTCATGATTTTGAATATACTCTAACATTTCTAGGCTAAATAGTCTCAGTCACTTCTGCTCCATTTCCAGAGGTCAGAGTTGGCTTGTTCCTGTTGTGTTTCAGCTTCTAAATTTCCAAATGCTTCAACTTTTTCATCAGCTATTGTAATCTGGAGATTTTTAGAAAAAAAAATCATTTAAAACAAATGCAATGGATCAAATAATTGATTTCCAACACAGAAAGAGCCAGCACCTCCTGCTCATTTCCTCTGACGTACTGACAGATTAGCTTTCTGCTGACATTCAGTTATGGGGGAAGAACCCATCACACTGAAGTCCAGGGAGTAGCAGTGACAAGCTTTGTGATGACGGGGAGCTGAGGTCTCTGGTTGCCCCTGAAGACACTCATTGTAAGATAAGCCAATGCCCAACTACCAGCCAAATTTTTTGAAGATGACTAGAAGGGAGTTATTTAGAGTTGTCATTTCCCTCCACAATCACCATCAGCGGATTGGGACCATCACTACTTGTTAATGCCTTGAGACAGTCAGCTGGCTAGATCAGAACAGTGACAGTCCAAATTAGTGGGCATAACATTCCCAGCCTAATGAGATGGATCTTTTACATAAAAGTTTTTCAGATGGAATAAAAAAATCTAAACTACTACTTCGCATTTATATAATTCCTTCCACCCCACCTCCCAAAAAACCTCACAAGGTGCTTTACAGAGAGTGAGTGCAGATTCACAACATCCCTGCAATGGAGTTATTATCTCCATTGTTCAGCTGAGAAAACAAGTAAAGAGACTTGTACAAGGTCACACTGGAAGAATGTAGCAGATCTGGGAATAGAACCTAATTTCTTGACTTCTAGTCCCCTATTCCTGTGCCTTAACCATAAGACCCTCACTTCCAGTCCTACCCCCTGTCTTTATCAGTGAAACTCTTCATGAGTTACTTGAAACTTCCCTTTAGATCGGGTTACAATTGATTTCCTCCAGAGGCAATGTTCCAAATGAGAAGTGATTGGATAGGTACTTAGATTAGATACCACACTAAGGGGGATGGGGTATTAAAAGCTAGATAGGACAGGTCTTTGGTATAATCCCCTCTCACAGTGTTGGAGAGCAGGTGGCTCTGCCTTCCTTTAACATTCACAAATAGCACAGAAATTGATGCTCTTCATTTCTTGTCATTTCTGAGACATACCGTGGGCTGCAGAGCTGATGAGGCTGGCTCAAGACTCTAATAAAAGACAAGCAAAGCCTTTCAGCTGATGTAACTACCCAGATCAAACCATAAAGTCCTGACAGGCCCATTCCACCTTGCAATTGGTTCATTTGCAGCTGCCAGTGCTAACATGATCTCCCTTACGCAGCACATAATCTCAAGTTAATGCATCTTAAATAAACAGGAGAATGTAAGTGAATGATAATTCCTTCACATCTTCTGCCTCTTGCCTGTCTCTGCTTATGATGAATATTCTGTGTCATGATTACACAATAGAACAGAACTTGGTTTCCTGTTGTGCTTTTCATACTTAAGAAGTTTCAGAGTAACAGCCGTGCTAGTCTGTATCCGCAAAAAGAAGAACAGGAGTACTTGTGGCACCTTAGAGACTAACAAATTTATTAGAGCATAAGCTTTCGTGGACTACATCCGAAGAAGTGGGCTGTAGTCCACGAAAGCTTATGCTCTAATAAATTTGTTAGTCTCTAAGGTGCCACAAGTACTCCTGTTCTTCTTCATACTTAAGAAGGGATCCCACAGAGCTTTACAAAATGAGTCAGACATTGTGAGGTCAGAGATTGCACCAAGCAGGAGCTCATGCACAGCATAGCTAAGTGAACCTGCTTAACTGCATGCTGGCCAGGACACCAATCTTCTCTCTTAGCCTAAAAGAAAACAAATATGTCAACACCTGCAGGCTTTGCTGTTATAGCTCAACCAGTATAGTTATACTGGCAAAGTGTTCCTAGTCGGGACACAGCTATACCAGCAAACCTGCTTTTGCTGGTATAGCTTACTCCAGCTCCCCCAGTGACATAAGCTATACCAGTTGTCATTTTCCTGGCTGAACTCCCATTCTGGATGCTTACAAGGCAACTGTGTTTGGACTCGCACGCTGGATCTATGTGCTTATAAGCTCCCTCGCAGACAGTCTCTGGCTTCTTGGGCATGCTTCCCAGGCAATGACTTTGTCTGGTACCACTTCTAGGGAACTGGACTTTGAGGTCCAGTTGCCCAAAGCCCCCAAACCAGTGTTAACCCCCAAAGTCCTCCCAGAACTTAAGTACACCCTCCCTTGAACTCCGTCCTTGTGGGTATTCTGGTTTATAGTTTAACCCTGCAGGGACATGTGACAGTTGAAGCAAGTAACATGCATAGACTTTTCAGAGGAATTTCTCAGCCAGTCACACTTCACTCATAGACAAATAATGAATGACACAGATGTAGGCAAAATAATAAACACCTGCTCCCAATTCTCTCTCTCAGTCCTCAACACTCTTGATCATTTTTTGGGTAAGGGTTGGTGCCATCAGAGGTCTCAGGTCCCCTCTCCTTGACTCTACTCCCGCAGATCGGTCTTCTCTTTCTGGTAATGTAGTTTCCTCTAATTCCTGCAGGAAGCCCACCTCAGCTTGTTCAGTCTGGTAGTCAAAATGAACTCCTGCTCAGTAGGCATGTCCCTTTGTGTTTCCTGAATCTCCCAGAGTGTATGTGTGTTTAAAAAAAACAGTTCTAACAACTTATTTCTTTCTTCCTTCATTTCTGCTGAGGAATTTGCATGGGTCTAGCTCAGCTCCCTGCAGATCATCTGGATAGACCCAGTTTTTCCTGGCTGCAGGCATCCCATTCTTTTAAGGTGCTCCAATCTGAATGGGAGGCTATTCAGGTTAACGATGCTCAACTGTTGCTGATCTGGGAGATACATGTACCAGTCCTAGTAGCAAATGGTTGATTCCACATATACTGAGAGCTTCCGTGATACAGCAATATCATAAAATCAATCAGCATTCATACGTTTTACACAGACAAATTTCCCAAACTGTCACGAGCACAATTTTGTTGGTATAACTAGGTGTGACACTTCCTGGGGGTATGCACCGTTGTGGGACACCTGGCTCCACCTGCTGTTAGAGTGAAGAAGATTTGTCAGGGAGCTGACCCCTGGCAAGGCACACTCCAACCCCTGAGTCCTCCGAGGATCTTCGTGGAGTGCCCTCAGCTCCTGACCCACAGAACAGTTACAGAATTCCAGATCCTCTGTTCCCAAAGCAACAGTACAACACAGCTTATCAGCTATACCGCAGAACAGCTCTGCTTAACACATAGCACTTAATTTGTTTATAGAGAAAGCAAGTCTAAGGGTATGTCTACACTATGAAATTAGGTCGATTTAATAGAAGTCGATTTTTTAGAAATCGATTTGATACAGTTGATTGTGTGTGTCCCCACTAAGCGCATTAAGTCGGCGGTGTGCGTCCACAGTATCGAGGCTAGCGTTGACTTTTGGAGCGTTGCACTTTGGAGCGTTGCACTGTGGTAGCTATCCCACAGTTCCCACAGTCTCCGCTGCCCATTGGAATTCTGGGTTGAGCTGCCGTTTGCCTCTCTGGTTCTTTGGTAGGCTTCACGTGGCACTGCTGCGGGTCCCTGTTATAACCTCTGTCCTTCATGCCCTTGGAGATTTTTTTCAAATAGTCTGGCATTTCGTCTTTTGGAACGGAGTTCTGATAGCACGGATTTGTCTCCCCATACAGCGATCAGATCCAGTACCTCCTGTTCGGTCCATGCTGGAGCTCTTTTGCGATTCTGGGACTGCATCGTCACCTGTGCTGATGAGCTCTGCTTGGTCACCTATGCTGATCACCTCGCCACGCTGGTTAAACAGGAAATTAAATTCAAAAGTTCGCGGGGCTTTTCCAGTCTACCTGGCCAGTGCATTGGAGTTGAGAGTGCTGTCCAGAGTGGTCACAATGGAGCACTCTGGGATAGCTCCCGGAGGCCAATACCGTTGAATTACGTCCACACTATCCAAAATTCGACCCAGCAAGGTCCCCGTCGGGGAGGAGTACTGAAATCAATTTTAAGAGCCCTTTAAGTTGACAAAAATGGTTTCATCGTGTGGACGGATGCAGGGTTAAATCGATCTAACGCTGCTAAATTCGACCTAAACTCGTAGTGTAGACCAGGGCTAAGTTTATTTAGCAAAGAAGAGATGAAAGAATAGCCAGCAGCAATCCTGGAAGCAAAGGGTTACCTGTAAAATAAAATCATGATACAGTCTAGAACCTAAACTTAATTAATAGGACATTATTATGTAATAAGAGCAAAAGCTCACCCAAAATCCTTCCAGCTGTGATCTTCCGTTTATTAAGCAAGCCCACCATCAGTTTACTTCCTGGGTAAAAGATACCAGGTGTCCCTTTGCCACCCAAGAAATACAAAAACAGTCCTTGAATCTTCCTTCATAATCCAGACACCCTCCTGCTATGCATCCCTCCTGTAGATTTTGCAAATCTCTTGTTAACTTTTTAATCTTGATTAGCTGGTGGTTTAGTATGCCGATAGGTATGCATTGTGAAAATTCGCAGTTTGCACATTAGATAGGTAAGTGTTTCCTGCCTGTCTGAAAGGACATATTTGTCACTTCCTGGTGACCTGCTTTAATTCACAGACCTTAAGAATATAATTTCCAGTACAGGTACATAACTCCTTAAATATTATCCTTACATATATTTTGCAATGGGCTAGATGACTCTTTTGTTATTGTCTCTCAGCAGAGACCTTACAGGCCACCCTTTAGTGAATTATTATGCATTTAAATGACTGAGGGGATCCCTGCAAAAATTGTGTGCCCTGTGCCCTCTGCCAGTTGGCATCAAGAGGTTCCTGGGTCACAGTGTCTATAGGAGAGGGTTTTGCCAGTACAGCTATGTCAGTAAAAATATTACCCCCTAAACAAATATCTATGCCAGCAAAAGCCTTCTAAGGTAGATATAACTTCTGCCTAAACAGCCATCAAGGAGGATGAGAAAAGATTGAAGTTGAATCTCTAATCCAAAAGGAGGCATCTCTCATATTATTTATATTACAGTTGTGTTTAGAGCCCCTGTTACTGTGTACTCACCACCAGAGTACGCCCTTGTGTTGAGGACATGGCTTCGCAGGGGCTCTTTCCCTTTAGCACTCCCTTATGTCCTGGTTCCACAACACTCTGCCACTGCCCAGCCCTCCAGCCAGGTCAGCTCAGCCCAGACCCCTTCTGAAAATAAGTTGAACCTCCACTCAAAATAGCCACGTGGGCATTAAAATCCATAACATAAAACTAGTCCTTCATGGAGATCCAGGGCTAAGGTTAAGCCTATGACCGGGCTAGGTTACTTGGATTAGGGTAGGGAGAGCTATCCTACCCTGTCCTGGCTTTACCCACAACTGGCCCTTAGTAGAAGCAGCCAGCCCTTTTTATCTGGCCTGCAGGGCCCTGATTGACCTCTGCCTGTCTCCAGCCTTTCTAGGTGCCAGAGAACCAACTCTTGTTGGTTCTGCCTGCAGCTAATCATGGAAGACCTCTCTAGGCATCCTATGGATGTCTGAACTGGCTGCTCTTCACTTCCCGCAAGTCATCTTCTTGCCGGGGGAGAAAGGGGGTGCCAAGGCAGCAGGGCTTTTGTTACCAAATACCTGGTACACCCACTCACGGAGCCCAGCAGAGAGCAGGAGCCCATTTTGTACAAATACATCTTATAGTCCCTGCACAGAAGAGTTCAGAATTTAATTACACAAGACACTCACTCAAGAGTCGTGAGGTGAAACAGAGGCACACGGAATTGAAGTTACTTGCCCAAGGTCATGCAGCAGATCAGTGGCAGAACTGGGAATAGAACCCAGGTTTCTGGACCCTCCCTCTAGTGCCTGCTCCACTAGACCATGCTGCTTCTCATAAGCCAACATCTGTCCTAGTCTTGCACTCAGTGATGAGCTCCCAAAATCCTAATAATTGGTTCCCTACTGGGTCCTCAGAGGAACTTCGGCGGCGGGGGAGATCTTCACTCACTCCGGGTTTTTGGCGGCATTTTGGCGGTGGCTCCTTCACCCAGAGCGAGTGAAGACCCCCGCCACCGCCGAAGTGCCACCGAAGACCCGGTAGAGAACCGCGCGGTGAGTACAAGCCCCACGTGCCTGTCTCCCCCCACCACATCCGACCCCACCCATGTCCTGCCCCCGACTGCCCCCCTCAGAACCCGCAACCCATCAACCCCCTGCTCCTTGTCCCTTGACCACGCCCTCCCAAGACCCCCCCACACCCTAACTGCCCCCCAGGACCCTACCCCCTACTCAACTTGCCCCGCTCCCTGTCCCCTGACTGCCCCAATCCCATCCATCACCACCCCGACAGACCCCCAGAACTCCCACGCCTACCCAACCCCCCCGTTCCCCGACCCCTGACTGCTCCCCCAGAACCTCTGCCCCCCTCCAACCGCTCCCTGCCCTGTATCCAACCTCTCCTCCCAGCCTCCTTACCATCCTGCTCAAAGTGGCAGGAGCTGCCGAGCTGCCCAGAGTGCTGGTGCTGGCGGCGCGGTGCGGCGCGCTGGGGCTCTGTGGGGGTGGGGGGGCGCCGGGGGAGCGTCCCCAGCTGGAAGCTCAGGCGGGCCGGACAGGACAGTCCCGTGGGCCGGATGTGGCCCTCAGACCGGAGTTTGCCCACCTGCCGGCCCCTTTAACAACCGGTTATACACTGGCTTCTAAATTTAACAACTGGTTCTTGCGAACCGGTGTGAGCCAGCTCCAGCTCACGACTGCTTGCACTATAGAGTGTATTAGTACTATGGTATTAGCCAAAATGCTGGAGTGCAGGACTTTGACCTAGAATCCATAATGCATTCTTAGGCCATGAACTAAATGATATAAACTACAGCCCTTGCTTTTTCATCAGGATTTTTTTCTACCCACTTAGAGTTTTGACTGTAAGCAGCTATATTGTAAGGTACCTTTGGACCTGGGGCCATCTTTAGAGCTTCTGGTGCCCCAAAGTGGAACTAGATCATAGATTCTTTCCCCTAATGAGTCTTTCATGTCCCCACTGAAGTCCTGAGTACCCACTGTTTTCTAACTCCTGTTCTATCCACCATCACTGGATTCAGAAAGCAGCCAGAACCCATTTTGGAGCTTGTCAGTATTGCTGTTTAATCAGCAAGAGGGGTCAATCTGGATCAGCATAAAGCCTCCTTTCCCTATTAACAGCAAAGCATATTGCCTCAGCAGTGCTCTCTGCCCCTATCAGCCTGGGAAGCTTGTGACAGAAATCAAACCTGCTAACCAGCTGGCAGTACAGACAGAAATGTTTGAGCCTGCAGACTGGCTGAGAAGACACTCTGTTCCATGCAGGAGGAGCAATAAGGAACAGGACAATCAGAAATGCAGGGCTTCCAATCTCAACGATGCGATCTTCCCAGAGGGCACCCTGGTACTAATGCCAGATCCCACTGCAGAGTAGGGAATAAAGACTGCAATTTGAATTCTAAACCTCGTGCAAAAACCCACCCATCTGCCAAATGGTCTTGCCCTTCTAGGTGCTTACAGCCTTGTAAAGCACATGCCATTGTTTGTCTCCTGCTCTCAGATTCTAACCCTCCACCCCCATGAACTCTTCCTCCTTCTGAGCACCCTTCCTTCAGTTCACAGCTCCCATCCTCCATCCCTTTAGTTTTCACAGCAAAGTATGATTTTCAGGAGGCTGGAGCATCAAAATGCAAGCATTTCCCATGGTGGCTTCCAAGTTTGATTGTTGCCCTGACACACAGACCAAGTGTGCATTAATCACAGCAAGAGAGCGCAATCCATTATCCCTGGCTATAAATCTTTCGGTGACCTGTAATTACTAAACCTGTACCTGGGGCATGGGAAATGATATCCATCCTGGTGACCAAGTCCACACAAACTTCCCCTTACTGTCTTTGGTCAGTACTTCCACACTGCAGCGTGCACAGCTTACCTTTACAGCCTCTAATCCTCTCAAGGTCCCTGAAGGTGGAAAGGAACTCACTAATTGCATTGACAGCTTTCCAGCTAGCCATTGGAAGCAGTACACATCATATGATGAACAGAATCTAGAGACCATATCAATCTATTATAGAGCAATTTCAAAATTCAGGAGACATGAAAGGCTTGTAAACTTTCCCCCACAAACTAACTTATAATTGGACTAACTCAGTTTTGCCCTTGCTATAGTAACTCTGACATATTGATGCCAAGAAGTAAGCTCATTCTTTTATCTGTGAAAACATAAGGGGCCAGCCCCTCTGCTGATGTAAATCAACATACCTCCATTGACAGTAATGAGGTTATGCTGACATACGCCAGCAGATGATCACGAGCAGTGACAATAATGGGGTTATGCTGACACACACCACCAGATGATCATGAACAGTGTGAAGAATGTTGAGCCAGCCTAGTATTAAACATGCATATTTCTTTGGCCTCTCCTGCTTTCCTCCTTCCAGCATTTAGTATCCAACAGAGGCCTTATTGCTGAGGTATCACATGTCACAATGGGAGAGTAACTGGGTGCCCACATAGTATGTTAATGGACATCATTTATAAAGATCAATAAAGAACAGTTCAGATAATGGGTTTCCAAGATCTACTCCCTGGTGAAAATGGACTTCAGTGGCATGATGCTGATTATACCAGCTGAGATCTGGTCCTCAGGGTTTTCCTTCATTTGAATTTCTGTAGCGATAGGGTGAATGTCAGGGAGAAGATGAATTTTAATCAGTTCTTGAAAATTGTCCATATGTTAAGCAGCTCCTGTGTTTCATTTCAGGTTCTAATTCTCCCAAGATTTAACAGGGCTTTTGAGCTTTTGGGTTCTTTTTCAGCAGGAATCCGTTTTTTTAAATTCTCTCAGAAGAATAAGTGCTATAAACGAAACTGATGGTCTTAGTGTGGATTCATCCTCAGGATATCAGGTAATGGACACATGGGAAAGGCAGGTGGGGTGAAAAGGGAGTCCTCTAGTGAGTTCTAAGGTAGGGCTCTCTTGAGAAACAAGCAGAGTGATATGAAGGTTTGAGATGGAGAAAATCTTGGCAACCCTGATGGTTTCTGGAGTTGATAGGAGGGAGAGCGGTTAGGACTGATCCAACCATTGTTATAATTCTGCTAGCTGATCTGTTTATCATTGTTTTCTACAGTGCTCATTACCATACTAGACAGGTGCTTCTGTTGAAAAATCAGAGCTGCATAATGAAAGCCATAGTGAGCTTCATAGAGGATCCATTGTCACATTAGCCTTTTGACTGACTAGTTTTGGTTCTGTAGCTGTTGTAGATGACTCCGGTTTTTTGGCTTTATATGTCTGATAATAGGGCTTTGGGTGGGGCACTCTGCTCTTAGGCCTGGTCTACACTAGGAGTTTATCTCGAATTTAGCAGCGTTAAACTGAATTAACCCTGCACCCGTCCACACAACGAAGTCCTTTACTTCGATATAAAGGGCTCTTAATATTGATATCTGTACTCCTCCCTGACGAGGGGAGTAGCGCTGAAATCGGTATTGCATTTCGGATTAGGGTTAGTGTGGCCGCAATTCGACGGAATTGGCCTCCGGGAGCTATCCCACACGCACCATTGTGACCTCTCTGGACAGCAATCTGAAGTCGGATGCACTGGCCAGGTAGACAGGAAAAGCCCCGTGAACTTTTGAATTACATTTCCTGTTTGCCCAGTGTGCAGAGCACAGGTGACCATGCAGAGCTCATCAGCACAGGTAACCATGCAGTCCGAGAATCGAAAAAGAGCACCAGCATGGACTGTACGGGAGGTACTGGATCTGATCGCTATATGGGGAGAGGATTCAGTGCTAGCAGAACTACATTCCAAAAGACGAAATGCCAAAACAATAGGGACTCACTACAGTGCCGCGTGAAAGTTAAGGAGCTCAGACAAGCCTATCAAAAAACAAAGGAGGCAAACGGTCGCTCCGGGTCAGAGCCGCAGACATGCCGCTTCTGCGCTGAGCTGCATGCAATTCTAGGGGGGCCGCCACCATTACCCACCTCTGACCGTGGATTCTGAGGCGGGGGTAATATCAGCCATGCCTGAGGATTCTGCGGATGGGGAAGAGGAGGAGGAGGAGGATGACGACGAGCTTGCGGAGAGCACACAGCACTCCGTTCTCCCCAACAGCCAGGATCTTTCTCTATGCCTGACTGAAGCACCCTCCCAACCCCCAGACAATGAGGCCATGGAAGGGACCTCTGGTGAGTGTACCTTTGTAAATATAAAACATGGTTTAAAAGCAAGCGTTTTTTAATGATTAATTTGCCCTGAGGACTTGGGATGCATTCGCGGCCAGTACAGCTACTGGAAAAGTCTGTTAACATGTCTGGGGATGGAGCGGAAATCCTCCAGGGACGTCTCCATGAAGCTCTCCTGGAGGTACTCCAAAAGCCTTGCCACAAGGTTTCTTGGCAGTGCAGCCTAATTCCGCAAGTAATCTGGTATTGCATGACAAAGCCTGGCAGCGTATGGTCCCGGTGTTTGCTGGCATTCAAGCAACATCCGTTCTTTATCTCGCTGTGTTATCCTCAGGAGAGTGATATTGTTCATGGTAACCTGGTTGAAATATGGGAATTTAATTAAGGGGACAGAGGTGGCCATTCCTACTGGGCTGTTTGCCTGTGACTGAAAAGAAATCCTTCCCTGTAGTTAGCCAAGCTGGGGGGAGGGGGAGGATCTTCCCTGATACCAGCCACGCGGTGGGGGGAGGGATAAAGCGATCATCCCAGAGAATTGGATGGTGGGGGGATAGTTTGGTTTCTGAAGGGATCTTCCCTGATACCAGCCATGTGGTGGGGGGGAGGGATAAAGTGATCATCCCAGAGAATTGGATGGGGGGAGGGGTTAGTTTGGTTTCTGCTGCTGCACGTTAACAGGAAAACCGCAGGACTCAACGGGCTTTGCTTGGTATGTGGGAAAGGAGGGCGCAGCTTGTAGGAAAGCCTGAGCTCCTTAATTTTCAAGTGGCAGTGCTGCAGGTCCCTTTTGTAGCCTCTGTCCATCATGCCTGGAGATTTTTTCAAATATTTTGGCATTTCATCTCTTGTAATGGAGTTCTGATAACATGGATTCGTCTCCCCAAACAGTGATCAGATCCAGTACCTCCCATTCGGTCCATGCTGGAGCTCTTTTGCGATTCTGGGACTGCATGGTCACCTGTGCTGATGAGCTCACCACGCTGGCCAAACAGGAAATGAAATTCAAAAGTTCCCGGAGCTTTTGCTGTGTACCTGGCTAGTGAATCTGAGTTGAAAGTGCTGTATGGAGCGGTCACAATGGAGCACTCTGGGATAGCTCCTGGAGGCCAATACCATCGAATTGCATCCACACTACCCCAAATATGACCCGGCGACATCGATTTCAGCGCTAATCCCCTCACCCGGGAGGAGTACAGAAATTGATTTTAAGAGCCCTTTAAGTCGACAAAAATGGCGGCGTCGTGTGGCCGGGTGCAGGGTTAAATCGATCTAACGCTGCTAAATTCGACCTAAACTCGTAGTGTAGACCAGGGCTAAGAGATCTACTAGATGGCTTCTGCTGTCCTCTCTTACAGCCACTAAGCTAGAGCCATAGAACCTTGTGTTGAGATCCTACCAGCTTTCACAGATTCTGCTAATGCAACTTTAGATGGGGCTAAAACTGAAATATAAACTTTATGGCCAAAAGCCCCATTGATAGTGTGGAGTCTAACGTTCACTGTTTAAATGCTACTAAATGCATACAGTCAAGCAGAAAAAATGTAACCTAAGCAAATGCTGTGCTTTCTTATTCAATTTCCTCCTTTGTCTACAGTTTGCCAAAGCTTAACAGACAGCCACCCTGAAAACATTTTCCTGAGTCAGCTCAAGGACTGATTTTGTAAATTTATACCTTTCTTTGTTCACAACCTGAGAGCACTTGCTGACTGGGAAATGCATTGAGGCCAGCAGCAGCTACCACTTCTTATAACAGCTTAAATGTGAATAGCACATTACAGGGCCATGGTGTTGTTGTGAGATAACCAGATACTGTGGGAGCAGAAGAAGGCACAAGGCTGAAGTAGGGATGCTACATGATTAAAAAAAATAAATCACATATTCATCACAAGATTAAAAAAAGTAGCCATGATCAATAGCAGTTTTAATCACACTGTTAAGCAGAATACCAATTTAAATTTATTATAAATATTTTTGGATGTTTTTCTTCATTTTCAAATATATTGATTTCAATAACACAGAATACAAAGTGTACAGTGCTCACTTTATATTATTTTTATTACAAATATTTGCACTGTAAAAAAGATAAACAAAAGATATAGTATTTTTCAATTCACCTCATACAAGTACTGTGGTGCAATCTCATTGTGAAAGTGTAACTTAGAAATGTAGATTTATATTTTTTTATATTAACTGCACTCGAAAACAAAACACTGTAAAACTTTAGAGCCTACAAGTCCACTCAATCCTACTTCTTGTTAAGCCGATCGCTAAGACAAACAAGTTTATTTACATTTACGGGAGATATTGCTGCCCGCTTCTTATTTACAATGTCACCTGAAAGTGAGAACAGGTGTTCGCATGGCACTGTTGTAGCCGGTGTTGCAAGGTATTTATGTGCCAGATACGATAAACATTCATATGCCCCTTCATGCTTCAATATCACTACCTGTCAGCACTGATAGATTGTGCTTTTGAAGCGCTAACATGACTGTGATAGTGGCTTTATTTCTAAGCAGGGGCTGAACCATACCCAATGTGGAGTTCCATCTAGTTGAAATATCTTGTAAAAGAGGTTCTTGTTTCTGTCCATTTGTGGCTTCGTGCATTTTGAGCTCTGTACTGTTAGCTGGACTGAGTTTGAAATGGCCCACAAGTTTTCTACATTTTGCCAGCATGTTTTCAAAACTTCCAGCACTGAGTGGCAAGTGCTACTGTAATGGATCGCTGCAGACTGCGAGTGATAAACATCATGGCTGCTGCTATCATATTACATGCACTGTCAGTACTAATTGTTGTTCCCTTTTCTTGAATATTTCATTCTTTTGTAAAATCCAAGAAATGCTCTGCACATGTTTCCGCATAATGTCTCGCTTCAACAAACATGTGGACAAGGAGGATCCAGTGGACATACTGTACTTAGATTTCCAGAAAGCCTTTGACAAGGTCCCTCACCAAAGGCTCTTAGGTAAATTAAGTTATCATGAGATAAGAGGGAAGATCCTTTCATGGATTGAGAACTGGTTAAAAGACAGGGAACAAAGGGTAGGAATAAATGGTAAATTTTCAGAATGGAGAGGGGTAACTAGTGGTGTTCCCCAAGGGTCAGTCCTCGGACCAATCCTATTCAACTTATTCATAAATGATCTGGAGAAAGGGGTAAACAGTGAGGTGTCAAAGTTTGCAGACGATACTAAACTGCTCAAGATAGTTAAGACCAAAGCAGACTGTGAAGAACTTCAAAAAGATCTCACAAAACTAAGTGATTGGGCAACAAAATAGCAAACGAAATTAAATGTGGACAAATGTAAAGTAATGCACATTGGAAAAAATAACCCCAACTATACATACAATATGATGGGGACTAATTTAGCTGCAACTAATCAGGAAACAGATCTTGGAGTCATCATGGATAGCTCTCTGAAGATTTCCACGCAGTGTGCAGCAGCAGTCAAAAAAAGCAAACTGGATGTTAGGAATCATTCAAAAAGGGATAGAGAATAAGATGAAGAATCTCTTATTGCTCTTCTATAAATCCATGGTACACCCACATCTTGAATATTGTGTACAGATGGGGTCTCCTCATCTCAAAAAAGATATACTGGCATTAGAAAAGGTTCAGAGAAGAGCAACTAAAATGATTAGGGGTTTGGAACGGGTCCCATATGAAGAGAGATTAAAGAGGCTAGGACTTTCAGCTTGGAAAAGAGGAGACGAAGGGGGGGATATGATAGAGGTATATAAAATCATGAGTGGTGTGGAGAAAGTGAATAAGGAAAAGTTATTTACTTGTTCCCATAATATAAGAACTAGGGGCCACCAAATGAAATTAATGGGCAGCAGGTTTAAAACAAATGAAAGGAAGTTCTTCTTCACACAGCGCACAGTCAAGCTGTGGAACTCCTTGCCTGAGGAGGTTGTGAAGGCTAGGACTATAACAGGGTTTAAAAGAGAACTAGATAAATTCATGGAGGTTAAGTCCATTAATGGCTATTAGCCAGGATGGGTAAGGAATGGTGTCCCTAGCCTCTGTCTGTCAGAGGGTGGAGATGGATGGCAGGAGAGAGAGCACTTGATCATTACCTGTTAGGTTCACTCCCTCTGGGACACCTGGCATTGGTCACTGTCGGTAGACAGGATACTGGGCAGGATGGTCCTTTGGTCTGACCCAGTATGGCCGTTCTTACGTTCTGTATATGTTGCTGTAAAAGCAAATGACTGCAGTGTCCACGAAGCATCAAGCAGGTGTGCGGTGACTCCAGGTGACTCCTGATTGCTCAAGGATGTCCTGTGATCACCAGTCAAAGCAACAGCTAGTGCATTTCTCAGAAGCTCCACATTTGTAGTCTTCTCCTTGTGATATAGGTCATGTATTTGTTATGCAATGGTTCCTTAGGAGGGCAAGGTGTATGACTGATTGGAAGATGCAATTAGAATATCTTAGCCCTCCATCATTTACAATGTTAAGTGGTCTGCAGTCCATAGCTAATCACTTTGCAATAGCATTGGTTAAACTGTTGTACTTTGTTTGATCCATGGGCTTATAGAGATCTTCAAACTTTGTAAGTGTACTCTGTCATGACTGGTGGGATTCATTTGCTGTCTATGGGTTATCTGTAGCTCAAGACCGGGAGGCGAAAGCATGTTTAGTGGGAGGTGGTACTGCAGATGAAGTACTTTGATGGGATTGGAACTCAGCCTGGCAATAGTTACAGATCACAGTCTTTTTATCCAGAGAACCATCTGTAAGTTTTTTAAAAATAAACTTCCCATTCAGAAGACCTAAACTTTTCTGCTTTGCTCCATTAACTAATATTTAATCACTCTAGATCATGAGAACACAGTAGAACTGTGCCAATGTCCACCAAACGATGAAGTACAGTAAGTGAAGATCAAAACAGAGGTGTGCGATTAACTCTCATTAAAATGTGTTAATTTGTTCTGTGTTAATTGCTTGCAGTAACTGCAATTAATTGACAGCCTTACGCTGAAGGCTACGAGTTGCCAGTATCCAACAGAGACTATTATACAACAATCCCTAGACTGGTCTTCACTTTAGAAAATTTACTTTTGCAGTAGGAAAAAAATCATTAAAAAGGATCAACAGTTCCAGGACTCTGCTCTTTTTGTCCTATAATTGCACAGGATGCAATCTTGACTATTATTTCAGGCTGCTTCTCTCACTCCTACTCGTTTTCTAAAATCACAGTATGAAAGGACTTTATAACGTGTCAGCAATGGCTTAAATGATAAAACCACGAAACTAAAAGTCAGCTAACATTTTCCTCATGGCCAAATTAAATTTTTCCCCTCTCTGTCGTAGAGTGTTAAAAAACAACAAATCCTATTGGAGTTTAAAATAATATTTATTGGTCTTAGAATGGATTTAGAATCATCAATATTTTGCCTGTGGTTCAAAGAGCTTGGTTTTTTTAAAACAAGTTTCTAGCAGGAAATAAAACTGTGATGCACAAAGAATAGTCAAGTAGTTGAGATCCAAAATTTAATCTATGTCTTTAGAGTCCTTCCTCTCTCTCAAAATTGAAGGAGAATGTCAACAGGATTCTAAGGTTTTCTTTAAAAAAACAACCCATCATTTCTTTGTCATCAAATAAAATCTCTGTAAGAGCTACTGGTTTTGTTCAGCCTATAAAAAGTTGTGCTTTGCCACTACAGAACTAGGTAGCTAAGAGCGCATAAAATAGCTACAAACCGTCTTCAGAGAGTAGAACTAAATAAGGAGCCAGAACAAGTTGCTAGCTGCTGCATCACGTCTTTGGTACAAAGCACAGCTCTAGTGCTGCTCATCACTTCTGTGGTACTGAATTTCAAATGGAACTACAGCACCTCCCACCACAGCACAGTCTGCAAATTTCCAAAATTAGACACAGGGAGGAGGTTGTGACACTGTATGGAATTTGGGGGACACTTTAGGATATTATGAACACCAATATTGTAAAATTTCCAATGAGTTGTGGCAGATATGCCGTGTAAGGTATCTGCAAAAACGTTATAATTTGCCAAGTATGATAATCTTGTTTATATGTTTGTATCACCTTTGTATTATGAGTTATGGATATGTATGTATGTCTGTGTTTCAAACTTGTGTTATGTTTCTGGGTGACACCCAGGACCGGCTCCAGGCACCAGCCGACCAAGCACGTGCTTGGGGCGGCACCTTATAAGGGGCGGCCAATGTTGGAGTGGCGGGGGGCGCTCACGGTGTTTTTGTTTTTGTTCGTGGGGCGGTGCTCGAGGTTTTTTTTTTGTTTCCGTGGCGTGGCGTGGCGCTGGAGGGGGTGGGGGCTTTAGCGGCGCGGCGTGGCGCTGGGGGGGGCAAGAGTTTGGGTGGCCCGGCCCGGCACTCGGCGGGGGGGGGTTGGGCGGCCTGGCGCGGCGCTCCGGAGGGGCAGCCCGGCCCAGCCCGGCACGGCACTCTGGGGGTTTGGGCGGCCCGGCGAGGTGCTCGGGTGGGGGCGGGGGGTTCGGCAGCCTGGCACGGCCCTTGGGGGGGGTTTGAGTGGCCCGGTGCTCCGGAGGTTTTGGGCAACCCAGCGCTCGGGGGGGGGGGGGGTTGGGTGGCACGGCTCGGTGCTGGGGGGGAACGGGGGTTTCGGCGGCCCAGCGTGGCGCTGGGGGGGGGGTCGGCGGCGCGGCGCTGGGGGAGGGTGTTGGTGGCGCGGCACTCGGGGGGATGTTACGGTGGGGCAGCGCTCTTCTTTTTTGTCTGGGGCGGCAAAAAAGTTGGAGCCGGCTCTGGTGACACCCCCAGACAGTTTGGCATCAGCACTGCCTAGCCTGCTTGATGGCTCATCAAGGAACATCAGCTGTACAGTGAACCCATTGAAAGGGTCAAGGGCTACACCTTATGACTCAGCAAGACATGCAGGGGCATGCCTATGGACAGAACTCTAAGGCTTCCAGGCCATGGGCTGGGCAGCTTGTGTTTGGAACAAAGGAAATGCAAGCTGCATGGCAAAAGGCATATAAAAGGCAGCTGCATCTTCTCCATTTTGTTTTTCAGTCCTGCTTCTTGTCTTCATTCCTGTTTCTTACCTCTGGAGTAACCTTTCTACAAACGAAGCTCTGAACAAAGGACTGAATGACCTATCCAAGCTGTAGATGTGTTCCAGAGGGATTTTCAAGCCAGCAAGCTCACCAATACTGCTAAGAACCTGATGGACTTTGAAGTCTTTGTATGTATGTGCTGTTTTACCATTTAACAGCTCTCTTCTTGTTCTTTCTTTTTTTCTTTATAATAAACCTTTAGTTTTAGACACTAAAAGATTTTCTGGCAGTGTGGTATTTTGGATAAGATCCAAACCTATACAGATCTGGTAACGTGGCTGACCCTTTGGGGTCAGAAGAATACTTTGTGTATGTGAGCAGAGTTTTTTAAATAACTTCTCACTGTACTGGAGCCGTGTGCTGACTGGGAGCCAGAGAACTGGAATGCAATAAAGGGGGCTGTGTGATTTATTTTTTTGCTTCTTGATAACCAGTGTAGGGGATCAGAAGCACAGTCTGTGACTGGTTGGGGAGTTTAACTTTAGTGTTACCCACCAGTGTTGGGAATATCTGCTCACCCTTTTGCAGCCTGCCCTGATCTTGGCAGTGAGGGCTACCCCAGGCACCCTGGGTCACAGAGGTTTGGGGTGGGGGAGGGATAGCTCAGTGGTTTGAGCATTGGCTTGCTAAACCCAGGCTTGTGAGTTTAATCCTTGAGGGGGCCATTTAGGGATCTGGGGCAAAAATCTGTCTGGGGATGGGTCGTGCTTTGAGCAGGGGGTTGGACTAGATGACCTCCTGAGGTCCCTTCCAACCCTGGTATTCTATGATTCTATGAACATCACACAAGACAGATGGAAAAGACCAATTACTGAACCCATATTACATCCTTTCACAAGGTTCTCCTTCACTTTCTCCTTCTTCAGACTCCTTTCCTTTGCAACTCTATGTTGTGGTTACCATCCTCACAGCCGAGGAAGAGCAGACCTCTTTTGAAGCAAATCATCTGTCCAAGTCAACTGACTGAAGGAATTACTGTTGAATGACATGAGTTGCCATTCCAAGGCAGGGCCAGATTAACTTTTTGTGGGCCAGGTGCCAAACATATTTGTGGGCCTCCATTGGGGAAATAGGGCATGTGATGGGGGGCGGTCCACAGAGCGAGGGGTCGGTTGGGGGTAATGAGGAACAGTGCAGCGGGAGTGGCCCAACTCAGCCCAGCACAAGGACACAGTTTATAGATCCACAACTGCTAGATACACATTGGCCCACCCAGCCCTGTGCTGCCAGCGTGCCCCTTCCACACTGCCCCCCTGCCCTGCCCTTATGCCCAGCACCCCCTCACCCAGAGACTTCCCCCACAGATCCCTATGCCCAGTGCCCCCGTCAGCCAGTCTTCCCCCACAGATCCCTATGCCCAGCACCTCCTGCCTAGAGACCCCTCTCACTGACTTCCCACCACAACTGCACAGCACCCTGCATGCCATACCCCCTGCCCAGCTCTCCCCCGTCCAGCACCCCTTCACAGTCCCACCATCACAGCTGTACAGCGCCCCATATTCCTGAGAGAATTCTGCATCAAATTCTGTGCATAATATTTTAAAATTCTGATTTTTTTTTTACAATAAAGAAATGTGGCAGCTCCACCATGGCAGTGAGGAGCACAGGCCACTGGCTGCACGGAGGTGGGAGAATACCCTGCAGCCTCCCCCAGCCCCCTGGGACAGGGACTTGGCAGTGAGGCTGACCCTGACCCTGCCACAGAACAAGGGCCATGCCTGCCACAGAAACACCCTGCGGCCCTGCTCCTTTTGCGCCAGGCACACACCAGATGTGGGCAGGGAGGCTCAGCCCAGCAGCAGGATCCAAGTGCAGAGGGACTTAATGTGGGGGGTCCAGGTGAGAGTAAGAGGGTTCTGTGTGGGGCGTAAGAGGGTTCTGTGGGGGGCAGTCTGGGTGCAGGCAGCTCAGTGGGGGATCTGGATGCACAGGGAGGTGCCAGGTGCAAGGGCAATGGGAGTCTGCAGGGGGGACCAAGTGAAAGTGGTTGGAGCTCAGCGGGGGGAGGTGCTGGTGGGGTTCATTTGGGTGGGGGTCTAGGTATAGATGGTTGGGGCTCAGTGGGGAGGGTGTCCGGGGGGGTTCATCGGGGTGGTACAGATGCAGGGGAGGTGGGGCTTGTCAGGATGAGGGTTTGATGGGCCTGCTTAATAGGGGAGCCCCAGCTGCTGCCAAGCGGAGCCGCATGCTGGGCCCCCACTTCCCCTATCCCAGAGATCGGCAACCTCTGACCCGCGGCCCGCCATCCCTCGGCCTGCGCCGCTTCCTGCAGCTCCCATTGGCCTGGAGTGGCGAACCATGGCCAGTGGGAGCCGCGATCGACCAAACCTGCAGACGCGGCAGGCAAACAAACCGGCCTGGCCCACCAGGGGGCTTACCCTGGTGGGCCAAAGGTTGCCAATCCCTGCCCTATCCTCTTCTTTTCCCCATCCCATGCCCCTTCCCCACCACTCCATCTCCTCCTCATCCCACCCCCTTCCTTCCCCACTGCCTCTGTCCCCCTGCCGTGCCTGCCCCACCGCGGGCACTCACTGTTGTACAAAATGAAGGATGGCTCCCAGCACACAGAAGGGAGCTTAACCAGCACTAGGACCCAGAAGGTCGTGTCCAGCTGCAAAGTCCAGGGAGCTGAGCAGCACCTTCTTTTTTCAGCTGGGCTGCGCAGCTCCGCGTTCACAGAACAGGTATGCTCATTCCATCCCCTTCTCCAAGGCCCCCCCACCACCCCTTCTCTGCCTCCCCTCCACAGCGGCTCCGCTCTTCCCCCTCCCTCCTGCCAGCAAACAGCTGATCAGCAAACAGCTGATCGGCCCAAACACAGCAAGCTGTGAGAAGAGGCAGGGAGGTGGAGGTTGGTTGCCCTACTGCAGCAGGACCCTCAGTGCCAGCAGCACCAAGCTTCTGCCCCCCCGCAGGAGAGAGCGGGGGGAAGAGAAGAGTGGGCCTGGCTGGGGCCCCCCTGGAGTGTGGGCCATGGTAAATCCACTACTGTCCCAAGGACAAAAACGTGTTGCTCATACAATATTGCACAGCTGCTACCACCAACCAGGTTAGGCAGAGATGAGAAATCAAACCCAATGTGATATCACTAGGGCTGTCCAAAAGAAAGAAATTCAGCCAACAGAAGTTACTTTTAATGGGACATTACAGCCTGAAGTTGTAAAGAATTCCACAGTTAGGGCTCCTGGATCCTGCACCAAACAAAGGAGCAGCCTCTCTCATTGGGACCCTTTGGGGGTAGTGCACTAGAGGTGCTTCAGTTAGAAATGGTATTTTCCCTTGTAGTTGGGTGAATTAGTGCATCCTTCATCACCTCTGAAATGGCCAAAGTGTTCTTTAGCTCTGATCCACAGAGCAGACGAACAGTTCAGCCTCAAGAAGCAAAGATAAAGGGAAAGTCACTGTAACACATGCATGTACAGAAAACAAATAATGCCTTTATCCAATTAGGATTAAAGTTCACAATTTCACTCAAACAGAGCTGTCTCCTGGGTAATGCCATGCCTGGCCCTTTTGTAAAGCCATTCCCCATGAGGCCTCTGTGCAGATATGTTGTTTGTTTATCTGCAGAGAAAATACATCATTTATCAGTTTAGTTAAAAATTAAAGTTCTCCTTGGGATTGGGAAATTCTTTCCTTGTTCTACTTTCCAGTGTATATCAGGCAGCTGAGGCAGTGTTCAAGCCTTGCCAGCTATTGAATGCACAGTAGACAAAAGAAGAGGACAGGCCAATGGTGACTTTTGTTGTCCCAATGGCCCAGCAGGTCAGCAGCAATCTTTTACTTTATTTTCTGGTAAATTTGTAAATCTGCACCTGTTCACAAAAGCTGCCAAACCTCTAGATTGAGGGTGGATCCACAATTTTCTTGAAGGGCTCCCACGTCCTGCCCCCATTAGACTAGACATCTTTCAGTTCTGAGACTTACTTTCTTTGAAAGGTTAAAAAAAGAGGAGAAAGCAATAAAACCCCCCAAGATGCTTTTCACATTTTATTACCTAAGTTTTGATGGCACTGATGGTTCTGTCATGTGGTAACGGTAAAGAATCACCAAAAGTCACTTTCTTTTCATACTGAACAAGAAACTATTTGAGAAAGGATAATGATATCATCCCTAAATCTAATCTGCTTCTGTCATTGTAGAACTCCTGTCTAGAGCCCTCACCTAGCCTTCTTCTGCCTGGGTTCCTGCTAGAATTTTAAACAAACCAAGCAGACATCTTCATATCTTGTCCCTCTTTTTTCTGTATAAACAATCTTTAAAAACAAAATTGAAGATCAGTTTGAGTCGGTTGCTTCACAGTTCATCCAAATCTGATCATCTTTTGGCCTTGAGGAGGGTTTTGTCCAGTTTATTCTCTTGGATTATGAAGGACTTTGCTCAACCTTCACACAGCCTGTGGTGTGAATACCATTGTTACAGGAGTCCCACAGCAGTTCAACTAATTCAGAGACTTGAAGGCTAGAAGGGATTATTATGATCATCTGGTCTGATGTCCTGAATAACGCAAGCCATAGAATTCCACCTAGTGATTTCAGCATCAAGCCCATAACAGACCCAAACTGGGTTTGCTGCCCACTGAATATTCCACCTGTTTCTTCCACACTGAGTGCCTTGATCTGTCTTATCCATGTGGGATCTTGGGACACAGCTGTGTCCGGTGACAACAGCTGTTGGCCAATATTTTTACCCATTTGGTTTTATCAGGACTAGTTCTCCCAGTTTAAGCTTTAGGCTGCATTCCAACAACTAACAAAGAAAGCATGAGATCTCACAGATTTGGTATCTCTCAGCTTCACATCTTTAAGAAGAGCCATTAAGGCTAAAGATATACCATATAGATTAGCAGCATTGATCTAATCTGTCAACCCATAAGCAGTTGAGCTGGTTTTATGCTGGTAATTGTTGTGCCAGTGTGGTGGGAGTTGGCCTACAGCACAGAAGTTAAATATGGAATCTTTTTGGTGTAGAATTCTCTCAATGATCTGTTTTGTTCCTTCTGCCAGTTCATTCCCTTGTTGGAAGAATTAATATGCTTAAAAACATACTGTAGCCCAAAAGCTTGGAATTTAGAGCTAGCAAACTGTAGTCCATAGCCAGTGACTTTCTTCCAAGTGCCAAAATAATAAAAGGTGCATTTTAACTATTCTGTGATTTGTTGGCTTGTGTGTCTAGTGAAAAGTAGAATTTCTATAAACCTAGAGAAATAGCTAAAGGCTACCAGGTACCTATGTCCCCTTTTCTTCTTGGTGGAAGAGATTCTCTGAGTTGAGTTTTTCTGGTGCAAGATTTGCATGATTCTACTTTGAGTTTTAGGTCCACCTCTAAGTGGGTGGACACTCACATACTGGGGCTTGTTTCTGGTGCTTTCTTAGGCATTGATGTCCCTCCTGGATCTCTTCCTTCATGTGATCCTGCAAAGATTGTGGGCTTCCGTACAATCAGCACAGATCATCAGATCTTCAGAGAGTTCTCCTCACTATGCATGGAAGGCAATGGCTGGATCTGGGCCCTCTGCTAAGTAACATCTGATACCGTTTGCAGTTGTGTATCATCACTAGCGACTATTTTAATCAATTCTGATTTCTGTAGTGAGGTTGGCAGGCCATTCAATATGGCACCCATGTGTGCTTCTGTGTCTTTTAGAGCCTTTGAAGAATCTAGATGACCAATAGGGCTACTAGATAAGGAACCATTAGGGAACTCCCTGGTGCATATTCTGTAATACGTTTAAATCTCAAACACATGAGTAGTCTGTTTTTTGTTTACTAATTAGATGGGTTGTTTAGTCTGACAAAGCGAAGGCTGAGGGGTGATATGATTGCTATCTTTAAATATATTAGAGGGATTAATACAAGGGAGGGAGAAGAATTATTCCATCTTAGTACTAATGTGGACACGAGAACGAATGGATATAAACTGGCCGTGGGGAAGTTCAGGCTTGAAATTAGACGTAGGTTTCTGACCGTCAGAGGGGTGAAATATTGGAACGGCCTTCCGAGGGAAACGGTGGGGGCGACGGACCTGTCTGGTTTTAAGATTAAGTTAGATAAGTTTATGGAGGGAATGGTTTAATGGTAAAACATCGTAGTCAAGGAAAACCAAGCAATGGTAGGTAAATAGTATAATGGCTAACAGGGGTCAGGCTGGAGACTCTTGCCTATATGCTCGGGGTCTTACTGATCGCCATATTTGGGGTCGGGAAGGAATTTTCCTCCAGGGCAGATTGGCTGAGCCTCTGGAGGTTTTTCGCCTTCCTCCGCAGCATGGGGCAGGGATCTCTAGCAGGAGGGTCTCTGCCGATTGAAGTCACTAAAAACAGGATTGGGGACTTCAACAGCAGAGTCCAGGGAAGGGGTGGGGACGGTTTTGTGGCCTGCAGCATGCAGGGGGTCAGACCGGATGATCATGGTGGTCCCTTCTAACCTCAAAGTCTATGAGTCTATGAGTCTATGAGATGAATGGCTTGTGGTATGCAATGAATTTTAAATGATCAGACCCTGCAAATATCTTGTGAATATTCCTCTATGCTCTTTTTATGGATGTACCATGTCATGGAATCTGAAAGTAATCTGAACTAACATGCTACCATATTTTAATCATCTCTGTAACTGAAGTAGTACAATGTTGATTTCTCTGACTATGTGCCATCACAAAAAATCCTGAATTAATATACAGCATTATATTCAAACACGCACACACCACTTCTTAAGTCAGGAACTTGGAATCAAGATTATGATTTTAAAAAAGAAAGCACAGGCAATATTGATTTCAAAGCCAGAGCAAAAAAGAATGTCCAGTTCACAGGATGTAGCAGCTGGTTAAAGGAATCATTTTTATAATCAAGGAAGGCCAGATGGGAAGAACAAAACTGCTCTTTAGAAGGTGAGCATACACGAGATGTAGCACAAGGGTATATTTATTTTGGCACTTGACATTTCACATGCTGATTAAATTAAAATTACTTTTTGTCGGTAGAGCTTTAGGAATCCATATCACTGCTTCTACTAATTGGCGAATGTTACTAAACCAACCACCTATTTTATTTCAAAGTAAAGTTTCATTGTGAATAAGGTGGGTCTAGAATAACAAAACCTTGTACCCAACTTGCCACTAATACCAATATTTGAAAGCAGGCAACCTTTTAGAGATGAAGTGAGCAGTAAGGATGTAAATGTATCCCCAATGAAAGGAGTGTTTCCCCATTTATAAGTTATGAGCTGGGTGAAATCTTGTTAGGGGCTGAGTTAAAACCTTGTTCAAACTGATGTGTGAGCTCACCCTGCACAAACTGTGCGTTGTAAGAAACACTTAAGGGGCCACACCAAAAACAAGTCCTAACAGTGTCTGCCCAGAAACTAGCACCCTGTGGATGGAGTGTTTGACTGGGTGTCTGTGTGTTAGTGTTTGTGTAAGTAAAATAGACAAGCTGGAAACAGAGCCAGCAGACTGAGAGGCCAAGCAGCAGCCTGTAAGCACAGCTGACCTTGGAAAAAGCTAGAAAGTGAGTCTAGTGGGTCTAGTGTTTTGGGTCTAGTGTTGGCTAAAGAGGCATGGGATTGTCAGATAAAAAACTGCTCCTTTTGCTCTGGGTTCCCTCTGCATTTGGACAACCAGATTGCATCAAAGAAAATACCAGACTCTACTTCCAGCTGGGATATTCCTGGGGCCCTAAACTTTGACTAGCTGCTTGGATCAGAAAGGAGAAACAATAATATCCACATGTATGTATTAGGCACATCCAGCATATGTCTATATTCTGTGGAAAACACTATTCAAGATGATGAAACAAATAGATTAATTTATTGCCTTTTTGTTTTAAACCAACCACCAGAGATCATTTCTCACCAGCAAGTTAAATTTTCTGGTTCTTCCATCCACCAGATTCTCTCTTGATCCCCAGCAACAGGAAACTACGTTAAAATCTATTGAAGCAAAATATACCTACCATGTGAACAAGGGACAAGCAGTGAGCAGCTCATGACAGGACACACTCAGAGAGATCGCTAAAACCAGAACTAACATATACTGGAGTGACATGCAGAAACCATGTTTGAACATTTCTTCACCCCTGCTCTTGTTAATGTCAATGCACTGCCAGTCCTAGTATTACAGTAGGAGTATAACAAGTTATCTACACTTGAGTTACTCCTCTCAAGTTAGCCTAGCTCAAGCAAGCCTAGCTCACTGTGATATAACTCTTGAGCTGTTGTAGCCACTCTGGAGCTGCACTCATTAGTGTGTGTCACTAAGACTGCTGGGGACACACACAATCCATGGTTCTTAGTGATGTAGTAAAATAAGCCATTCTATGAATTATTTTCCAGTAACTAGTGAGAGAACTCTTCTGTCCTTTCTGGGCACAGGGAAGGAATTGTGGGAAGACATTGGAGGACTGTTGGCACTTGAGTGGAGCTAGCCTATGACAGCAACTGACGAATTGTGCTCACTTGAGTTTTGGCCTATACCTTCCCTCTCGGGCCAGCCAACTTGACTTAAAAGTACCACCACACTTCAGTAAAGAGTTTGTGTGTGTGGATGGGACTTGAGTTAAGGGCAACATTCAAATTATAATTCGAGTTAACTTTGCAGTGAAGACAAGCCCTAGGAGGCTGAACAGAAATTATTTATCTTGGACAAAATCAACTAATCTGTCAAAAAAAAAAAAAAGGGTGTGTGTGGGATCATTATGCCTTGTCAATCAAATGCTGAATGAAGAACCAGAGAAGAAAAGGAGTTGTCTGTAGATAGGATATTCTTTCCAAGAGGACCTCTGTACTGTAAGACAAGTTTTACTGTCTTGTTTTGATGCTCATAGTGGTGTCCAGTTAATATGCTCCATTATAACAGCTGGCTCAGACCCTAGGGGTAAACCACCAAGATCAAACTAGTTGAAAAGAAAAGTCCATCCACAGAGTATTTTCATTCAATCCTGGACCATCAAGGCTGTGTAAATAAGTGCTTATTCATAGGACAGAGCCTCCTTCTATCACTCTTCTGCTCCATACTATGCTTCACCTGAATAACAGGGCTTTGAGTGATACAAGAATGGAGTAGGCTATTACATTGATTTTTGCTGAAGCAAGGTGTTATTCTTCTAATAGGTCACTTCCTTGTCAGACTCATTGCAGAAAGCTCTACTGAGAGACTATTTCTAGTTTTGTTTGGTGCACAGAAATACACTTAGGAGACTGAGGCTAGGTCTACACTACCCGCCTGAATCGGCGGGTAGAAATTGATCTCTCGGGGATCGAATTATTGCGTCTCGTTGGGACGCGACAATCAATCCCCGAATCGACGCTCTTACTCCACCACGGAGGTGGGAGTAAGCGCCGTCGACGGGGCGCCGCGGAGGTCGATTTTGCCGCCGTCCTCACAGCGGGGTAAGTCGGCTCCGATAGGTCGAATTCAGCTACGCTATTCGCGTAGCTGAATTTGCGTATCTTAAATCAACCCCCCCTGTAGTGAAGACCTGCCCTGAGTCTCTTATCTGATCTATTTCTGCATTGCACTTTCCTTTCTGTTGCCCTGGAAGTTTAATCTTTTCACAGATTTATTCCTTTATCAAATAGTGATTTACTAGGGCGTCACTGCATTTCTGTGTATTTTAGACAGCTGCAAAGAAATAACAATAAGCAGATCCACTCTCTATCAATGAAATACCGACTCTGAACCCCCCCCTCCCCCAATCATCCCCATCCTACTCCTCCCATCTACAAAACCTCACACATGCAGGAGTGATGCAGCTTGCAAAAGCTGGTGGAGCCATTCTAGATCAGCATGCCCTGCAGCCGGATCCCCTAGCTTTCCCTTTAAAACCAGTCTCAAATGAAGTCACACCAAGTCCACGCAACCAAAGTCTGTGTTTCAGGCTTGCGGAGCAGCATGTGCTCCCTTTGGAGACACCAGGAGATCAAATTTGATCAGCGGCCTGGCAATCACCTGGACTTCCTCGTTCAGGGGATTTGACTTCAGGTTTACACTCTGCAGCGACTCCATTGAAGAAAGTTTCTCAACAGGGACATCTGGAACAAGAAGAACATGCACAAAATAAACAACCACCTGGATTATGAGAGAGACGCACATAAGCTGGTCAGGTCCTTTGGAATTTAAGATCATTGTCACTCGCATCCCTAGGTGCAGTCAGTCTGTGAAATGAAATGAATTCAACGTGAGACAGTGAGTGATGGCAGCAGCAGCTCTCTGTGAGTAGTTGAAGCCCAAGAGCTCAGGGTTTCGAAGCTCTGGTAATGCTCCAATTTCTATGTCTATTATTTATTCATAAGAAGAGGGGTTAACTGCAGGAAAGGTATATAAATTATACCCTCAGAGAATGGAACCGGGAAGCTGGGAGTACAATGAGTGGCCTTGCTTTAGATGGGCACCAGTGTTGCTGACTGATTTTGGAGATAAAGCTATCATTGAAGGCATGAACGTGATATACACACTCATCAGGTTCTGAAAAATATTTCCTTTAGGCTGAATTGTCCATGCCTGGTCTCAGCCCAGAGGTGAATTATTTCTGGAAAGTTTGAGGAAAAGCCATTTGAGTTATGGGATACTGCAAACACAATTTAGCAGCTCTGCTGCTCACCAGGAACTTGGACATTGTTGGGGAAAATCATCTAGGACCATCTATCTGAGAGGATTCTGTCTCGTTGAAATGCACAGATCAAACCCCTCTCCTCTTCCCCTTAGAGAAAAACTCATTAACATTCAGAACAAGAGAAAACTGTTGTCTGGGTGGGGAATCGCGGATCTTACCATTCTGAAAACTCTCTACAATTTGGGTGCATTCTGCATGTTGTAAGCTTTAATTAAACAATAAATAAATTAAGTTTGTCATTTCTTTCGCAAAGATACAGTTACCACAATGTAAACAAATGTGCAGCTGCCCGATTTACCCAGCCTTACAGAAAATACTTGGGAGTACTTCATTGATGTTCACAGAATTATTGATTTTATTATTTGCATTACCCTAATGCCCAGGAGTCCCATTCAAGATCAGGGACCCATTGCACGGTCTATGGTAAAACACATTATAAGGAAGAATCCCCACCATGAAGAGCACTGCTTTGTTTGGTGGCATGGTTTTAAGACAACTTTTCAGACATTCTTGTCCAAAAGGCTTCTTGAGATATTCCCCTACCTGTATGGAGAAAAAGAACTGAAATTTTACATCACACTGAGTAGATTTTTTTATCTTGGTTGCCAGAGAGCTCCTGCTATGTACTGTTCCCCCACAACAGGTCTTTTGAAAAAATATGGTAATAACTTCTTCACTTGTAAGAAAGCTAGAAAGGGATCCAGTTCAAGATTCCGAATATAGATGTGTGAAAGAATATGAATACCCTGTACACCTCTCTAGTCTTCAAAGCTCATGGCAAAAAATCAGTGGAATGAAACAAAATATTTCCTTCCTGTTCCAAGCCTTAGACAACTTGCATCACACTTCCCAGCCATATGAAGACTGGGGGAAATGTAAAATAAGGGTCATGTCACTCAAATTCACATGCCTTGTATTTAATATTAATAGGGGCTTGTATATTCTGTTTTACCAAGACTTCCCAACCTTCTTCAGTAACATGACAATGTAACTCTTGTTCAGATTTGATCCCAAGAGACTCCAGATGAGAATTCAGGCCTGAAGTGAGATTAGAGCAGTGGCAGAAGTCACTGTACCCTGTGCCCTCATATTTATGCAAGAAGCGCTGAACTGCAACTGCAGATGTACTGTAAATACCTCAAAAATTCTTCTTCCCAAAGCTCACAGCTTCCTCTTCTTCTCTCTCTTTGGATTATTTATGTCTATTTTCTTTGTGCCTTATAAAAATCATTAATGATAAATCAGTCCTTTCTCCAGCATCGGTGTAACTGTATTGGAGCTGGAGGGTGGAAATATAGGCACCAACTACATTCCAGCAGTCGCACTGGTGACCACAGAGAAGACAGCCAGTGGCAGCTGCGGGACTGTGGGAGAACGCACCAGAGGAGGCTGATTACTATGGTGTGTTTCCAGGGGGTGGGGCCTTGAATCTGGTGTCTGCTGTATTAGTGATGGAGATATTTACTGAAGCATTTCACAGACGCCCATTAAAATGTTACAAATCGTAAAGTACAGGAACCAGTGTACACAGCTGTGCATGTCTACACTGGGTATACTGGGGAGAGGAGGAAGAGTAATGTACATGAACCATCAAGCAGCTGCAGTGTAGGTTTTAAAGATTTGTTAAACAGTTATTGGAGCCTACATTCTCATTTCAGTTCCCCAAGCCTCGAGCTCCCCACCAGGAAGCCACCTGAACTAAAATTTATGGGACCATCCTGGTTTTCTTGGGCCAGGCTTGTGTTCTGCAAGATTGGTCTCATAGTAATTCTGGGCATCATACCACACTGAGGTAGTACTTACCTGTTGTGATGATGCATCAAGTTGACATATTATACACTGATGTATAATGATGTATCTTTGAGAACTCATGGAGAAAGGGTGAGGTCAATGAGGCTGGAGAAGTGTAAACATAGTACACCAATTTTTATAAAGGGAAACAAAGAGGACCCAATAATTTATAGACCAGCCAGCCTAACTTCAATATCTGGAAAGATACTGGAACAAATGATTAAACAATCAATTTGTAATAGGTTTATAAGCAATAGCCTGCATGGATTTGTCAAGAACAAATCATGCCAAGCCAACCTAATTTCCTTCTTTGACAGAGTTATTGGCCTAGTGGAGAGAGGAAAGCAGTAAATATGCTATGTCTTGACACATTCCACATGACATTCTCATAAGCAAACAAGGGAAATGGGGTTTACGTGAAATTACTATAAGGTGGGTGCACAACTTCAAAGAGTAGTTATCAATGGTTCACTGTCAAACTGGTAAGGCGTATCTAGTGGGGTCTCACAGGTTCAGTCCTGGGTCTAGTAGTATTCAATATTTTTATTAATAACTTCGCTAATGTAGTAGAGAAGATGCTTATAAAATTTGCAAATGACACTTAGCTGAGGGGTGGGGCAGAGGTTGCAAGCACTTTGGAGGACAGAATTAGAATTCAAAGTAATCTTGACAAATTGGAAAGTTGATCTGAAATCAATAAGATTCAATAAAGACGAGTGCAAAGTACTGCATTCAGGAAGGAAAAATCAAATGCACAACTACAAACTACAAACTACTGCTGAAAAGGATCTGGGGGTTAGAGTGGATCACAAATTGAATATGGATGTGATGAATTGGGAAAAAGGCTAATATCAATCTGGGGTGGATAAGCAGGAATGTTGTGTATAAGACACGGGAGGTAACTGTCCCGCTCTACTTGTCACTGGTGAGGTCCCAGCATGGGTGGTGTGTTCAGTTCTGGGTGCCACAGTTTAGAAAACGTGGACAAAGTGGAGAGAGTCCAGAGGAGAACAACAACAATGGTAACAGGTTTGAAAAACCTGACCTATGAGGAAAGATTTAAAAAAATGGGCATTTTTAGTCTTCAGAAAAGAAGTCTGAGTGGGGACCTGATAACTATCTCCAACTATGTTAAAGGCTGTTATAAAGAGGAGGGTGATTAATTATTCTCCATGTCCATGAAGGCAGGACAAGTAGTAATGGGCTTAATCTGCAGCAAGGGAGATTTAGGTTAGATAGCAGAAAAAAATTCTAACTATAAGGATAATTAACTCTGGAATAGACTTCCAAGGGAGGTTGTGGAATCGCCATCATTGGATATTTTTAAGAACAGGTTAGACATACACTTGCCAGGGATGGTCCAGGTGTACTTAATTTTGCCTCAATGCAGAGGGGCTGGACTAGATGACCTTGACATTCTTTCCAGCCATACATTTCTATGATTCTATGATCTGTACTGATGCAAACACTACAGCACCGTGATGTTTTTAAAGTGGTAACCCTCTGAATCATAGCATTTCTCCTCCCAGCATATTTTGTGGATTCTCAGGGGATGGAAGAGAAAAGCAACTGGAATAAAGACTCTTTAAGAAAACAGGATCTCTCTCCCTGAAGTCAACAGGATCCGGAAAAGCAAAGAACTTAAGACTCACAGGAGAGGGGAGCAATTCATGTTACTCATCAGTGAGCACTGACGGGCTCTGAAGGCAATCCCTGGGGATAGTCTTCTTGAGCATGGGAACACATGGAGTCTTGCAGGTGCTGGTGGCTCAAATACAGATGACAGGGTTATTAATGCCTCCCAACATCAGAAAATTTGGTTAAGAGGAGAAGGTGGATTTTTTTTTGTTTTTTTCCCCCCTCTTTGTTTTACATTTTACAAACTAATTTAATACTTTGACTTTTTTCCTGTTTAGAAGTGAAAAAAAAATGTGGAACAGAATATTTTAAAAAAATCCTCCTACTGCACAATATATTAACACCTGCCAGCTTCTTACTGTTAGTGCCATCCCAGGTCAGCTGAAATAATAATAGAGGGGCAAAGGTCCCACATAGTGCCCAGATAACACTACTGTTTAATTAACAGAGATGCCATCCATGGATGTGAACATCAGTTCATATAGAGGTGCCTGCTGAGAAGGTGAAAGTCACTTGATGGAACTGAACCCATCACAAGACACTCCAGCTGGTCACTGATCATGCTCAGGCACGGTGCTAAGGGTGCTGCTGCTAAGACTTTTCCATATTGAGCTTTTTTTTATTGCACAGACAGCAGCACCAGTAGGAGTGCTTGTGTAGAATGGCTGCTGGCATTTTAGCACCACGGTGTCTAGATCTGCTCTAAAAGAGTTAGACAACCCATGCTAAGAACGCAGATGAAATGTATGGTAAAAATGCATTGCTAGCACTTGGGGGAGATTTAATGAAAAACCTTAAAATCCCCCAAAGCTTGGGCCCAATAATAAGTCTGCCAAGGGAATCTGCTGAAATGAGCTGTTCAGAGGTGAAAGTAAGCCAGACTGGGCCGGCGGCAATTTAAAGGGCCCAGGGCTCCAGCCACTGCGGGGAGCCCTGAGCCCTTTAAATCACTGCTGGAGCTCTGGCAGCTGGGCTCGGGTGGGATTTAAAGGCCCCAGAGCTCCGGCCCCTGCGGGGAGCCCCAAGCCCTTTAAAGCGCTGCCCAGTGGCAGCAGGGCTCCGGTGGGGATTTAAAGGGCCCAGGGCCCCCCCGCAGCAGCCAGAGCCCCGGGCCCTTTAAATCACCGCCGGAGCCCTGCCGCCGCTACCCCAGCCCTAGCCCGAGCCCTGCCGCCCTGGAGTAGTGGCAGCCGAGCTCCCGCGGTGATTTAAAGGGTCCGGAGCTCCACGGTGGCTGGAGCCCTGGGCCCTTTAATTCGCCCCTGAGCCCTGGGGCTCCCAGCCGTCTCTGCAGCTGGTAGCTCCAAGGTGATTTAAAGGCCCTGGGGCTCCCAGCCACAGCCAGAGCCCCAGGGCCTTTAAATCTTGAAAGGCCCCGCCTCTTCCAGTTGAGGCCCCGCCCCACTCAGGACTCTGGCATACCAGTAAGTCCTTTATGTTACTTTCACCCCTGGAGCTGTTCAATATCTCCTTCTATTTAAAAGTGTCACCAGAGGTCATCTGGATGAAATGAAACTTCTGTTCTGATAGGGTTTTAAAAGAGTAAGGAATAAAGCCCATAGGAACCTTTAAAGATGCACTGTTTTTTTACAATAATAGCAGGAAACCAGGCAGGAGGGGCTAGGGAAGGCTCTAGGCAGAAGCCCTGATTGTTCACAGGGGGCTGTTTATAAAAGCTGTTTCTGGGCCTCTGTACCCTTTGGTAGCAAGATGCCTATTTGTGCAATTTCAATGGTTATGTGAATGCCTGTGCACCACTAGTAACAATTTTGTCTGTGGTCAGGGGTCCAAACAGTAGTCAGAGTGTCAAATTTCTGTGGGCACAGACACATGGTTTCAGACTTATGGAGTTAATACACATCAATGAAGGTCCAGTATAACTGCTTAACATAATGCAAGTGACCAGAGTGCAAAAAAAGTCATTTCTCTGGACTCCAATTTCTAAAGGCACTGGAAAGTATATAATAAATAAACACAAATCATATGGTATAGTCATGCTGACAAAGAACCATATGGATCATCAGGAGTCAAACAGCTGCAAACCAAAGATAAGATGGAACAGTTACTGGTGAATACAGTGAAATGAAAAAGTCCCAATTTCTGTCTGTCAAATTGGTACATTCTGCATAGCTGGTCATGTGTTGCACAAAGGCTCTGAATCCCATTCCTTTGAACTCAGAGTCTCTGGCTATAGCTTCCTGCGTCAATGTAAGGTGTTCCTTCCTCCAGCCATCCTAGTCTTCAATGTAGACTTCTGTATTAGTTTAAAGTGGGTTCCAGATGCTTCTACAATAATAGGCAAAGATTTCCAACTAACTTTGTAAAAAGGAGTTTGCCAGGTAATTGTTCTCACTCCCTCGCAAACTGTGCTGCATGTGCTCGCTCAGCTATGGCAGAATGATTGACAGATTGGCCTGAGGCCAACAAACAGGTGCAAAAGAGAATTAAACACCATATAATAAAAATTTGCATTAAATTCTCACATACAATAATCTCCAAAGGCTAAAAACTGCATAATACTAACTTACAGTGAAATGTTTGTGTGCAAAGCTGGACATATAATTTAGTTTCTTCTCCTTATTATAAAATGTGCACAACATCCATACTTGCCTAACATCTGATTTTTGGCCTGAGACTTAAGCTTTTGGGGATTTTGTGATTTCTCAGACAACTTCCAAAATCTTAAGAGTTTCAGCCAAGCTGCAGGAACCATGACATCAAGCAACACAACTACACAAATTTCCCTGTCTTATAATGAAACATTAAGTAGCAATACAATTGCCATGGTCTTTGGGAAACCTGTTTAACTTTTTAGTAAGAGAGGGAGAACTCCAGTTGCAAAACATCATAGGCCCCGACTTCATGGGTGCTCTGGGGCTCAAGCACCCACCAAAAAAAAAAAAAAAAAAAAGGGGTGTGTGTGCGCTCAGGACCAGATTAATCTTTTGTGGGCTGGGCACCCAGACTGCAGCTCCACCCCCTGCTCTGCCCTGAGGCCCTGTCCCCGCTCAACCTCTTCTCCCTAGGGCCCCACCCGCACTGCGCCCCAAATCACCGTCCCCGCTTGGCCTCTTCCCCTCCCCCCCCCCCCGAGGCCCTGTCCATGCTCTGCCCCGAGACCCCCCCCCCTCAACCTCTTCCCCCTGAGGCGCTGCCCAGTGGGGAGGGGCGGAGAGGAGCACCCACTGGCAAAGACTAAAGTCAGCGTCTGTGCAAAACATAAATAATTTAACTTAAGACCAGGCACAAAAAGATTGAAAGGAATATTAATTAACGTATTATAGAAATCTAAAACAGTTTTTCTACCACAATTGGAGCTGAGCAGCTAATCTGGTCACCGTTCTATTGCACATGCTGTTTGCTAGTGCAGGATGATTGACAGGTCTGTTGTGTGCAAAAGTAGGCTGGAGGGAGTTGATATTGTAAAGGCAAACATGTTGTTCATTTTATTGCAGGGAAAATAGAAGGGTGTTAGAAAAAGAAAACTGACTGGAAACAAATCTTCCTGAGCCTTTGGTAAACTGCCACATCTTTGTTAAAAGACAAATGTCCCATCCAAGGCAGATGAAGATGCTAGTATTTTGAAACATTATCAAAAGGGCCATGCTCAAGGCTGGTAGATCAGAGACACAAGAAGAACAGAAAGATTTCTAGGATACCTCTTTATCCTTTTCACTGGGGAAAAGCTTCCTTATTTCAAACTGAACAATCTATTGACAGCAAGGTCAGTACCACTGGAAAAGTGATGCAACTGCAAACAAAGATCAGGATTCTACACACGTTCTCCATAGAGAAGCAATGCCAGCTCCACAAACAAACTTTAAAAGATTATCTATAAACACATTCAACAAAGGCAGAAAGGGGCTAAGGGAAGACTTGTTAGAATACTATTCTCCACTCCCTCCTTTGCCTGCCGGCCTGCCTGCTCTAGTGTCTATTAAATACAATGAATTCTAATATGTGGATGCTCAAAATCCAAGAAAGAGTTAGTAAGTCACAGCTTTGAGTGTGTATCTTATAAAGCTGTTTTGAAAGTAACAGTGTTTCACTCCTGACTGGCTATGCCAATTCTGAGCCCTACACAGCTCTCCCTTGTGGAAAATGTTTGATCAATTTCAGTTGACTAATCATGTTTGGAAACAAAGCAATAGATATTGGTATTCTGATTTCTGGTGCTAGAAACGAATAGAGATCAGTTAAAAAATTCTAATGAGACTACAGCTAGGGTTGCAAAAGCATGTAAATGACCTGCACTTCATTCCCGATTCTTTCCTTTAAACAAGACTATCAAATATTGCAATGGCTTGGGAGGAGAGACAAAAAGCAACTAGAAATTCAGCCAAAAGATCTCTAGTCACAGACCTTCTAGTCTGACCATGTTAGGCTGTGGTCTTGTTAGAACTCAGTGTAAGCAGAGGCAGGCTTAGTCAGTCCTTGTAGGGGAGGTATCCAGAATAAAGTCAGTTGATGAGGGTGATTCAGGAGGCAGCATATCTTCTCTGTTAGGCTACATCTACACTACAGGGGGGGTCGATTTAAGATACGCAAATTCAGCTACGTGAATAGCGTAGCTGAATTCGACGTATCGCAGCTGACTTACCCCGCTGTAGGGACGGCGGCAAAATCGACCTCTGCGGCTTCCCGTCGACGGCGCTTACTCCCACCTCCGCTGGTGGACTAAGAGCGTCGATTCGGGGATCGATTGTCGCGTCCCGACGAGACGCGATAAATCGATCCCCGAGAGGTCGATTTCTACCCGCCGATTCAGGCGGGTAGTGTAGACCCAGCCTTAGTCTGTGGTGAATGATTGGGCAACAATGGTGTTAGGAGACTAATATTTCACAGACTGCAAATCCCACTTTGCTTTAATTAGATATGAAAGTCTTCACTTCCTGACCCTAAAATGTGCCGGTTTGCTGGCACTATTATAATGGCTTCCCCACTCCACCCCCAAAATGGTTACTTTTCAGTTTTGTGTTAAGTAATGTGATGCACATATGCAATATCTACATCTACTCAGATACGCAGCGGCGAGAGGCATGTGATAAGTGAATTCATCATGATACCTTTTACTGCTTCACCTGCGTCTGGGCTTCTAAACCATCTCCCAGGAATTATTCTAAAATTCCAAATCCACAACTTCAAACCACTACCACTGTTTAAAACAGACAGACAGACAAACAAATGAACCTGCCCAGGAAAACACTTCTTACTCTCTTCCCAAAAATCACCCTAGTCTGAATCCCCCAGTGGGCAGTCGTGCACCACTGATGGCTTTTCTATGTTATGGCGTTGTTACGGTGTCTGCATAGTTAAGGCTGGGTTAGGCTGGCATTTAAAACAGAGATGAAATCTCTTTGTTATGCATGAACAATGAGTGTAAGTAAGTATAGAATGAATTTTCTGAAAATCTACAAAAAAGCCTGTTAATTAGCTTATGATTCAAATATAGCCCATGTAACAAATGAAGAAGTTGTTACCATCTGTTAGCTGTTGAATATGTACGTAAAAAAAAGATGATGATCTCTGTTCTGGTCCCAATGGACAGATAGTGCCAATTGTGATGTGAACAATTTGGCAGTCATATCAGCGAGGCCAATGATTGAATTACTCTATAAGTAGTCCCTTGTTGGTCATTGTTGTGTGGAAACCTGCACTGCTGCTTCCCCTGTTATGGGATAAAGTAGAGAGAATTTCAGTTTTGAGGGCTATTGGCCGAGTACCTTTTAATAACACTCAATTCACTGATTTATTTAGAAAAATGTTTATTAAAACAAAAAAGTTTCTTTTGCTAACAGACTGACCCACTCCAAAACTGCACACTGTAATTGATTAAACTGGGCTACAGAGCTGACTAAAAGGCAGCTGGAAACCACCATCCTGGGAAAGCACTGAGTGCAACCAGAACATTATTTATCTGTGTAGTGGGGTGGTCCCCTGCTCCTACCCAGAAGGGCTTGAAAGCAGCCCTGGAGAGGGTTGTGGCTGGGGACGGCTGATTGGGGAAGCGGCCGCAGCTGGGCCACGCCCCAATCAGGCCTCAGCTGGCCCTATATAGGAGGCTGGGAGCCAGGAGCTCAGTCTCCTTCTAGCTGTAGAGGAAGATGGACCTGGCTGTAGGGCCCTGAGTAGAGTACCTGAGAGGAGCAGGGCTGGGGAAAGGCAGAGGCGCTAGGGAGGCTCCAGCCTGGAAAGCCCCAGGCTGCAGCCTAGCAGAAGGCCAATGGATACTGGGGGTTGCAGAGAGCAGCCCACGGGTAGGCAGAGGGCAGCAGGTCCAAACCTTCTTTGCCAGTGATGAGTGGCTTATACTGCAGTCTGCCCCAGGGAAGGGGGGCTAGTTGGTGACTGGCAGTAGCCGGTGACTGGCAGTAGCCCATGACTGAGGCAAGGTGGGGATAGAGGGTTGGGGGTTCCCTGGGGAGGGGAGACCCTGAGAGTGAGGGGTTACTGCCAGGGGGCAGCACCCCAGATAATGGGGCACTGGGTCCGGGAGGGACATGGGGGCCAAGCGGCAGCGGGACACCGGCCTGCAGAGGCTGGATGAGCTAATTCCTGGAGACAAACAGCAGGAGGCGCTGCAGAGGTGAGTCCCACATCGCTACAATCAATAAGCTGAGGGAAGCAGGCATAGAAGTCACAGACATGTGCACAGATGTAACAGCTGAATTTTTCTATTAACTATAAATGGGTCAACTTCCCTCCTCCAGACAGAATAATCAACTGGGATGGGGGCTATTTTTTTTGGAAAAGAAAAAATAATTAGCTCTGAGGATCCAATTTATTTGTTTTAAATTTACTGGAAATTGGTAGATACTCCAAAAAGCATTTTATTCAACAGTGTTCTTATGCACTCACTGTCCACTAAAATTTTATGTTCACAAGACTTCAGGGCAGGGGTGAAAGTAACTTAAGGGACTTACCGGTATGCAGGGCCGGGGTCCTGAGCTGGGGGAAGGAGGACGAGCGCTCGGGGGGAAGGGGCAAGGCCTCAGGCAGAAGGAGCGGGGCCTTTGAATCCCTGGGCCCTTTAAATCACCACCGCTACCCTGGGGCTCTGGCAGCAATATAAAGGGCCTGGGGCTCTGGCTGCGGTAGCGGCGGCCGGGATCCCCAGGCCCTTTAAATTACTGCCGGAGCCCCATGGTAGCTGTAGCTGCGGTGGTGGCTCGGAGCCCTGGGTCTCTGGCGGTGATTTAAAGAGCCAGGGGCTCCGGGTGCTGCCGGGAGCCCAGGACCCTTTTAAATTGCTGGTTTGGGGAAGCTGCCACCTACTGGTAAGGTCAGCTGTGTACCGGCTCTTGACGGTAAGTTGTACTGGTTTACTTTTACGTCTGCTTCAGGGACAAGCTCTCCAAACCCTAAAAATATACATCAAACTGAACCCACAGGCACACCCACACAAATACTATTGCAGACACATTCAATCCCACAAAAAATGAGTTTTTAAAGCCATACACATTACCACAGACTTTGCAGAGGATCCAGTTCTATTGCTCACCCACATGCTAAATGACCACCCAGCTGCAGGATTGGGCTCACAAAAAGTTCACTCGCACTATACACATGTATACAAACCCTCTCCCGTACATCAGCCTTGGCCAGTCCCTTTCCCTAAGCAGCTGTGTTATGTACAATTTAACTGACTTCATCATGTCAGCTGTAATAGGTCTCCTCTTTGGGTGGATAAAAGGTTGTCACATTGCAATATTACATCAGCATGATACCTATTTTGTTTTAAGAGTTTCTGAATGTTACGGGGGGACAAAGATGTTAGCCCATAGTCGCTTTCCATAGCTCCCCTTAACTTACACAGAGTTGTAATAATTGGGCCTACAAGTTTACCCTAATTGTGAACTCAACTGTAAAAATTATGTGGAAGTTCATAAGATGTCACAATAACCTCTAACAACAAATGCTGATGGCAAAAGGTATGAAAGGAAGATTAAAAAAACCTCAGGCCAAACAAAAAGGCCTGCCTATATAACTCAAGGACTGTGTGAAGATCATGCTTGGCAAACAAGAAAAGTATGGAACCAGAAATCAGTGATTCAACATTGGTATGTCAGATACTAGGCCTAATTGGTGGACAAAATAATGAGAAGATGGGCTATTCAGCCCACAATTCCCTTTATGGGTCCTTAAAGAAAGAGATTTTGGGAAGAAAAACTAGCTACTGAAGCAAGCTTCAATGTCATAGCTGCCATCCCCACCAACTCCTGGGACCCAGGTCTTTCATCATCCTGATTCAGAGACGTCCTGACCAGCCCAGACCAGCATGAGGTACTGAGACGACATTCCCACCACTACCAAGTGTATCCCAAAGACCAGCTGTGATGGAATGGGATCAGACTTTAAAAGCAACAGCAACAACAGCTCCAGCCCATCTCCATTAACTTCTCTTTTCCCCAAACGGACAGTTATTACAGTCTTTGATACCAGCTAAGACCAGCTATCAAACAAGACTCTTTTCCTTCTAAAATGTCTCTCCAGGTAAAGGGAACAAGGGATGTTGTTAAAATGGAAGGCTTAATACATTACATTTCAAATACTTTAACTGTTTTTCCTTCTTTTCAATAAAAGGTTAAAAGGATTTTTAACGGCGTGTTGCCATGGTACTAAGCAGGCTGAAATCTCTGTATACCAAACCCTGGTCCTTCTTTAACATTGTTTAATGTTGGACAGTAACTGGCTTATGGAGGGAGGGATAGCTCAGTGGTTTGAGCATTGGCCTACTAAACCCAGGGTTGAGTTCAATCCTTGAGGAGGCCATTTAGGGATCTGGGGCAAAAATCTATCAGAGGCTTAGTCCTGCTTTGAGCAGGGGGTTGGACTAGATGACCTCCTGATGTCCCTTCCAACCCTGATATTCTATGTAAACATCTTTAGCTCATGTAGTCCATCTAAAGCTAAACAACATACACACATCTGACACAACCTCTAACTCTCAAGCAAACAGCTGTGGAAAAATGAGTTTTTTAAAAGCTCCAGAAGGATAGAAGTGGAAGCTGCAGATTCAGCACACACTGGTATGACCCTCCCAGAGGTTTCTTTAACAAGGTACATGGTCTAAAAGACACCATGTGAAAGTATTATTGCTGTTTTATGTTCCCTAGTTAACCCCCCTATGTGAAATTTCTTTATCATACTAAAGAGTGAATTTCATTTCCCAGTTATGGTAATAATAGCAGTACCTGGGAGAAAACACACAAATAAAATCCTGTGTATTGCTGACAGCAAATTGATTCCTATGTAGAGCTGGTCAGGAATTTTTCAACAAAATTTTTGACTTGAAAACATTTTGAGAAATTTTTTTGTACAGTGTGTGTTATTTCTGAGCCTCTATTTAAACTCTCATGCCTTAGGTGATGGTAGTACTGGATCCAGGAGCTACTGGATTAATTGCTACTGTCCCCTGTCATGTGACAAGGATATTAAACTTCTGTAACCCTGACCTATAACAGGTGATTGGAGCCAGAAAATAAACATTAATCTCTTACCAGCACTCCTGTTTATTACACCTTATTATGGGTGAAGTGAGTTAAGGAGAAGGAGCGTAGATGGTGGGTGTAGTTGAGATGGAGTGATGCAAGATTTGAAATGAGAAGATGCAGCTATAAGTTTCAGTGGCTTTTTTCCTGTCTTTTCTGTTTGTTAACCATATGTTAGTGCTTATCTTCACAACGATAACCAAAAGCTTTAATTACACAGTATGATGGTGGCAAGTCGTACTTCTAAATATACTTTTTCATCTCTACAGACATCTAGCTCTCTGGAAGGAACCTGGGCAGCTTTCCCACTGATGTAAAGTGACAGGCTGCCAAAATGCAATTTCTGCCAGCAACTTCCAGAGATCTGCAATTTATCCCTCAGATCATATCACTGAAGATTTGGCAGTCGTTTGTTGAAGCAGTTCAGATTAAGCAATGAGTGGGCACTTTTCTAGAGAGCTCAGTTAAACTGGAGGCAGCAGGATGGAGGGAAAGAAACAGACTGTACCCTCAATTCTGAAATTTTACACGGGGTAGCACATGGAAGGGCTATGAACCATTCTTACAGCATAATCATTCTACAACTTGTAGCCCACAGGATTATTTTGCTAGCTATTATATCCTACTAATCCAGCCAGCAGTATTAATTAATATGTTTCTTTTTCTGAAATTAACCCATTTTATTCTTATATTTTATTAGTATTAATTTCTTGGAATTTAGGATGTGTTGAGGCATGTGTTTCCTAATAATAATTTGCTGAAATGCTAGAAGCCTACCGGCCAGTAAGATCTGCAATATAGCAAAAAGCAGAATTAGTTATAAATATGTCAGCATAAAAGCTGGCAACCTTTGGCATAGATAAGAATGGTCCCTGAAATTTTGGGGTACCTAAGGGAGGAACTATCCACATCACATCACAGGTTTATCCGGCTTCTACAACCGGTTGGTAACCGCAGGGTACACCACAACTCGAGGTCATCAAGAGAGCCTAGGTTGGTAGTTTTGGAATGAGAATGTCATAATTCACTAACCTATAGGAGAAGGGTACCCATAAATTTCTTAAGGTACAGAAACAAGATTTGGGTATAGTAGGTTGGGCCTGATTTCCATAGGTCAGGATCCTATAAAATACCTTGTAAGAGAGTACTAGGAAGGCTTTTTAGCTCTTAGGGTCTGCTATGTTCTATACTCTATAGACTGTCTTTTCATTTATCTACCTATTCTATCTTCTATCACGCTATCAGCTCAGTTTGCGTAGTACAGTATAACTACGCAACATTCCTACCTATTGGGGAAGCCAGCACCATTGTGTGATCGGGCATGCCAGGAGTGAGGCTGGTCCTCCATATTCTTTTACTGGGTCCTAAAGGAAGGGTGTGAGTATGTTAGGTTAAGGTACTTATAATAGAAATGTTACCACCCAGAGTTTTGGAATTCTTTTACTGTTTTGCAGTTATAAGTTTCATTGGATTCCTTATTTTTATGTTAATGGCAATAAAGATTTTATCAGTTTGGTATTGTCCTCAGTGTATGCATTCTTGCCAAGCACCCCGAGAATCCTCCCATGATACAGAGCTCTGTAGTCTGAATTGGATAAGAACCTATATATCTTCTGGTCAGATGCGATCAGTGGCGAGCCATAAAAACTAACCTGTCAAATTCAGGTCAACAGATTGGCGAGCCGGCAGGAGTCTCAAGGTGTGCTTGGCAAGCACTTACTTGAGAGGTTAAAAAGAAACTCTGTGTGCCCTAGTCACTGGGCATAGTCTGGTAACAGTTTCCTTTGTAACAGACAAATTCTGGGCATCGATCCCAGAGAACTTATAATACTTGCAGCTTGTGGGTTAAATGGGTTAACTGTCCACATCCTTTCAACCAATCAGTGGCCTCTGTAGACTCAACCCCTACTCCTGATTGGGTGGCATATTTTCAAGCAGGGTCAGATACCCCTGAGGAGCTGGAGATGGAAGAGCCTGAAGGCTACCCACCTATCTATCCCATAGATTATTCCCATGACACCAGTCGGCCCCAAGGAGCATCACAACCCCTTTGGGAAGAGATGCAAGTGGAAGACCCACAGTATCTTTAGTTGTAGGGGGCTGCCACTTAAATTTTGTTGTAGATACTGGAGCAGCAACCAGTATAATTCATGTGAAGGATCCTAGATCCTCTGTTTTGGCCTCTGGGAAAACAAAGACGCTATCAACATTTGTAAACTACCAAGTTATGGCCATGCTATCTAAACCTATCGAAGTACAAATTGGTCACCTGCGCAAGACCCATGTCTTCGCATTGCTCACACTGTCAGACCCAGACTGTTGGGGTCTGATTTCCTAGGTAGGCAGAAATGCATTATTGATTTGGCTAATCAGTCATTGTGTCTTACTATAGGACAAGAGTTGGGTTGCCCGCTAGTGGTCATGCTGGAGTGTGGTATGGCCACCCCAACGGAGGAACCAGAACCAGACGAATACCACCTGGACACATTAATAGCCAAATATGCACTCTATCCAGAGTTACAGGCCATACTTCGCAAACATGCTGATGCCTTTGCTAAACACAAATATGATTGTGGATGCATGTCAGTCACTATTGTTGTGGACGGGGGAGACGTGCCTGCTCAAAAACAATATGCCTATCCAGAGCAGGCCATACCTTACATAGTCAAGGCGATCAAATCATTACTGGCACAGGAAGTCCTGCGTAGATGCACTTCTACAGCCAATTCCCCAATTTGGCCCGTTAAGAAACCAGATGGTTCTTGGCGTCTCACCATCGATTACCGATGGTTAAATCAGGTCACCCCTACTTGTGCCCCTACTGTGGCAAAAATGCCAGACCTCATAAAGTCCTTTGATCTGGAGGCTAAGTGGTTCTCTGTGCTAGATATCAGTAACAGCTTTTGGACTTTACCAGTGGCCCAAGAGTCGCAGTACAGGTTTGCTTCCAAGGGGTCCAACATTCCTGGACCCGATTACCTCAGGGATATAAAAATAGCTCAGCATTGTTCCATGCTCAAATGCGGGGAGTCCTAATATGATTTTCTAAACCATCTGTTTTATTCCAGTATGTAGATGACCTATGCTTAGCAACTCGCACCAAGGAGGAGCATTTGGCAAAGCTGGACGAGCTCCTGCAAATTCTTAAGGAAGCGGGATTAAAGTGCAACCCTGCCAAGGCGCGACTAATGAAAACCATTGTCTCTTTCTTAGGTCTTACTTTTACAAAATGGGGTTGAACTCCCTCACCGCAAAAAGTGGAGACAATCCAAAAGTTGCCAATACCGGAGGACCTAACGGTGTTAAGATCCTTTTTAGGCTTAACTGGGTTCCACTGGGATTTCATTCCTAACTTTGCTTCCATTGCAGGTCCTTTGTACCAACTGCTAAAGAAGGATGTTCAATGGGAATGGACTGAACAACACACGGAAGCAGTGTCCCAGCTGAAACAAGCCCTTGTCAAGGCTCTGGTGTTGATCACTCCAAATCCTGAGATACCTTATCACCTGAAGGTGGCAGTGAGTGTTAATGCATTAGCAGCTGTTGCTTCCCAAGAGAGGCATGGGAAATTCAGACCCGCGGCCTATGCCTCACGTTTAATATCTCCACTAGAACTTAAATACGACAACTGTGAGAAGTACTTACTGGCCACTAGTTGGGCCATACAGCATTTTGCCTCAGTCCAATCATATTACACTCATCGCACACACCCCTTCAGTTTCTGCTATCTAATCGGGTTAAAGATGGGCAAGTTTCCAATGCCCGCATAGCCCATTGGGCTTTATTGTTACAGGGGAAGGATATTGCAGTAAAACCTGTTAGGATGCCATCTTTGCTGCTCACAGCCTTACTATATCAAGGAGAAGCCCATGACTGTCCAGACAGAAATTAAGAGTCCAAAGATTCTTCTTCCTGCCTCTAATCCAAGAAAAAGGTTCCTTTAAAGGGCACCCCTTCTTTGTGGACGGATCAAGCTATCATGATCCTCAAGCACCGGCTTTGGGATTTATGTCATTCCTCCCAAAGGAGAGCCTTGGGAAAAAGCATACTCCTGTACCCCTCATTCGGCCCAATATGCTGAGCTAGCAGCAGTGGCTTGTGTATTGGAGTACTGTGTACAGGCCTCCCTTAAAAGATTGTACCAGAGGATTGGTCTGTTTTCAGACTCCGCTTGGGTGTGCAATTCTCTCACTGAATTCTTGCCCTATTGGGAAACAAATGGGTTCATGTCCTCTGATGGGTCCCCAATCAAGTATGCATCACTGTTAAACTACATCTGTGACCTGGCATTAAAAATCACTATCTCAGGATGGCCAGTCATGGTGAAGAAGGTTAAAGCCCATTCCAAATCCGAACCCTATGTGATCAAAAATGGAAAGGCTGATAAACTAGCCAGAGAGGGAGCTTGATCAGAGGAACCTTGGAAAGAAAAGAACTTAGAACATTATTTCATAACCCTGGGTTCTAAGTGTTCAGTTGCTGCTGCCAAGGAGATAAAGACTAACATTCCCGACTTAAAGGAGATGCAAACATGAGATAAAGATATAGTGGAGATAATTCGAGAACTCTCCAAGACAGAAGGAAAATGGTCATCTATGTTGAACCCTGTTTATGGGAGGTATAGACAACATCTACAGGTGGTGGATAAAATCCTCATGTACACAGGAGGCCTTTTTCCAGTATGGGTGGCTCCAACATCCCTAAGAAGGGAAATGATATACATGGTCCATGATACTCCAAGAGGGGGACATCAGGGAGTAGACAAAACTGTTCAACATCTCTTAACTGTGGGATGGTGGCCTCTTCTTAAATTAGATGTACAACAGTACTGTAACAACTGCTTGACTTGTGCTCAAGTCAACCCAACTCCTTCCAAGCATAATGCACAATTACAATCTCAAGTGTATGAAGGTGTGACGTTATTGACATAAACTGGGACCGTATAGATCATTGTTGCAACCAAGGTCCTGTAGTGGCATGCAAATCTTGTATAAAGGGGGTCAAATGGGGTGTCTAGGACAAGGTTATGGTTTACTGGTTATGATTATGCTGTCTATATGTGTGTATCAGTTTTGTAGTCAAAGTTATAAATATTGGCTCTATACTGTCTGTATGGCAAACTTATGCTATGCTTCTGGGTGAAATCCCAGACAAGCTGAGATTAGCTCTGCCTAGCCTGCTTGATGGCCCATTAAGGACCATCAGCTATACAAAGGACCCATTGAGAGAAGGCAGATACGCCTTGTAACTCAGCAAAGTATGCAGGGACTGGCCCATGTGACTCCAGACTCCATTTTGCTGTAATTTTCCACAGTAAGAACAAAGAGGTGTTCTTACACCTGGAAAAGAGTATATAAGGCTGATGCCTCATCTCCATCTTGTCTTCAATCCTGCTTCTTACCTCTGGAGGAACTTTGCTACAAGCTGAAGCTTTGAACAAAGGACTGAGGACCCATCCCAGCGGGGGATGTATTCCAGAGACTTGATTTGAACCTGCAGTTTATTCCATTGCTGCTGCAAGCCTGAACCAAGAACTGTGCCATTACTGTATGTAATTGATTCCATTTAACCAATTCTAACTCTCATCTCTATCTTTTTCCTTTTATAAATAAACCTTTAGATTTTAGATTCTAAAGGATTGGCAACAGCGAGATTTGTGGGTAAGATCTGATTTGTATATTGACCTGGGTCTGGGGCTTGGTCCTTTGGGATCAGGAGAACCTTTTTCTGTTACTTGGGTACTGGTTTTCATAACCATTTGTCCCCGTACGAGTGGTACTGGTGGTTATACTGGGAAACTGGAGTGTCTAAGGAGATTGCTTGAGAGACTTGCGGTTAGCCAGTGGGGTGAGACCGAAGTTCCCTTAGTCTGGCTGGTTTGGTTTGCCTTAGAGGTGGAAAATACCCCAGCCTTGGGCTGCAACTGCCCTGTTTAAGCAATTTGTCCTGAGTTGGCACTCTCAGTTGGGTTCCGCCAGAACCGCATTGTCACAGAAGGTCCGTGGATGGCTTTGCAGATTGATTTCATAGGCCCTCTACTGTGTACCCAAAGAGGCAACCAATACCTCTTGGTAATTGTTGATCCTTTTTCAAAATGGGTGGAGGCTTTTCCTTTGAAGACCAATACTGTAAAGGCCACAGCCAAGGTCCTGGTAGAACAAGTCTTCTCTTGTTGGGGGATCCCTGCGAAAGTGGAATCAGACCAGGGATCACATTTCACAGGACAGTTCTTCAAAGACTGTCTTAAACTAATGGGAGTCCCAGAGAGACTACACATCCCATACAAACCACAGTCATCTGGGATGGTGGAACGTACAAATTGGACCATAAAAGTAATATTGAGGAAACTGGTGGGATTCCCTCATGCCTCTAATTCTCATGGCACTAAGGGCAACTCCTGCTGCATCTACCAATAAGACACCCTTTGAAGTAATGACAGGTTGAAGTATGAGGTTGCCAGAACACCTAATTTGGCATACCAGTGGCACTCAATTGGAGGGAATCAAAATGGATACCTACCTGCAAAATCTGCAGGAACATTTAAATCAGATCCATCTGCAGGTAGCCGCAAAATTGGGGAAATCAAAATGCAAGGCTAAGGCCTACTTCGATAAAACCCAAAGAGAATACTTGAAGTTGGCGATCTAGTAACGCTGTTATCCTACAAAGGATAGGGCTAAATACTGCTTGTCTTACTCACAAGAGTATTTTGTCCTACTGATTTCAATGGGATAATTCTCATGAGTAAGCATCAAATCCTGTGAGGCTCTCTCTGCATTTTGTGTACTGAATGTATTTAAAGTGAGGTGGGGAGGGGGTGGGAGAGTAGAAAAATACTGGCTTTTGTACTTTGGGTGTGTATGTGTGTGGAATTTCTTCACTAGACTTAAGTAACAAATACTGGACAAGAAACAACTCCACCACCAGGCCAGTCTCACTTTTATATACTAAAAACACTGTTAAACGAACTTGATGTAAGTTATAGGTAGGAGCATTTCTGCATGGGTCATGGGCTGTAGTAATGTGTAAGCTTTGTTATATGGTTCTTTCGGTTAATGTGTCTGACAAAGAGTATGTCATGCATATTTTAGAATCCCTAGCTGCTATACTATATTGATGTTTACTTTTGTCTTATGTCTTTCCCTATATGCCTTTCTTTGTTCTGCTGGAATTGCTCATGTAATTTAAATGTGATGCTTTAGTTTCACAAGTCCCCTGCAGATGGACATCTGATTGAATTTGTTTTCCTGCAGGAAGACAAGTACATGGATTGAAAACAGTAAAATAACAAAATCCCTATGAGTCTCTAATCTGTTCAAAGATTGTGACACACAATAGCTAGAGGCTCTGGAGAAAAGCCGATTGTATTTGCTGAAGGTCACACCAGACCCTTTGCACGCAGTTGGTGGTTTGGCAGTAGCAGCATCTCCAGTCAAGAGATGGAGCTACTTTGACCCCAGACATGTTGTGCAGTTGTAAGGCAGGTATCTTCATTGTCCTGACTAGATTAGAAAATCTGAGCATATTTGAACACCTTAACTAACACAATGTTAAATGCACAGACAAGGATATGCTGTGTCTGATATATTTAACATCCAGGAGAAATTATGACAAGTGCTGCAGGCAGGGCGAGGGGTGCGGGGCTGGCTGGAGACAGGGGTGTGTGGGGTGGGCTGGCTGACTTCAGGCAGGGCCGCAGGGGGGTGCAGCAGGGGTTGGCAGGGCTGGAGACAGAGGAGTGCGGGACTGGCTGGCTTTAGGCAGGGGGGTGCAGCAGGGATTGGCTGGAGATAGGGCAGGGGGTGCGGGGCTGGTGAGGGCAGGGTGTGTGCGTGGGGCTGGTTGGCTTCGGGCAGGGCCACAGGGGGGGTGCAGCAGAGGTTGGCTGGAGACATGGCAGGGGGTGCAGGGCTGGCTGCAGGCAGCGGCAGGGTGGGGGGGGAGCGGGGCTGGTGCGGGCAGGACGGGGGTGCAAGACTGGTGCAGGAAGGGGATGCGGCAGGGGCTGGAGGCAGGGCAGGGGGTGCGGGGCTGGCTGGAGACGGGCTGGCTGAGGGCAGGGGGTGTGGGCAGGGCAGGGGGTGCAGCAGGGGCTGGCTGCGGGAAGGGGGTGCAGATACAGGGGGTACAGCCCACCCTGTATGGTAAGTGCCCCCTCCTCCTCCTCCTCCTTCCCCCCACCGGGGTAGCAGCAGCAGCCCGGGGCTCGGGGGCTATTTAAAGGGTCTGGGGCTCCCCAGCTTCCACTGCCCTGGCCCTTTAAATAGCCGCGGGAGCCCTGGGGAAGCTGTGGGGCTCCAGAGGCTATTTAAACGGCTGGGGCGGTAGAAGCAACGGGAGCCCCAGACTTTTTAAATAGTCCCCAGAGCCCCACAGCCCTACCCCAGGGCTCCAGCAGTGGGGCTCTGGTGTCAATTTAAAGGGCCTGGGGCTCCAGCCCCTGCTGGGAGCCCCAGGCCCTTTAAATTGACGCCTGGGAAAGCCGGGCCACCCCGGTACAGCGCACTGGCTCTTGTCGGTACCCCATACCAGGGCTTGGGCGCGGGGCCCGATTCAGGGGAATTGGTCTAAAGCCGGCCCTGCTACTATACTCCATGCAAGTAGAGAAAATGGGAGGAAGCCTTAGTGTTTCCACAATAACATCAGTGACCTCAATAGAAAATTCTCCCCAACCCCATGAGCGTCTGCCAAATGTTTAAGCGTGCAATCCAGCATTCCTTGTCCACCACTGAGGCCAATAGGAGCTTGGGATGCACAAAGAATGCTGGATTTGGTCAAAAGTAAATGAGTAATAATGATAAATACGGTGAGCATATTTTTGGCATAAAAACTATTTTTTGTAAACCCAGCCAAGAGGCTGAGATAATTCCCACAACCCAAGGGAGGCCATATTTTCTGGAATATGGAAACACCACCCACTGGATGAAGAAGAGCAAGGTAATTAATATGAGTTCATATTGATGGGCCCCTCGGGTGCACACATCCTCAGTCAGTGTGCTATCAGTATCATCCCTCAAATGGTTGGAGGCCCCTTCATGTTGCCCAAGTTGCCACGCATTTATAAGGAAGAGGGACAAACATTGGCCTGTAAACAGTTACAGGGACATTGGGTCAGTCCTGAAAATAGACAAGGCATTCCCTGCTTTTAGGGAAACACAGTCACCAAGAAATAATTATTTAAAAAACACAACTACTACATCAATGGATAATTGAAGCGGAGGATTGTACATGGATCTGTCCTGCGGTCACTGCCTGCCCTCTGGTTTTTACACTTAGCTTGCAGCTTTAATATGTTCCCTCTCTCTCTCTCTCTCTCTCCCACCCCTCATTTCTTTTAGATTTCACAATTGAACGATCCCCATATTTCATGTCTCACAGGGTAAAGGGCTAGAGCAATGGCTGAAAAAAGGAAAATGGACATAAAGTATACTTCTTTTCATTCAGTACTTTGGGCTACAAAATTGTTCCATCGTGAAGGATGGGAAGCAAAAACATCAAGCATCCTTCTGTAAGAGGAGCTAGAGTTCATCCTTCTGTTATATTATTTATGTATAGAAGGCTTGCTTTTTTTCTCAATGTTTTAAACTCTGCCTTCTGAGAATTTTGAGAGCAAAACAGCGAATATACATATACAGAAAACACATTCAGAATCACAGACACCTACATACATGCACACCATGCCCAGGCAGAGGAAACCAGAGACCTAATTACAGGATAATCTTGCTGCACTAATAATATTTTATAATTTTTTCCTCCCTCTTCTTTTTGTGGGGTAGTTGATAGAGAAGGAGAAACAAGGTGGCAAGGGTTGTTGGAGGTCTAGGATGAAAGCAAGGTATGGGATATTGCACTTAACCCACATGCATTGGAATAACTGTATGATTAGGACATTTAAACAACTACAATTATTATGTTGTGCTCGAAAATATACAAAAATATTTTTATTTTAGAGCTCTGTTCCTGTAAGGGGACTTGGTTTCAGAGAGTGCTGCTACTTGCTAAAATATACTTTAGTTGGAGACATGAGTATTTAATAAAAGAACTGTTCTTTTATCAGGTGTATTTTCTGATGGATTTTTACAACTATATTCTACTGCAGTGTATTTGTTGACTGGGGTGGGACGTCGTATCTCTGTCTAGGTTTTTAGTTTGCTACAGAGAAAGCATTATTTTGACAGGTTTCTTTATTTAGTGGGCTCCACTGATATTCACAATTTAGGGGGAAAAAATAAACCTGTCTTATTCCCATACTGAGACTCTGCTGGTCTTTTTATGAAAGGGACTTAATGGCACTGGAAGGTAACTAGTCTTTCAATTCTGGTGATCTTATGCTGAAAGCCTGGCTTGAGTCACAAATGAAATTAGTTTGATGGGTCTAATCCTGGTTCCTAATATACATTTATACAAGTGATTGACAGTTCACTGTTTCAATGTTACTTTCTCTTATGGCAACTATTATAGTGTCAACCTGTTTTGTCCTAAGGAAAACTGGTCCTTACCTGGTAATCTCTTTCCTCTGCATTTTATCATATACCTCAATCCTCACTGATAGGTTTTCCCTCCTTTCATGGGAGTGGAGGCAGAAAGATCAGTCCTGGGGTCATGTGATTTAACTCTACCCTACTTATGTTGCCAGAATGACTTTTTTGCTGCAATACACTACTTAAAGGTGAACTATAAAGCAAAAGACAAAAGATATCCAATGATATAAAGATGGCCTCAACTTTACAACAAAACAAGACACACCACCACATTTTTCTGCTTTTGTTGTTTCTTTGCCAGTCAGATGTAACCTTAGTGAAATGCTAACAGGAGGGCAGGCAGTGCTTAATTTGTGCCAGGGCTGAGCCCTGGCACTTCTAGGCTTGACAGTTAACAGTCCCAGCACCTCTGGGCTAGCCATGTTCAGTTATGAAAATAAAAACTTGCTTGAGCCCATGGCATCTCTTTCATTACAAATTAAGCACTGAGGCCAGGACTTTCACCTTGTGTTTATACATTTAGCATTTTGAATGATCTAAACAGAATTGTGCTTTCTGCAAGGGAGATTTTTTTCCCCTTCTGCTCTCATATTGTTGTGCTCTACATAATTTTGTAGATTCCTCTTAGGCAGCTCCAGCCTGAGCCAGGCCCATAGTCAATGTCTTTAATGCTTAATTTTAATATTGCTCTTTTCCTTACATTGCCACATCCACTAATAGCTATTAACTACTCCTATAAACTGTGAAAATCTGTAGGAAACAATACACGATACCACAAAAACATAAAACTAATTCAGGAAGTGCTGGGAATCTTTGTTGAAGGGGAATTATGTTATTTTTTGTGTCTGAAGGAAATTGTATAATCTATTGGATACAACCTTTAAGTCACATAGAGAGGCAAGGTTCTCCCTCATACTGGGGGCAGGAGTGGGGGAAGGATTTAGAATCATAGGGTTGGAAGGGACCTCAGGAGGTCATCTAGTCCAACCTGCTGCTCAAAGCAGGACCAATCCCCAGACAGATTTTTATCCCAGTTCCCTAAATGGCCTCCTGAAGGATTGAACTCACAACCCTGGATTTAGGAGGCCAATGCTCAAACCACTGAGCTATCCCTCCCCCCCAAAGGAGTTCAAAGGAGTCCATGCGGCTGGACCTTTTTGGACGCAAGGTCCACTCAACCAGGGATTTGAAACTCAGGATTGCTAACCAGCAGGTAATTCTGAGCAGGTACAGCTTCAACTCCTGGAACTCCATGCTAAAATTCAGGGAGTTGGTACCCGCAGAGTCCAGGGAGGAGTTTGGGGCTATTGTTAAGGAGGGCAAGGCAGTGGTATGGACCTCATTACAGGCCTTACTGGATGCTGCAGACTCGGCGGCGTACACCTTATCCTCTGGCATCGCCATGAGGCGTAGCTCATGGCTCCAGGTCTCGGGGCTGCCACCCAAGGTGCAACAGACCCTCCAGGACCTGCCATTTGACGGGGCGGGCCTGTTTGCAGAGCAAACTGACTCCAAGGTGCATAGCTTTGAAGACTCTAGGGCTATACTGAAGTTGCTAGGGGTGCATACCCCGGCCACTCAGCGGAAACACTTTAAACCTCAGCCCTCACAGCATCCCTACCAGCCACGCCCTAGACAGGACTACTCTATGAAACGTGGTAGGAATGGCAGGCGCAACCCGTCCCAGCACTCATCTAACTGGGGCCAGGCGTGCACTTCCTCAGGCTCTAAGCACGTCTTTGGAAGGTGTGCCTGGGGACAACGTACCAGCCACTGGACCGGATCCTCGCCCCTGCTTCCTGAATCGTTTATCCCACTTCTACCGTGCTTGGTCCCAAATAACAACGGACCACTGGGTTCTTTGCACAGTAGAAGTGGGATATTCTCTCCAATTCTGCTCCTCCCCCACTTTCCCTGTCCCTCTTCAGGGACCCTTCTCATGAGCATCTCCTTGCACAGGAGGTGCAGATGCTCCTCGCTGCAGGGGCAGTGGAGGAGGTTCCTCAGGAGCTAAGGGACAAGGGATTCTACTTCTGTTATTTACTAATCCCCAAAGCCAAGGGGAGGGTCTCAGACCCATTCTAGACCTGCAAGGCCTCAACAGATTAATGAGAAATTTGAAGTTCTGCATGGTCTCCTTGTACACTGCCCTCAACTTCAAGGATGCGTACTTCCACATATCCATATGACCTGCTCATGGACGGTTTCTCAAGTTTGTGGTCAACCACAACCATTATCAATTCACGGTCCTTCCCTTCGGCCTGTCAACAGCCCTCCCCCAAGTATTCACTAAGTGCATGTTGATCGTAGCAGCCTTCCTCTGTCGAAGACAGGTATACCCGTACCTCGACGACTGGCTGCTTCGGGGGCACTTCAGGGATCAGGTAGATGTGCAGATCCACTTCGTGAGATCCACCTTCAACAGGCTGGGCCTTCTCCTTAATGAGAGCAAGTTGTTAAACTCAAAGGATAGTTTATCGGGGCAGTGCTGGACTCGGGTCGGGCCAGGGCGTTCCTTCCAGAGGCCTACTTCCAAGCAATGTCAGAGATTGTACAAGGCCTCAGACGGTACCCCACCACCCCAGCATGGGGCTGCGTGAGGCTTCTCGGTCATATGGCGTCTTGCACATACATGGTTCAGCACACCAGGATGCATCTCAGACCTCTCCAAGCTTGGCTCGCATAAGCTTATCGCCCGGGGCATGACAGTCTGGACTTAGTGGTCAGCCTTCCAGTGCAGGTCCTCCAGTCTCTCGGCTGGTGGCTCAACCTGCAAGACATGTGCAAGGGAGTCCCTTTCCACAGGCCCCAGCCCTCCCTGTCCCTGGTAACGGACGTGTCAGAACTGGGGTGGGGCGTGCACCTGGGAGACCTTCAGATGCAGGGTCTCTGGTCCCAGGACGAGCTCTTGCTCTACATCAACATCAAGGAGTTGAGGGCTGTATGGCTAGTGTTCCAAACCTTCCAGGCTAACTTGCAGGGTCAGTGCGTGGGAGTCATGATGGAAACACAACTGCAATGTTTTATATAAAGAAGCAGGGCGGGGCCCATTCCTCTCCCCTATGTCGGGAAGCCCTCCAGCTGTGGGAGCTCTGCATAGCCCACGCCATTCACCTGGAGGCGACGTACCTCTCAGGTTTATAGAACAAGCTGGCGGACTACCTCAGCAGACCTCTTCACCACTTGGGGCAACAAGAAGTGCCCGCGGTTCTGCTCCTTTCAAAACCACAGCCAGGGCTCCCTTGCAGCTGCATTTCTCCTCCCCTGGTCGGATCATCTGCTGTACGTGTTCCCACCATTTCCACTTGTGCACAAGGTCCTGCTCAAAATCCAGAGGGACAAGGTGACAGTCATAATGGTGGCCCAGCATGGCCCCACCAGCATTGATACACCACGCTCCTGGAACTTTCGGTGGATGCCCCGATCACATTGCTGCTACTTCCGGACCTGATCACCAGGACCACGGTTGCCTTCATCACCCAGACCTTCAGTTTCTTTACCTCACAGTGTGGAAGCTTCATGGTTAAATCCCATGGAGCTCATGTGCTTGGAGTCGGTTAGGAAAGTCCTGCTTGGTAGTAGGAAGCCCTCCAATAGGACCACCTATCTGGCCAAATGGAAAAGGTTTGCAATCTGGTGCTCCCAGGACTGTACTCCACTGTTGCAGGCCCCCATTTCTCTCATCCTGGAGTACCCGTTACACCTTAAGCAGCAAGGTCTGGTAGCTTCTTCCATCAAGGTGCACTTGGCAGCTATCTCTGCATTCCACCCAGGAGTGGCCAGGCACTCCTTTTTTCGTCAACCCCATGGCTGGCTGCTTCCTCAAAGGTCTAGAGCGGCTGTACTCACAGGTTTGGCAGCCGATCCCTGCGTGGGACCTCAACCTGGTTCTTTCCAAACTGATGGGGCCCCCGTTTAAACCGCTGGCAACTTGTTCGCGTCTGTTCCTATCATGGAAGGTTGCCTTTCTAGTCACCATTACTTCGGCAAGAAGTGAGGGCCTTCGGAACTTAAGGCCCTCATCTCCGACCCTCCCTACATGGTTTTCTTTAAGGACAAGGTGCAGATTAGACCTCACCCAGCTTTCCTTCCAAAGGTTGTGTCCCAATTTCACTCCAACCAGGAGATTTTCCTGCCTATTTTTTACCCTAAACCTCATGCGAGCAGCTGGGGACAAAGACTCCACTCACTGGACATTCAACAGGCGCTCGCCTTTTACATCGAGTGCATGAAGCTGTTCCGAAAGTCGAACCAGCTCTTTGTGGTGGTGGCAGACCGTATGGAAGGTCTTCCGGTTTCATCGCAGAGGATCTCATCGAGGATCACCTCCTGCATCCGCACCTGCTAAGAATTGGCCAATGTTCCAGCCCTGGCACCCATGGCGCATTCCACAAGGGCGAGGCCTCCTCGATGGTGTTTCTCGCCAAGGTGGCAATTCAAGAGATCTGCAGGGCGGCAACGTCGTCCTCGGTGCACACTTTCACAGCTCACTATGCCGTTACCCAGCACACTAGAGATGACGCAATTTTCGGCAGAGCTCCAGTCTGTGATTCCATAACTCCGACCCCACTTCTGAAGTAAGGCTTGGGAGTCACCTAACTGGAATCAACATGAGCAAGCACTTGAAGAAAAAACGGTTACTCACCTTCTTGTAACTGTTGCTCTTTGAGATGTGTTGCTCATGTCCATTCCAGACCCACCTGCCTTCCCCTCTGTCAGAGTAGCTGGCAAGAAGGAACTGAGGAGGCCCCGGTTCAGCAGGGTCATATATTGAGCTCCACAGTGGTGCCACTCCAGGGGGCTCCACAGCAACCCGATGGGTGCTGCTAGGGGAAAACTTTCCAATGACTCTGCACGCAGCGCACGCACACCTAATTGGAATTGACATGAGCAACACATCTCAAAGAACAACAGTCACGAGAAGGTGAGTAACTTTTTTTCTCCAGACTGCCCTTAATGGGAATAGCTGGGTGATGATGGTGGTTTGAAGATGAATCCTGGTCATCTAAAGACAATCACTACTCAGACCATCTCTGTACTTACCCGTGAAAACAGACCTTGTACTGCAGCTAAACTCATTATTGCCCAATCCATCAAGCCCCAGGCATGCATTTAGCATCAACTTGAAGGGATGATGAGTTGAGACTCAACTTCAAGGCAGTAATGGGAGGTCCCTGACCACAATTTAGAGCCAAAGAATCATGCCTGAGGGGAAAGACTCCAATTTCAAAGAACTGGGAGAGGGAGAAAGGATTTTTTTTTTCCCTGGACTGATCTTTCTTCTCTTAGAATTTTATCATATCCATCAATCCAACCCACTCTAATGAGGGCTTAAAATGCATTAATTTAATTATTTTTATTCAACATTTACTCTGAAATCTTCAGTCTATATTGGCATATGTTCAAATGCTCCCTTAGTCCAGTTTTGTAGTTATTATGTGCCCTACACTGCCCTGTAGTTCGGACTATAGGAATGTGGATAGCAGAATGCACCAAAGTGCTGTGCTGTAACTCCCCCATGTGGATGATGTGGGCATGAACTAAAAGGTGCTAGTTCATGTTAATGTAGTCCTCCAAACAGGAGGACTGAACAGTGTACACATAGTTTTTGACTATGAAAATGCCAGCTCCCATTGCCTTTTAGTAGAAACCACTAGCTCATTGAGCGAAGGGATTGCATATTGTCTCCCAGCCTTTTAGCTTATTAATTGTTCTGAAAAACGATTGGGGTGGGGGGGGGGGAGGAGAATCAGGGCTGGGAAGGCCTGCAAACACCATCAGCACACCTGCAAACTCCTTTATCACACCCAAAATTCTATCACTTTGTTGTGTTCTAAAAGTCCAGATCCACTTTGGGTCCAATCCAATGCCCACTGCAATTAATGCGAATCTTTCTATCAACTTCAATGGATACCAAATCAGACTCATAGCACTATTTTTGCTAGCTTAGAACATAAAACAAGACTTTCCTTCTCCCTTCTACCCTGACAGGACTACTGAATCCCAGCTGCTAATTAAAACTGGCTGATAACTATCTTTTGTTAAATATATCAGTTACAACTGAGGGAATACAAGATGTAATATGAACAGCCACTGCTCTCCCTCCCCACCCCCCTCCCCAGTGCACTGCATAAGAAAAACACTGAAGTGAAGGATAAGTAAGGGAAAAAATAATTATCAAGATTTACCAGATGGGAAAGGACAAAAAGGCAGGGAAGGAACCTGCAAAGTGGGGTAATAAATGTGGGATTCAACAGCTCAGGTTTACCACAAGTAACAATATTAACACTGACATGTCTGGTTATTCTTTCCCCACTGATTTTATCAGTGAGATGTTCTTAGTTGCTTCTGCCTCTACTAGCATTTGAAACTGAATCCTTCCCATGTGGTATTTCAAAGAGGTGAAGGTGATTGATGAATTGATTAACACATATATTTACATCTTTTCTATAACTTTGGAGATAAGAAATTGTTGAACTCTGACATATCTTGGCACTTATTAATTCTTTCCAGTTAATACCTAGTATTTCCCTAAGACATGTACTTCCAAAAACATTTAAATGTCTATATCTTTGGTGGCTTCCCAGCTTTCATATCCTATGTTAAGATGGAAATGACATTTGAGTTGAAGATTCATAGTTTGGTCATTAAAGCATAGATTTTCAATGACCAAATTTGTGACATTATCTTCTTCTGTTTTTCTTATTTTAAGTTTTCTTAATATAATTGAAGAAATAAAACTATGCACTATAAGAAGTGTTAGAGGAATGAGACAGTGCCTATGGTTTCAAATCTACTTGTGTTAATTGATTTATAAACCACTGGTAAATTTGGCAAGGTGTATGTGTCTCTAATCCTAGATGTAAGAGTTAATAGGCAGTGACTCAGCTATTGAGTGTAGTGGAATTCTGGTATATTTATATGCTCACTCTATGCAGTTGCAGAATGGCAGCTGGGGAAGGCGAGAGAAGCACCTTTTGTTAGGCAGACTGATTGTCTGAGCAATGCTGTAAAGATTTTCATTTAGATATTGAACTGAAACAGTTGCTCTCCCAGCCTCTGAGCTAACTGGTTACCTACCCTGCTAATGTTTGTACATTGTCCTAAAAACGGGTATATAATCAAATATCCTCTATATTGCTGAAGGGTCTTTGAAAGATGATGATTTTATAGGAATAAAACTGTTTGTCAAGGTGGAAGACTGTTCCATACTATTCACAGTTCTTCTATGTCCATGCACCTTACTCTGTGACTCTAACTCCTGTTGTTCCCAGATGAATTTAAAAGCAGACTCTTTAAATTCTATCGTTTCGGTGTTCGCTTAAACAGAACTGCCTGTTTATGGAACTCCCTCAGTGTATCTGTGTGCAGTCCAAGCCCCTTATTTAATCTCAACCTGTCCTTAGCTACAAAGTTGCAAACAAATGTCTCCATAATTACTTCAATGTAATTAACTAATTGATACAAAAACCCAGCTAAAGGATTCAGTGTGAGCAAGAGCATTAGCTAGAACTAATAGGCCCCTGCCGGCTCTTTTTGGAGGAGAGTTAGTGTTGGGAGTTATTGCAACCCGGTTTCCCCTGCTTGTGTGCTACTTAGAACAAGCAGCTGAACGATGACTGTGAACTGCAGCCACTGGAATTAGTGGCTACTGACCTAGTAGTCCTCCATCTTGGGCCTGTTTAAAGTCTGTTGTATAATATTTCAAAGACAGGGTGAGGATGATTGATGGAGAAAGAACAGGAGAACAAGGGGAAATGGAAACTGCTTAGCCCATGGATTTGATTATAGGATCATGGCCTACATCTGGAATTGAGAAGTTTGGAACTGAAACAAACAAACCTTAAAGCTACATTTAGCTTTCTTTCTTTTGAGAGATGTAAAATTTAAAAAAACCACAATCACAGAAAACAAGGTCTACCCTGCTGGAATTGTTGATAAACTAATATTTGGTCATATGTGCAGAGCTGCTTGTCTTTGGGCAGGGAGCTAGCAAATAACTGTTCTCAGGCTAAACAACTCGCTTTTTTTCAGTTGAGAAGATGGATTATAACTAATGTCTGAGTATATGTTTGTGTGCTTATTTGTATTTGCAGATGTGTTTGGTGTGTGGGGGTGGGGTTGTTTTACACAGAAATCTAGTAAAACCCTGAGGGAAAGCATGGTGCTATACACAACAATCAAACTGGAGAAATCTTGAGCTGCTGCCCTGGTCTACACTAAGGAGGGTGTGTGTCGATGTAAGATACACAACTTCAGCTACGGGAATACCGTAGCTGAAGTCGACATATCTTATTCTGACTTACTTCCCGTCCTCACGGCACGGGATCGACGGCTGCGGCTCCCCCGTCGACTCCGCTACCACCACTCACTCCGGTGGAGTTCTGGAGTCGACGGGGAGCGCATTTGGGGATCAATATATTGCGTCTTAACGAGATGCGATATATCGATCCCCGATAAATCGATCGCTACCTGCCAATACGGTGGGTAGTCTGGACATACCTTTATTAGAGTGGCACAGACAGACTTCCCTAAAGAGAGCAATCAGCCAGAGTACATACATGCAATATTAATTTGGTTGCCATAACTTCAATGTAGTATACACTAATATAGCTATTAAAGGGAGAGCTACATAGTTTACTTGTCAGTTTTACCATACGTTATTATCATTATAATCTGGTGTAATCTACCTCTAGATGCTGTTGTTATTAAAGTCATACCGCTTGGCATGAAATTAAAAAAAAAAAATCCAGTAGTCACTCTGTCTGCATGGTCCTATAGTGTTTTGTACTGTTTATGGAGAGAAAGGTCAAATTAGCAAATCTTATTCCCATAGTTCTGCTGACATCACAGCCATGTTGGCTTGTGAACTATAAACAATGGGAAGAAATATATTTGTCAGGTGGAGAAGGGCAAAAGTCTCAGGAAAAGCTGGACATATTGCAGTACTGACAACTCCAGGGGCTCAAATGTCAGGGTCCCCAAAATAATTAGTTTATCTTAAAAAATAACAAAATATGAAAATAATAAGGGTGGAGTTCTTTTTATTGCCTTCTGATTTTGGACCCTTTGGGGTTGTGTTTTGAAGCTTCTCTGCAACTGCGAAGGCTAGAAACTTACTTTTTTTTTTTAAATGAAATCCAAGATTTTCATGTAATCACAGACTCTGGACACTGGGGCCTTAAAGAACACACCAAAATATTGTAAGACTTGCAATAAAAATCACAAAAGCTGGCAACACGAATATGGAGTACAATTCTGCTTCACCTCATTAGAAAACCACATCTGTTAGGCAACAAGTTTTTGCTGGTCTCTTTTGTCCTTGGCTAAATTAGGTTTAATTGTACAGGCAATCTTAAACGTCTTCTTCTGGCTTCACAATCAAAAACATACTCAGATTTACTGGGTTATAGGCAGCAAAAATTAACTGTTGAAAGGCACTCCTTGGAGATTTCTAGCTCTTAGACAATCCTTTTGCAGGAGGAGGGAGGTATTTAGACACTTCTTTCACCCCCGCTACCCCCTTGCCTGTCTTTACTCCTGTGTCTCCATCGGAGATTTTCCCTGAACATTAATTTCAGTCTTCACCTACTGAAGTGAACTAAGCTTTACATCCATAACATTATGATTCCTTTTTCAAGATGTTGTGTCCGTAATACTGTGTTTTCTACTGCAAATGGATGAAGAATAATCTTGCCTCTATACACCGCACCATTACAATTATTTTGTTTTGTCTTGGTAAAGGATTAACATTATGAGATAACCATCTATTATTTACTACTACTCTTTCCCCCAAATGACCGACACACATCTCATATGGAAATTAAAATAATGAGACCTTTTCAAAAGGGAAGTTACTTGACAAATTCTGATTAGTCATCCAATGCACACATTCAGGACTTAATTAACAGCACCAGCTTTTCAATGGTTTTTGTCAGTTAAACAAAAAGAAATAATACTGTTTCATAATTAAACCAAATAGTAATTTTCTCAGATCAGAACATGGCTATAATTACTTAGAAAACCACATGCTTCACCTCTAAGTGGTTGGGATGGATTTTAAGCACCGTAAAGGAAATAGACCATGAGCCATAACAGACCCGTAGATTCTCTGTCTACAGAAAAGTGAGGATCTAATCTGAAAAATTACTATGTAAAAATAGCAGCATCTTTCTCAGTCGGACCCCTCCCATGTATATTTTAGAGTTATGGGCTACCTTTGTGTTTTACTGGCTCTTACTCCAGTTAGCCCTGCAGAGTCAGTGAGTCACATTCTATTCCGTCTTGCACATCATCAACAGAATTGTTTAATAAATTCCATTTAATAACTCCTGTACAGGTAACTCTATAGCTGCATTTATTCCCAGGCAAAAAATATATTAAAATGGAGGGGAGGGTGAAAGTGGGTTGGTACTTGGAGGATAAACCCCACCCCTCACCCCAGCATTACAGGGATGTCCTATTTATCCCCAAATCATTACAAGCATTACAAAGGCAAGAAATACAGTTAAGGCTTATACTTAAAAGAAATTCAAATATGCTAAGGTAAGAAATGCACAGTTAAGGCACCCAACATCTGTATCAATGCCCTATAGTGAAACCATACAATAGCCATATGATTAATTTCTCCTTATGGCATCACCATGAGTTGGTGGAGTGATGAGTCAGTGAGACCACCAAGATGGCGAGGGTCCTGGGTGGGTGGGGAGCCTGCCATTGAAGGCTGGAGTTGTTGGAGCCTGGTTGAAGTACTTACTACTGCACCTTGGAAGACCACCAGGAATGTTGTGTGTTTGCAGCCATGGATTAAGAGACTATTAGGCAGATGGGGAGTTGGCCATCAGGCACTGGGGCTTGCAACTGCATTTGAAACATTTCCAAGCACAGCTACAGCCAAGCACAGTTTTAAGAAGGATTTGAGTTCCCACAGAGCATAATTTAAAACCATGTGCCAAGAGGTGTTGAGAATTCTTGCTATAGAGCAGCTGGGGCAGGGGGATCTATAGCAGGATTTCTGCAGGCAGTTATCCACATGGTAAATATAAGAAACTTTTTGGACAGGAAGCTAGAAACTTTTTGGTGCTAGAAGCATGCTAGTCACCCCTGTGTTGTGAAATGACAGTTTGGGCCTGGGTATTGCTAGCATGTTTCTGTCCCCCAGTGAGGGCAGCAATTGGATTCTCTAGTTTGTTTCCCCCGCCCCTTCCCGTCCATGGATTTGTCTTCCCTTAACATCCTTCCCTCTGTCTTTACCTCACTCACAGACTCAGAGAATCTGGAGATGAAAGACCCATTAGGTAATCTGGTCCCTCCTACCTCAGCCAGTGCAGAATTGTTCCTGACAGTCTATTCTCCAGTAATGGCAGTCTTTTAGATGGTATAAATTAAAGTGTCCACAGCCTCCATTGGGAGATTTTGCCACAATATCAGAGCCTGACACATCACTCATGGAAGCAATTGAAAAGGGTCCCATTAACTTCAATTTGAGTTAAACCCATTAGTTACTCTAAATTGTCCTTAATTTCACCCATTATTTCACATATCAGACTAAATTATTCCTCCCCCTCCTTGGTATTTACATAGTTCAAGTGTCTACAGTCAATCATGTTCACCCCCAATCATTCTTTAGCTGAGGGGAGCTATAGCTCTTTAGCTCTTTTAATCTTTCCTCAAAAAACAGTCGCTTCAGCCCCCTGCTTGTTCCTAATGCTTCGCAATGGAGGAAGCAATCAGCCCTGGGAGGGGAAAGGGGCAGGCTGTTTTACTGCAGCCTCCTCCCCCAATGTTTCCAACAAGAGCTGTGCTGATTCAATTCATCCTCTGACCAGCCTGATCCTGCCTTGCCCATATTTGGAGCCATGCTGACCAGATCCAGGCCCCACACCTCAATGCAGACGTGCTATGTGGGAGAGCCTGCAGCCCTCGTTACATAGGTGAAACCCATGTGAATCTGGTCCACAGTCTGTTCTCTCCCCACCTCCCTTTTCCATCTCTTTCCCACACCTGTGTCTTTTGTTCTGATACCTGCCGACAACAGTGCTGCAATCAGAAGAGTTTCATGCCATCATCCCTCAGCAGCGGATAAAAGTAGAATAATGAGTGATTTGAAGATCTGAATCTTTACCTCTGTGGACAGCTCCAGGACTGGCCTTTGGGGCAGGCAATCAGAGCTGTCCCCCAGGGAACAAACTTCCAGGGATGCCAAGTTAGGCAAGGTTTTCCACCCTGGGCAACAAAACACCTAGGCACTGGTGAAGCAACATATGGAGTATTGCATCTAGTTTTGGGCTCCCCACTACAGAAAGGATGTGGACAAATTGGAGAAAGTCCAGCAGAGGGCAACGAGAATGATCAGGGGTCTGGGGCACATGACTTATGAGGAGAGGCTTAGGAAACTGGGCTTGTTTAGTCTGCAGAAGGGAAGAGTGAGGGGGGATTTGATAGCAGCCTTCAACTACCTGAAGGAGGGTTCCAAAGAGGTTCTCAGTGGTGGCAGATGACAGAACAAGAAGCAATGGTCTCAAGTTGCATGGGGGGGAGGTCTAGGTTGGATATTAGGAATCACTATTTCACTAGGAGGGTGGTGAAGCACTGGAATGGGTTACCTAGGGAGGTGGTGGAATCTCCATCCTTAGAGGTTTTTAAGGCCCGGCTTGACAAAGCCCTGGCTGGGATGATTTAGTTGGTGTTGGTCCTGCTTTGAGCAGGGAGTTGGAATAGATGACCTCCTGAGGTCTCTTCCAACCCTAATCTTCTATGATTCTACCCTGGCCACCTCCCTGTGCAAAGTGCTTCTGCATCTCAGCATGGTGCCATCGTGTACACCAGTTGTTCCAGTTAGAAAGTCTGCCATCAAGCGGCCTATTACTGAGTGCCAACTGAGAAGAGAGCATTTATTCCTGATGGGACAACAGGAATTATTATTTCACATGATGTTTTTATCATATGTAATGCTAATGCAGAACAAAGCATGGGAAAAGACACACCTACCATGTACAAGCTTATTGCAGAGACCACTGCAAGGTTGCAAGAAAGCTTAGGGGACCACCACTAGGTAGGTGGGATACCCTAGTGGTGGCTTGTGAAGGTGTGTGGGACATTGCATTAGTGATGGGAGATGAGGGGGTGAGGGCCACACCTGGGGCTGTCTACTAAGATATGGGGAGAAGGAAGGGGGGGGGAAACAAGTAAAGGGCTGCAAGCTCTCAAAAAGATCTTCAGCAGGCCACTGAGGGCTGCTTTGTGAGACCTGGGTGGGCACCTAGTTCTCCAGGATCTGTGTGGGCCTCAGATTTAATGGCTTGTGTTGCTCAGACCTGACACTGCGTCAACATGGCATTTTTTGTAATAATGTGCTTTTAAAGAGTGACCTGGCTAGTAAGAGGCATGTTGAACACACTGAAACTAATAAATAAGTTTACAATATGGAACAAAACTGATCACTTCAGACCCCAACTGAGTAAAGAGGTTTAAACTAAACTTATATTACATTGCATAAAAATTCTGCATTAGAAGAGGTCACTGTTGGCTTCTTTTTAAAACAACGTGTAGCGAGAATCCTTGTGCCTGATTCTCCTCTCACCAGTCTCACACCAATGGAACTCCACTTACTTCAGCTGAGCTATCCCCCTGCCTCCTGAGTCTCTTTCTATTTAATTCAATGTGTTTGGGAATGTGTGAGTATGGTGCCATGTAAACATCCTAGCGCTGTGTACTGAGTGAGCCCCCAGCTGTTTGGGCTTAAGGACAGCCTTGGAGGCTCCCTGTTGTGTTCAGCTGCTAGCAGGGGCAGTCTCAAACCAAAGGGTACAGGGAGCTTGATAATCTTGCTGCCTCTAAATTCCTCAAGGAGCCTGAGAGCAAGGACTCCTTCCCAGGTAAGTACAATTCAGTCCTGTAGCATTTAAGATAATGTAATGAAGCCTCTGCCACACCAGCAGCACTGGGAATTGATGATATGTGTGCAGAGAAAAGAACTGCTCCCAAATAAGCCTATCTTCTGTAACAGTCTCTGCCTTCCTTAGCCATCAAGCACACAAGACTAGACTGTCTCAAAAGAAAAAGGCTGTTAGACTTTCACTTGGCTTAATCAGAGGTTTCATCACATGCTGGCTCATCTAACTCTGATCATTGCAAGTGCTGGTTCTTCATTTTCAGTCAGAGTCAGAAGAGTATCATTTTGGCTAGTTATTGACTAATGGTAAAATGTTTAAAAGCTGTTGATGGGACTGAGGTTTCTAAATAACTGAGGTGCTTTTACGTTTTTTACCCTAAATCTATAACACGATAATCTCCTTCTCTTCTCTCAGACCACCTTGCTCTAGTGCTTGCGGGCGGGTTGGGGGTAGGCAGCAACATCTGGTGATACCCTCTCTTAGGAGGTACTTTAAAAAACCCTAACTTCTGTCACAATCTGGTGCATACCAGAAACAAGATAATTAGTACAGTAACTCCTCACTTAATGTCCTCCCGCTTAATGTTGTTTCAAAGTTACGTCACTGCTCAATTAGGGAACATGCTCATTTAAAGTTGTGCAATGCTCCCTTATAACATCGTTTGGCTGCCTGCTCTGTCCACTGCTTGTAAGATTCTGTGGAAGAGCAGCGATTTTTCAAGGGAGCATTGCACAAGTTCCACTTCTCCGCCTCCTCCAACTCCCTCCCAGTGCTTCCCCCACCGCCAAAGGTGATTAGGACTTTCTGGGAGGGAGGAAAGGAGGGAGGGGGATGAGCGGGAAGGCACTGCATCTCCACTCCTCCCCCTCCCTCCCAGAAAGTCCTAAGCGCTGCCAAATAGCTGTTTGGCAGTGCTTAGGACTTTGGGGGGTGGGGGGAGGGGAAGGAACAGGGATGCGGCTGCTCTGGAGAGGAGGTGAGTGGGGATGGGAAGAGGTGGGCCTGGAGTGGAGCAGGACAGGAAGAGGCAGGCCTGGAGCATCCCCTGGCAAAGTCGGTGCCTGTTCTTCTCCAGGGAAGCTGCCGCTGCTGCTGCAAAGGTGTGTCCTTGCCTGCGGTGGACTGTGCCTGTATGGGGTAAGCCAGGGGCACTTCCCAACCACAGTACAGTACTGTACAGTATATAATGCCTTTTGTCTGCTCGCAAAAAAATTCCTTGGAACCTACCGTCCCACATTTACATTAAATCTTATGGGACAATTGGATTCGTTTAACATAATTTCACTTAAAGTTGCATTTTTCAGGAACATAACTACAACGTTAAGTGAGGAGTTACTGTATTTATATGGGCCCCAGAGATAAATCCATTGGACCCTGAGAATCAAGAAGGATTCTTTACTTCATGTGCATCATTAACAACCACACAGGTTTATGCAGGGGAACTGATGCCCTCAGTTACATCTGTGCATCTTTATTGCCTTCCAGTTATGCCCTTAGTGACACCTGTGAAACTCCACTGCTGTCAGTGTGTGTGAACGGTGTAACTGACTAGCCCTGGACCTGGAATGTAGCAAACAATGCTACCGTTGTACAACCAAGAACAGAATTCAGCTCAATCTTTTTAACTGCATTGGTTCTGGAGGATTAATAGGGATATCAAATAGTATAAACTTATTTGAGTTACTAGACTCAGAAGACCGTACTCTGGACATTTGCAGGGAGTAAAGTCACCCATACACAGTGTGCCACCACAAAGCCTATGTGCCTATTTTGAGGATTTAAAGCAGAACCATGGGCAGGGAGGGGGAGATGGAGAGGAGGGATGTTAACTTTTAAAAATCAGTTTAATTGAAGCTGGGACCACAAAATGTCTTAACTTAATCATATGGCTATAATGTGGCATCACTACAGTTGCCCTAACTGTGTCTTTCCATGCATTGTAATATCTGTATTTCTTTTAAATATATCCTTAACTCTGAATGCTCTGAGTTTGTAATGCTTACTTTGGAAATACCTGAAACTTTTTTGTAACATTTGTTGCCCTTATATTACTGATCTGTTCTCTCCATTTTAACATAGCTTTTTGTTTGGAAATAAATCAGTATCATTATCTAATGCAAAAGTTGCACTGGTAGGAATACTTAAACAGTGTTACTCCATTGTATTTATATATCCAGATAAAATACCTGTCCTATTATTAACAATATTTCTATGATCAAAGATTCATATTTATGTAATTCAGTGAATGTAAGTAGATATATTCAATAAAAAGAAGCTCCTCTTACCCATGACATTATGGATGCTGATATGGAAGGAGAACTTAATCTTTTGATCAGACAGAAGATTTTAATGTTGAAATTTAATGCAGGTGTTTTTTTTTTAACATCAGGGAAACTAGCAAACTGTGAACAGACTTTTATCTCTCTCTCTCAAAATGAACAGCTCTAGATCCTAATCCCCAATATGGGGCTATATGAAATGGCGCTCAGGTAGGTTTAGTTCCCTCTTTTTTTCAGAAGAATGGAAGCCAGGTAAAAAAAATCATTTCTGCATAAGTCTGCTAAATTAACTTTTTTATTACAGGGGGACAAATTAATGCAGCAATTTTGCATTAACACCATCTATATTCTTTTGGGCTACTATTCAGAATGAAGACACTGTTCAGTTAGAGATTGTTCCTGCCAGTGCTGAACACTTCCTGACGGGGCCAAGGCCTAGATCCACAAAGATACTTAGGCATCTAGTCCCCTAACTGGGGAAAGATGGGAGGACAAATGTCTATCTTGCCTGCAGGGCAGAGGCCTCCTAAGCCTCTCAGGAGAGTGCTCTAACCATTGAGCTATACCAGGGGTCAGCAACCTTTCAGAAGTGGGGTGCCGAGTCTTCATTTATTCACTGTAATTTAAGGTTTCGCGTGCCAGTCGTACATTTTAACGTTTTTAGAAGGTCTCTTTCTATAAGTCTATAATATATAACTAAACTATTGTTGTATGTAAAGTAAATAAGGTTTTTAAAATGTTTAAGAAGCTTCATTTAGAATTAAATTAAAATGCAGAGCCCCCTGGACCGGTGGTCAGGACCTGGGCAGTGTGAGTGCCACTGAAAATCAGCTTGCATGCTGCCTTCGGCACACGTGCCATAGGTTGCCTACCCGAGCTATACAATATTCTGATGTGGGGCTCCCTCAGTCTCGCCTGGTGAAATTCCACTTTGAATATATAATTAACAACTGATTGGAACAGGGGACTGGACCATGGTTCTCCCACTTTCCAGGTGGGTGCCCTAACCCCTAGGGTACAGTCATTTAATTTAATAGCAGCAAGATCAAGCCTTTAATCTTCATTGCCACCTACTTTAATCTACACTGCCGCTGCCAATTAGCACATTTGTCCATTCTGTCACTGCACTACATTCACATTTATCTTAGTCCTTTTTCATGTGTGTGTAAAAAAAAAAACAAAATTACAAAAAGTATTCTTTTCATATGAAACAGAAACCGACCCATTCTCTTGTGCCATCCATGTCTCTCCAATATACCTGTATATCTTTTTGGAAACACATCAAGCTCCATTTGTTGTTCCATAGCAAGGGATAATATTTACTTGCTAATGGAAAAACAGGTACTTCTTTTAAAAATATGAAATTAAAAATAATTCTAATAAGGACAATGAGGTTCTTTTTTCCACCCGTTGCCCATTCCTTAGCAGTTGAAAACCTGGCTGTGACCTACATTCTGTAGAACTACTATTGCTTTCTGCAGCCTTCCAGTGCAACAGAGTGGTGGTAATGCAACAGTTTCAGATAATTTAGTGAAACCAACAATTGTTTAACTTAACTATGAAAATTAATAATTTGCAATCCCTATATTTGTAATTGTCAATGTGCTGTAGAATCTTGAGCTGAAAATGCATAACTATCATAGAAGCCTAGGGTTTTGCAGTTGGCTAAGAGAAAATTGAAGCTTTTGGCCCCTGGAAGTCTGGGTTTGTGGGATAAGCACATTAGTTTGATATTAAAATAAGCAGCAGTGAAAGAGTTAGCAGTCCTGAAACTGAAATTTACTTAATTAGATTTCAGCGTTAATACCTCATTGATATGAAAAGGGCAAGTTCACACTTCTGAATGCAATTTTTGCAGGATGTCTGTGGACTCAGGCAGACATTAATGAATTTATTTACATTCATATTTCCTTTGCAACTAGAACCTTTATTTTTCAAAAAATAAAAACTTAGATCCTAGAGCGTAATTTTGCAGCATTGATGGATTCCATAATAAATTCCATGGCCACAGAATCATGAAACATACAAAGCCCTATTCTTCTGTTAACAAGTTGCAGAACAGCTAAGCTTCACTGTACTCTTCCTTTCCCAGTATATAAGTTATTCAAACACAGTCAGTAGAAAGTAAATATTAACTGGTCATTTCAGTATGTCCATTCTTTATCTGTCCTTGCCAGGTTGCACCGCATGCTTGTGAATCCCAATGGGCCAAATTCTCCGCTTGCATAATTCAGAATGTCTAGCCTACTCATTTGGGACACAGAGCTGCTAGCTGAAATTCTGTCTACCTCTCTTGCTTTGGATTTTGAAAATTAGATTAGATTAGATAGTTCTAAGGGATGAGCCTAAACTGGCAGGGAGATGAACTGAATAATCAAATCATTTCTATTTGTAACACCGAGAATTGTGGCTGTATGCAACCAATTGGGTCTTAGGCCCTGTTACATTACATCCCTCTGCTCATGCAGAGCCAGGGAATGGGGGGCTTTGGACCTCCCTATCCTGGTAATGCCAAGGACCAATTCAGCTTCATAGTGCTGGTTAAGGCAGTCCTGAGAGCTGCCCTAATTTGAGCTCTGGCTATCATGGCTTTTATGGGCATCACAGCAACCACACAATAGTCAAGGTGTAGGAACAACTTGGCCAGGCCTCCTTCCTCACCCAGCATTAGAGCTTGTTGAGAATTTCCATTAAAGTTTTTTTTTATAAATGGAAAATACAGTTTCTGCAACACTGAAATTTTCTATGGGAAAGTTTCTATTTTGCAGAAATTTTTAGATTTTCTATGAGGAAAATTAAAATAAAATATTTAATTCTGGGATGGACGGAGTCAAACTAAACATTTTGGTTTGTCAAATTGAAACAAAATGTTTAATTTCAGGTCAGTTTGACATTAATTTGCATTTGCTTGGTATGCCATGGTGCCTCAAGAGAGCTGTAGTTTGGCTGACCCAATTCTCCCCAATGGGCAAGACTACCTGGCTGGACTACATCTCCCAAGATGCACTGTGGTCTCCCCACTAGTTGAATTGACATGATGCATCGTGGGAATCACACTTTATAATGGGAAATATAGTCTGGTCAGTGAGCCCATTATAGTGAAGAGGGAATGTTGGCCCAGACAGCAGGACTCTCCCCTCCTCTTTCCAAAAAAGTCCCACATGAATTTTAACAGAGACAAAGCTGAGGATATGTAGTGTTTCAGTGGGCTGTATTCTGACCTACAGCACTGAAAAATGGCCCCTCGCTGTCAAGATTGAAAAGAAGCTTTGCACCCTTCAGATGCAGCATCTCTGAATGATCAAAAACATCAAATAATATGAATTAAAATTGAACAAAGAGACACATTTTCTAACTAAATCAGTCACCCAGAGCACTCTGATGTGGTATGGTCATCTGCTCCGAATGCCTACCAATTTCCTGCAGGAATCATCTTCGCCCATTGAAAGCAGAATGGAAAAGACCTCCTAAAAGATCTGAAACATGATGACTGGATGGCATGAACAGATGCCTATCCTTCAAAGTCATCCTACCTCATAACACTCTGAGGACAGAACACCATGGAGATGCATAAGGTGTTCAGTAGCCTCTACTATGTCCAAGCGACAGCATGAGGACTAACAAACCAACCAGCCAACCTGGACAGGGACCACCGGAGACGGGCAGAAGGGACTTTGGTTTAACATCTCATTGGAATAATGGCATTCTCCTCCCACCTCTGGTACGGCACTTCAGTATTGGGGCTTAATTGTATTCATCAACCAAACCACATACAGGTTAAAAAAAAATCTATTTTCACTCTCTCTTTATGACATTTTAAATCTCCTTCAGGGCTCGATTTGTTCCTGTCTGCCATGATGCTGGTGAGAGAGTGCACTGCTGCAGTAAGTGTTTACTAAATTTTCTATTAGTTTTTCTCTAGCACTCTAAAAAGCTCTTTTTTAAATTAACTATTGAATGCTGCACATGAGCCATGGAGAACTTTGAGAAATGTTCAATTTATAAACTATTTAAACATATAAATTCTACATATTTTTTATTTTCCTTCCCTGGTTCTTTATCCCTAGGATATATGCATAAAAAGAGGATTTTGTTATCTTCATACACTCCTTCCTCTGAAAGCCTCCAATCCCTCAGCTCTAATGTAGAGAATGAAAATGTTAAGAGTAAATAATTTAGTGTTCCATTCTCCCAGTCAAGAGTAGAGGAAACCGAATTTCCTAAGTTCTCTTCTGTCAAAGGAGGGAGCAGGGAACAGGGAGGCACAGGTTCAGATCTTAGCCTCTGAAAATCCCTGGGGATCCACTGGAGGTCAGGTTGATCTTCACACAGGTCTTATGTCTCTGCTCTAGCTCTGTGGGTCCCTGCCTCTGTGACTAAAAACACCCCTGTGTTCAGACCCTACATACTACTGTAATAATATTTGTGCAAATTATGCCTTGTACGGTATCATTTAAAAACTAGTAACATACAAATCCAGATTGTTTTGGAAAAAAATGCCAGACAGAACATACATTTCAAAAGAGGAAAAGACGATGCTAGAATAACAATAGGATTAAGGTAAATGCAATATTTTTGTTGTAATTGTTTGTTTTTTATGCTTGCACAATATATGTTTCTGACTTACATAAAATTCGGCTTATGCAAGGCTTTCCGGAATGGAATGATTGCGTAAGTTGGGGAGCGTCTGTACTAGAAAATGTTTTGTTTTTATTTTTCTTGTGACCATTTCTGATTTCAATGCCTTATACTTGTATTCATTTAAAACCTATTTCCTTATAGTTAAATAAACCTGTTTTATTTTTAATCTAAATGAATACAATGCTGTGTTTAAACTGAACTGTTTCATAACTCTAGTTAAAGTAGCAAACTGTTGAATATTGATCCTTTACAGGGGCAATGGACCTTTATTATCTCAACAGTCCAAGAAAGGGCTGGACACTGCAGAACACGTTTTGAGGAAAATTTGGGAATGGGTGGGTGTTGGGGGTCACCTTGCAAGTAGTAACCAAGGTTGCTGGAAGCCAGAGGGTAGCTAGCGTGTTGCTGACAGGCTGCTGGGGTCAGAGTGGCTGGACCAGGGCTGTAGCTAAACCCAGACACTCACAATGTGACCTGCATGCTGTTAGGCTGTTTGTGAGCATCTCTGGTTGGCAGCTACAACAACAAAGCATTGTGAGGCATCCAAGGTTGTGGGGCAGGCTGTGATGCAGTTCGTCACTGGTCTGGATTGCATTCCTAGAAAAGGACTTCTGCAGGGTTGAGAAAAATGGGGAAGGCCACCACAGTGGTAAAATACTCCAGTCCCTCCAAAGGTCTACCAACAAAACAGCAAAAGGTTCTGTGGTTTTCCATGTAATTGGACAAGGACTTTCAGAACAGGAAGGAGGGCATTGAAGACTGCTCCTCCATTCTGGAGGCATGAGGATCACAGGGGAAAGAAGGAGCTGGTTTTCCTGTGTCTTCCCACCTCCCTTTCTTCTGGAGACAGGAGAGGAATAACACTGATGTGGGCCACCACTGACTTAAACCCCCTTGAAGGTAGCAAGATGGTGGGCTGACCTGTCCCCTCCAAACACCTCCCCTCTGTGTTTTCTCTACTATGTTCTATCCTCCCTTCCTAGAATCACCCATCTCTCATACAAGCAGAGATTCTCACACCCTTATGATGCACCTAGGTGCTCTGTACACCCTGCTCTCCATGGAGAGATCTGCATTCAGTTCACTTCCACCTTCTTTGAGAAAAAACAACAACTTTCTCCCATGAAACACCCAGGACCCGCCTCCTTGAGACATCTGCTTTCATCAGAGCATTTCTACAGCATGGTCAGAGTCATGAAGGAAACTCCACTCACTCCTTCCACAGTGAGGTGACCACCTTGTTCCCCTTGAGAAGGAGGAATCTCTTCCTGAACTCAGCTAATTTAAGTTTAGGAAATAAATAAATAAACATTTGACACCAAGATGTTTCCATTTTCAATATTTGTGGTATGAAGGCTCTAAGAGAGCACAAATATGATGGACAAATATTAAACAGGATGAAGAAAATAAAGATCCAAATTTTGACCTCAGTCAAACCAGTGCAATTCCATTCACTTCAGTGGAATTACTGCAGAGTTACACTGGAGTAGCTGAGAAAAGAATATGGATCAAAGAGAGAAAGAAGTGCTCAGAACTACAGTGCTTAGATAGCTGATACCAGAACAAAAGCTCTGTACTAGACATAACACAGCAAAACACATGGCTGAAATGAGTGAAAAATTTGTTGTGTTAGCTTTCAATAGAGTTTACTAAGACATATAGTCCCATATAAATTCCCAGTGCCCACTATATATCTGCTATTTAAATACCGTGCCAGAATGAAACAAAATCTTTGCCTCTGCTGAAGGAACTTACTGACTTCTTGATGATGCCATCAGTGTCTTGCCAATTGCAGGTGACTGATCTGAGGTGCCAAATACACTATACCCTTATCAGGAGGCTTTCTTTAGCACATGATTGTCCCTGGTGCAGATTTCCTTTTTGTGCAGACAAGCCTGAGTGATAGGTCATTAACTAGGAAAATCAAACCAGGCCCAGGCTCTCTCTTTTGCACTCAGTCAACTGAATGTGTGATAGGAAAAGCAGCATGCCACTAATGGAAGTAGGGATATTAAGCAAAGACAGCGTAAACCTGCACAAAGCTGGCAGATACATTCTCAGCCACAACTGGTGAGGGAGGTTATAATAGAGACTGCGGGAGGCTTAAGCACTGTCATCATTCAAGAGCATTTTCTACCCTGAAAAATAGTAAGTATGCACTAAATGAATTCTATGTAAGATCTCTTCTTTAAAGAGTGACATTCATTAAGCAACATTTTTGCCTGCATACTAAACGTGAACATCCCCTTGGAAAAGTGTGAATTCATTAGTGTAAATGAGTACATCACTTTGGAACTGATTCTGCACCTCCAATTCAGAAAAAACTCCCATGGAAACTTAAGAGTAGAAGTGAAGACCTTGAGAGAAATGTAATTCTGGAACCTTCAGAAAGTTTGTATTTTTGTGGTCTGCATTAGTTTTCCAATCCCAATAGGGGATTTGTTAGAGTCCATAACTCATGTACAACTCCTTGACCAGGTTTCAAATGGGACTAGCACTGATTACCTTGTAACCTAGTACAGGTTGCCTTGCTGCCTCACAAAGTCCCTGCTTGAGCTGATGCAGTTCCTTTCTGCAGTGGCACTGGAGTTGTCAAGACTAATTTTTCTGGGGGACTTCAATGTCTATGTGGACTCCCCTGGGCTAGATCTCAAAGCCACGTTAGCAACTATGGGATAATCTGATGGCATTTCTGACTCTACTCAGAGCTGGTTGCAAACTGGATTTTCTTCTTAGTACAGGATTTGGAGGCAAGAGTATGGAAGTTATTATCATCATTATAGTCCAATAGTACTTCCTTTGTTTAGAGGTGAAAGACACATTTGTCCCCAAAGACTAATGCAAATCACTGGATTTCAGCGGTCTGAGGAAGAATACTACCTGGCTACAGATGTAACCCACTCCCAGTCAGTGTGACACTCTGGGACCTCTAGTGGTGGCTGAGCCACATACAGAGATGGATGAGCCTGCTGCAACTTTGGCTAACAGATGTGGATTTTTTAGCTCAGGCAATAGAGGCTCATAGGTTCTGGAACTAGGGGTGCAGAGAGTGCAGCAGCAACCCCTGGCTTAAAGTGGTTTCCATCATATACAGGGTTTACAGTTTGGTTCAGAATCATGTATTTCTGTGAGGAATTTTCAAATTGTTTCCGATATAAGATCACTTGCATCTAGACAGCATTGTTTGCCGTTATGGCAGGACCATCAGTTCAAATGGAAACAAATGCAGAGTCTTCTCTGTTAGAGTTTGTCTGTGATAAATGCTACAGCTTTGGTTGTGGCTCACTACTATACATTTTGTATCTAGTTTCAGAGAGCATGAGGAGGACTGAGAAGAAATAGTGGTTGATATCAATTTTGCAATAGTCTTCTAGGGTGAATCAGAATTACAAAAAATAAATAAAAAGAATAACTTTTACTCACTGTCTAGCTTGCCCTTTTCTTTTAGTTTTGCAAAGTTCTGTCTTATCACCTTATCTTAAATGTATCATTTCGGAATTTGGTTCTCTGCATTTATCATATGCACACGGTGTGCTGCAGTGAGTTACAGGAAAACCAAGGTCTTCGACTACCAAAGCAGAATTTTCAGCCATTTTAAAAAGAGCACATTATTCAGAAATACGTATCACACACAATGATACTAAAAAAGAGCAGCAGTCTCCTGGCAGCCAAGCTCCAAGATCTTGCAGGGTCTCCACTGCAAGAAGTACTGAGCAATCTCATTCTAACTCCTGAAGGGATCCAATCCTACTAGGATTTGACGCACAAAATTAAAAGAGATTTAGAATTAAAACTAAAGCTGACATGCAATCCTTGTCCTTACCTCCCCCTTTCCCTGTTGTGCCCAGTTAGTTCAAGAGTAAAGAACAAGTGTATACACTAGGTACACACCAATAGATACATGCAAATATGCCTTCAGACAGTTTATTAAAAAGCTCACTATGTACGTAGGCAGCAGAAATTCCTTTTGAATTGTGTCTATGTACAACAAGGGGATCTGAAGTCTCCATCACTCCATTATATCAGACCAGAGCTATTGGCCTTATCCAGTTATAGCAAGGAAAATTAAGTAGTTGTATTTATTTGTTGGCCGCTTACTATTATTAAGCTCTATCCTATACAGAGAAGTGGCAAGTAGCAAATACTGTACCTATTTATAAAAAACTCCAAGGCAATCCTGGTCATTAGAAGCCAGTGAGCCTTATTTTAACATTAGAAAAAACTGATTGAAACAATAATTAAAACTAGAATGATAAGACACATTTGAACAGGGATAGACCTGATTTACAGAGATACTGAGAACATTCACTTTCCATTGATTTCCTGGTACAGCAGAACCTCAGAGTTATGAAATGACCAGACAACCACACACCTTATTTGGAACCGGAAGTATATAAATCAGGCATTCGCAGAAACAATAAAAAAAGTCAATACAGTACAGCACTGTGTTAAATGTGAACTACTAAAAAAAATAAAGGGAAAACAGCATTTTTCTTCTGCAAAGTTTCAAAGCTGTATGTTGAAAGTCAATGTTCAGTTGTAAACTTTTGAAAGAACAACCATAACATTTTATTCAGAATTATGAACATTTCAGATTTACAAACAACCTCCATTCCCGAGGTGTTAGTAAGTCTGAGGTTCAACTGTACTTCTGAAAATCAAGCTTGATGTAATGGAGACAAACCAGCATGGCAAAAAATCGTGCCTCTTTAGTGTACTAGAATTCTCCAAGTAAGTCAATGAAATAATGGATAAATTAGAATGGGTTGATAAAGTTTTTTTGGACTTTCAAATAGCCTCTAACAGAGTTCCTAAGAGGAAAATAATAAGGAAGGAGTCATGCAGTGAAAGGGTAAGTACTGTCACACATCAGAAACTGGCAGTGAAATAGAAAACGAAGAGTAGGAATAAATGGTCAATTTTGCTATGGTAATAGATTAATATTGGGGTGTAATGTGACCAGTGTTTTTTATATATATAATATATATATATATATTAGTGCTCTGGAAAAGGAGACTGTCAGTGAAGCAGCAAAATCTGCAAATGATAAAATTATTTAGGTTAGCCAAAACCAAAGAAGATTGTGAGGAACTTCAGATAGATCTAACAAACCCACGTGTTGACAAATGCATGGTAATGTGCATTAGATGGAATGTTTTGAAATATTTTCACATGTTACTGGGTCCTAAATTAACCACAGCCATTCAGGAAAAAGTCCTTGACATCACTGTGAGCAGCTCAATGTGCACCGACAGTCAAAAAGCAATCAGTATTGTACAAAATATTCTATAAATGTATTTAAAATTATACTAAAATCATAATGCCATTATATAGATTGATGGTATAACCTCACTGAGATATGGATTCAGTCCCAGTCACCCCATTTCTAAAGAGAGAGAGCTGAAATAGAAGGGGTTCAGAGATGGGAATGGAAAGAGTTCTGTAGGAGTAGAATTGAACTGGGGCTGTTCAGTTTAGAAAGGAGATTAATAAGAGGCATATGACCGAAGTATGCAAAATGATTGCAGGTATAGAGAAGTTAAGCTATGTATCCTCTCATAATACAAGGTTAAAAGGCCATTCAGTGAAATTGAAAGCAAAAAAGTGTTGAATGGATAAAAGGAAAGATTGTGGAACCTAATGCCACAAGACTTTGCTGAATCCAAGAACTTAGAATTCAAAAAGGATTAGAGATTCATACCATCATCAATAACATTAGATAAGAAAGATAAACACATATGCTTCAGGGCCTATAACAACCACTAACTTACATGATTAGGAAGAAACTCCCTCTATAGGCAGATTTTTCCATAAATTGTCCACTATGAGATTTCATATACTTTTCTCTGAAGCCTCTGGTATTGGCAAACCAGATACAGGACTAGAATGAGTACTGGCCTGATCTAGAATAGCAATTCCTATGTTGTTCCTAAATTCAATTTGAAGCGTGTATCAGGCTCACCTATGAACTAATCCCTCAACTGCACAGTAACCCAGTCAGTAGAAACAATGACTAAAAATCTCATGGGTGGGATGGGGTGTGTGTGTGGGGGGGGGGGGTGCAGGGGGGAAATGGGACTCATTGACAAAAACAAGGGGACAATTGCCTCTCCCTTCCATCATTAAGGCGGGTTCACCTTTGGGTTCAGCAAAATTCTTAGAACCCAGTTTTATAGGGAAGGATGAGATCTGGTTTACATATACATAGGCTTAATATAAAATATTAATACAGTAACTCCTCACTTAAAGTCGTCCCGGTTAACGTTGTTTTGTTGTTACGTTGCTGATCAATTAGGGAACATGCTCGTTTAAAGTTGTGCAATGCTCCCTTCTAACGTCGTTTGGCAGCTGCCTGCTTTGTCCACTGCTTGCAGGAAGAGCAGCCTGTTGCAGCTAGCTGGTGGGGGCTTGTAACCAGGGTGGACCGGCAGCCCCCCCATCAATTCCCCCTATCTGCTCCCTGCTCCCCTAAGTTCCCTGTGCTGCAGCCGCCAGCAGGCTATCAAGGCAGTTCAGCTGTCCCTCCCCCCGCTGCCATGTGCTGCTCCTGCGCTCTGCCTGGGAGCTGCTCCCAGAGACCCCTTGCTGTGCAAGGGGCAGGGGCGGGGCTAATGTCAGGGTGTCCCCCTCCCCCCTGCTCCTGCACCCTGCTTACCCCTTCTCCATATAGAGCAGGGAGGGGACACGGATGGAGAGAGACAGAGAGAGCTTGGGGCAGCAGCTACTGTTTCAACTTCCTGATCCACTTAAAAGGACAATGCACTTAAGAGTGGGTCAGCTTACTTAAAGGGGCAGTGTGCATCTCTCTCTCTCTCCCACACACAAGGTGTGTGTCTGTCTCTGTCTGCTATGCGATCTCCCCTCCCTCGTATTCGTGCTGCCTTATGTGAGAGGCTACAATAACAACATGTTAACCCTTGAGGGCTCAGCCAAGTGCTAGTTCATCATTTAGCAGCAAGGCATTCCCTGGGAAATATCCCTCCCTCTTCCACCCTCTAACTTCATCTCCTCAACCAAGCTTCACAATCATCATAGCTGTGAACAGTATTAAATTGTTTAAAACGTATACTGTGTGTATATCTATATAATATATAGTTTTTTGTCTGGTGAAAAAAATTTCCCTGGAACCTAACCCCCCATTTACATTAATTCTTATGGGGAAATTGCATTCGCTTAACATCGTTTCGCTTAAAGTCGCATTTTTCAGGAACATAACTACAACGTTAAGCGAGGAGTCACTGTAGTTAGAGATGGGTTCAAGTTAAAACTCAGTATCTGAATATTACTAAATTTTAGATCTGGATGTGTCCAGCCTATGTCTTCCAATAATTGGCTATTTTTGTTTTTTTGCAGTGTTGTCACACTGTTAAAAAACAAAACAAAACTGTCACTCCTACAGCCTTTAAATTGGCCAAATAATCTTCCTGAGAATGAGTAAGAGAATATTCACTTAAATCTTACCAATTTATCTAGCCAGGTTTTTATACCATATTTATCACCAAGGTATCTTTGCATCTTAGACACCCACGTTTGAAACCTCATGCACAAGGTAATTGTAGGAATGTGTTGCTCCCTAATCACAAGCCTTGAAGAACGGCAAACTGTTCCCTTGGCAATGAGGCAGGAGTGACCTTGTTCTAGCGCCTATGTTTGGGAAACTTATTTGGCTGATTTGATTGTTTCCTTGCAGCTGGTGTTCACGTGCTCAAGAGATGGGTTCGTTATCTTATGTGCATGTATACTGCCTGGCTTTTTTATGCGCAAGATTTGTACCAATGAGAAGCGTTGTAAGCAGGGAAGTGTAAAGAATAAAAGCCCCAGGAAAAGTTCCTGGAGGTAGAGGGGCTTTTCGGCTACCACAGACCTGGTGTTCTGTTTCCTTTCCTGCGTCGTCACCACAGCTGGTGACCCCGACGTGATAACCCCCTACTCACCGGCTGGATATGCCGAGCGCGCCCGCGGCTGTTTGCCGCCCCTTATTCGTGAGTATGGGGGGCGAACTTTCCAGTGCCCAGAAGGAGCACACAAGAGAGTTCAAGATTACACGGCAGCGATCATGCATCGTTGTCCCGGTCGCTCATATTGAGGACCCCCTAAGGGAAATAGATCGCCAGTGCCCCTGGTATCCGGACTGCGGGTCGGTATGGCTTCTTGACTGGAAAACAGGTTGGAAACTTTGAGGGCATAGAGGAAGGAAAGGAGTAAGTAATTATAGGCATGGGGATTTCAAATTCCCAGGATGATAATTGGAATGGTAAAATGTGTATGAGACAGAGTTTTTGTACCAAGGTGCAAAGCTCTCCTTTATTCTGCAGAATAAAGCAACTCCTCCTTATCCCTGTCTGGCTGTTATTGGCTCTCAGCTAGGTGGACCCGATATTTCGGTAACAGTTTCTGGTGACTCCGCCGGGACTCTCCTGGCTCGGACATTGGACTCCGGACGGCTGCGGCGAACTGGGAACGGTGCCAACGGGGTGTTTCGCCCCTTTTCTCTGCTTCACCGCAGCCCCTGGGGTTCGTGCTCCGATAAGGTGAGTCCTAATAGGATAAGGAGACACTCTCTGGTAAAACCCTCTAAGGATAGCTCTTTGAACTATATGTTAAGTAAATGGCCTTTACCCGGTGTTCAAAAAGAAATAGTTACACCTTGTGTAGAAATTGATGTGGCTAGTGTTGTGGAAATTGAATTGTGGAGAACATGTTCAGTATATATTGTAGTAGAGGGGCTTTTCGGCTACCACAGACCTGGCGTTCTGTTTCCTTTCCTGCGTCGTCACCACAGGTAATAGTTTGGCAAGAATTTCTAACGTGGAGTTATTTTTATGGAGTTTGATAATAGTTTATAATAGCAATTCAGGCAGGCTCTGAAAGTGGGTTTATAGGCATGAAGGTGCCTATGAAATGATATCTTGGTTCTCCAGAATCAAGAGTTCTCAGTTTACAATGGAAAAAGAGACTATTTTTCTAACTGCAGCTGGCACTGGAAGTTTAGTCTGGTGTATGACAATCAAATCACATTCCTTCTGCTTTTGAACCTCACCACCAATAATACAGGTACCTGAATTGTAGTTATTAGGATAGCTGATGAGGAATACAAGGCGAAAGAGAATGTACTTTTGCTTTTCCATGCCTAGATGGGGCTCTGCAGCACAGACAGTAGTAAATATTGGGTGGAAAGTTGGTGCCACTTTTGTGGTCAGTATTCTGAATACCAATCTGCTTTAACCATGACAGTGTTTAATAGGTATGGCTAGAGTTTGCAATAGAAAGGAACTTAATTAAAGAATCCCAATGAATACAAATTTCTGAAGGTGGAGGAATGAGAGCTTGCAAGTTCTCAGTTATTGCAAGCTTCAAGTCCCGTCCATTGCTGCCACTTCTAGAGAGTAGAGCTCAGCAGCAAGTAACAGCTCTCAGAGGGAAACAATGTTGTCTTGCAGAGTTATTGACTACTTCATTGTGAATTAATTTCTTGGCTTTTGCCATTCGTTGTCTCTTGTAGCGATCTGAAAAACCTTCTGGTCTCCTAATTCCACCCTGTACCTTAGGATAGGATTAATCTCAAAGTTATTACCAATAAGAAGTAAGAGGTTTTTCTGCATAGCTTGTACTTGCTTTTCTGTCTCTTTACTCCGTAGACTTCTTTTGAACTATAGGTCCAGGCCTTCCTACACTCACAATATGTTTCATGTATAATATTCATGTGTAGTGTAAGAGCTACTATGCCAAAGCAATTATGGGAAGAATTAGAGAAAATTACAGCCTTGCATTGCTTAATATCCATTTAGCTGAATGGGACTGCAACTACAGTCTTTAATTAGGAAGTGCTAATAAATGACTTGTTAGCAGGAAAGATGATCAGCACAAAACTACAAAGGCTTTTTCAGAGCTAGAATGAACTGTATTACACTTTCAGTACATGTAAAACACCACATCAAGGGCCTCGTTTTGCTATGTGTTGTTTTTTTAACCACAAGAAAGGTACACTTGCACCTCATCTACTGCTATATTCTCCACAGCGAGGAACAGGTGGAGTGATGAAAAAACATCATACCTACATGATCTCAGAACACACTAAGATTTACTCTGATGAAGTCTTAAGTTCCTTCTAAGCCATGCAGGCACTCAGGACCCTGTGGGAGGGAAAGGCACCCCTTCCCCCGCCCCCAACCCAGCCCCTGCTGCAGCCGGGGGGGAGAGGCACCCCTTCCCCAACCCAGCCCCTGCTGGGGGGAAGAGACATCCCTTCCCCCGGCCCCAACCCAGCCCCTGGACCTGCTGCGGCCGGGGGAGAGGGACCCATCCCCCGGCCCCAACCCAGCCTAGCCGGGGGAGAGGTGCCCATCCCCTGGCCCCAACCCAGTTCCAGTCCTGTCACAGTCGGGGGAGAGGCACTTGTCCTGCAGCCCCGGCCCTGGCCTCAGAGCTGCTGCAGGGACAGCAAGCTGGGGAGAGTCCTCTCTCCCTGCTGTAGCCCTGGGGCAGCCTGCACCCCAAACCCCTCACCTCCAGCCCAAGCCCAGAGCCCAAACCCCCAGCCAGAGCCCTCACCCTCACCCCAACCCTCTGCCCAAGCCCCTCATCCTCAGCCCCCTCCCCAGCCCCCCCCAGCCAGAGTTCTCACCCCCCGCATCCCAATCCTCTGCCCCAGCCCTGAGCCCCCTCCCACACTCCAAACCCCTCAGCCCCACCCCTACCACCTGAATTTTGTTATGTGCACCAATATGGAGGTGATGTGTCACTCATCACCTCCATACTGGTGCACATAAAATTCATTCCGCACATGTGTGGGAAAAATTAGAGGGAACAGTGATCAAGGCATTTCCTGGCACTTCCTTCCAAGACAACTTTTCCCTCCACATTCCTATTACACCTTAAAATATCTGCCCCTTCCCCATCCTCTATATGGGGACTCAGAGTGCTCTGTGAGCAGGGCAGCTCATAGTGTCCGATTCTTCACTGCCTGCCTTGCACCTCCCGTCTTCCTTTAAACCTATGCAGAACGAGTGTAAAACAGCTGGAAAGTCTGATCTGGTAGCATTTTTTACTCTTTTTGCACAAGGGGAAGGTCAAAGAAGAGTCAAGCCCATAGTCTCTTTTATTTGTTCCTCACACTACACCACACACTGACGCTGATCCCACCTGCTCAATGAGTGGCAGTCACTTATGGGTACTCTATACACAGCTATCACATGATTCAGCAGGACATTTATCATCACTGTGCCCTGCACACAGTAGCAAATTAATAGATGCTTAGGTCTTTATAGCAAGAACACAGTATAAACCCCGCTTATGAGACAGCTCCTGGTGTCCGACGCCATCAAGTGGTCCAGAGACATCTATACGGAGCACATCACGGGACACCGTCAATACCACGTTGAGTAATCAAGACCACTGACCAGGGAAATAATCCACTTCCTTCCCTGATGAACCAAGGGACGCACCCACCCATGTACTTATTTGTGACACTGATACTGACTTGGACGCTTTATACATTCCATGGGTGGCGTACCCGAGCCCACTTATCCACTGACGCTTTAAAAAACCCCGCAATCCAATCTGGGTCTATGCTGGTTATGTGACATGTATGTATCTCGTGATACTTGTAACTGATACCTGTAATCCCTCATAACGCAAGCTGGACCCCAGATGTACAGTACCGTCTCTCCTAACTTGTGTATATTTAATTTTAAACATTAACTTTAATAAAATTTTTATTTCTGTGGAAATCCTATTCATTTCCTATTAATTATACTATAATTCAGTAAACACAATCTTTTAATATTGTTTTTTAAAAAGTGCTTATTGATTTAAGCAGGTTGCGGAGGTGTGTGTGTGGGGGGGGAAGAGGGAGCAGACTATTTGCATCTTCTATTATGCACAATGGAGGTCAGCAGTCATAAATCAGCCTATGTGGTGATCTCAGTCCAGCTCTACCTTTCTGGCAGACAAATGACCACACAAATACCCTCATTAAAACTGCACTCCTGTTAATTCTCAGAGAGTTTAAGAACTGAGTTTATCTTTTACCCATCCACTCCAATGTCCTGTGCGGTCGGTATGTTCACATCATGAGGGTGTTTGTACTGAAGCCAACACACCTGTGACAGTCTGGTCAATTGTTCATGTAGCTGAAACCACCAAGAGTTTCTCTGCCATTGAGGCAAAAATGACCAATGAAACCTTGCAAAAGGCCTGTTTCGCTATCACATATATCCATCCACCCCAATCTCCCCCTTTCTGTTGGTCTTGCATTTCCAACTGTCTCTCTGGCATCTTTTTCAAGGCTGACCTGCTGAGACTACCGCTTTCTCCTGTAGACTACACGTTTTTGGACTATTCTAACTTCTAGGAAAATGCCAATAATTAAGGTTAAGCATTTGTCATTGTTATTTTTAATAAAAGTCATGAACAGGTCATGGGCAAGAAAACATTCATGGAAGCCCATGACTTTTACTAAAAATAATTGGGGGGGAGGGAGGGAAGAGAGAGAGAAGAGAGGGAAGAGGAGCTGACCACTAGGGGGAGACTGATAGCTGTGGGGCCCCCACTGCAGGTCTGAAGTGGAAAATGTCACAGAGGTCTCAGTCACAGAATCAGTGACAAAAATCTTATCCTTACCAATAATCTACTAGCGTTTCTTATGATGGGCTCAGTGTGGGGGCATTTCATAAGCAGTCAGAGTGATGTTTGTGTTAAGGAACAGCAGTAGCATTAAAACATCACCAGGTCACCTGCTATTCCCCTGGCTTCTCAGGATTTCAGATTCTCACTTTTAAAGGTTTTTGCTCTTACTTACATTTTTCTGCTTCCCATCTCATTCCTTTGGTCAATACAAGTTCCATTCTAACAGCTCCCTTTTCAACCTTCTACTATGGGCCTGATCCAGCAGATCCAATCAACAGGTTCTCAATCACTTAAATGGATGTTGATTAAGCCCTAGACATATTATTAATTTGGGTGGAGAGCACAGGTTGATATAGTAGAAAAATGAGGACTGAGAAACAGTTCTTGTTTTAGAAACAGAGACTGGCCTAGAGGGGATTAGCTGTTACTGAACTGCACTAGACCTTTCTTTAACTACCTGATTGCTACTGAACATTCCAGGTATGCCCAGGTATTGGGTACTACTAGACATTCAGATCAACATACCTAGTGCATCCCAGTTTTCCACTGTTTCTTAATAGAACAAACAGTACAGCAAATGCAATGGAAGATCAGGAACCGCAGAGTAGTTTAATCCTATAATCATCTTCACAGTAAACACACATACAGTTCTTGGGTATCACAATGGGAGTTCTACATCCATGTCTAAATACAGACTTTTTGCCTTTCAGTGAAGTGATTGAATCATCTACTAGCATCTTCCCAGACTGCATATTAACGCAATAGGATACAGTAAGTCCTGAAAGAAGAAACAAAATAGAAAGACATTTTCCACTGAGTAATCTAATGCTCTAGCATTTTTAAAAAGAAGATGGATATTTGACTTGCTGCTTTCAATGACATTAGTCAACACTTACCCTATCAATATATTTACACATAGAAATTCCCTCATGTGGAGAATATTACTTCCCTCTTTCCCTGCTGTCTTTGTTTCTTTAACTGGCCCTCGGGGGGGAAAAAATGTATAATACCAAGGGGGCAGGATGAACTAGGTTTGAACTTTTAATAGGTACTTGCTGAATGAAGCTCCATGCACGAAGTTATTAATGTTCAAAGCAGTACATCAAAGTCACAGATAAGCCTTGGAAGTCAGAGCTCAGGAGTAAGTCTTCAAGATTCCCCACTTGAAGCAGCTTTTCTATGTGGTACTACTATATTCCCCATCTGTGCTGCTCCTCCAGAACGCCAAAATACAGAGGAAAACAAATCTGGAAGAGAAATTCTTCCCCGGCTTTAGTAACTAAAAACAAAGCTTTATCTAATGTGTCAGACTTTTACAGGCAACTGTGGTACATACCTGACACTTCTAATCAAATATGGATCCTAACTGACAGCTTTGAAAATAAGGTTCTCTTATCAGTTGATCCCAGATAAACACCTAAAAATGTTGACTGCTCCTGATAGTCACCTCATCATGTGACTCATGTCTTCTGTGATATGTCAGACTTAATTCTTTAAAAATTCACTCTGAAAAATAATTGCCCTTTTATCTGCATGTAATTTGATGGTTGTCACTTTTGTTCACTTTGTTATGATTCCTAGTGCTTCACTTTGTAACATTAAATATTTGTTTTACTAGATCTGGTTATGTCAGTGAAGACATGTGGTCTCTCCCGTCCCCCCTTTTAGTTTTGTTTGAAAGATTTTACAAGTCTAATGATTGTATTTGTCCATGTTTACCCAATAGAATATTCAGAGTTTTTTAGAGAGGCACACTGAAGAGACTAAAATATCACTGTCACTTTTTCAGAGGTTTCTTAACATTAATGTTAATACACATCATGGAGGAATGACAGTAGAAGTATGCAGTAGTACTCCATACCACACCATATGCCATATAGAATCTAGGGCAAGATAGGTGAAGCAAAACTAGCCCACACCTCATGGCCAACTCGTATCATAACCGTTTATATTAATGAGGCAGTTTCATCATGTTCAAAGTACAATAAGTCTTCAAATAGCAAATGAATATGCCTCTAAACCAAAAGGGCAATAAATGTTGGCATTATTTCTGATGACTTATCCTTCCATGTTTAGAGAGAAGGTGGGTGAGGTACTGGAATATCTTTTACTGAGCCAACTTCTGTTGGTGAGAGAGACAAGTTTTCGAGCTACACAGAGTTCTTCCTTTCCCAGACCTGAGGAAGAGCTCTCTGTAGCTTGAAAGCTTGTCTCTCTCACCAACAGAAGTTGGTCCAATAAAAGATATTACCTCACTCACCTACCTTGTCTCTCTAATATTATGGGACTGCCACAGCTACAACCACCTTTCACGTTTAGGAACTTGAACCAAAATAGAAACTAGGGCAGCTCAAGCCATAGCTTGGGGCAGCTAAGCCCTACTCTCTAAGAGTATGTCTACATAGCAACTAGATACCATGGCTGGCCCATGCCAGTCAACTTCAAGTAGCGGGGCCCAGGCTGTGGGACTGATTGATTGCTGTGTAGACTTCCGGGCTCAGGCTGGAGCCCAGGTTCTAGGACACTGCAAGATAGGAGGGTTCCAGAGCTCAGGCTTGAGCCCGGAAGTATACACAGCAATCAAACAGCCCTGCAGCCCAAGCTTAAGGAGCCTGAGTCGGCTGGCATGGGCCAGCCACGAGTGTCTAGTTGCTAAAGAGGCATTGCAGCCCAGTACATGCTGTAAGATTCCTCCCTTTATTAATTTTTGCACTGAATCCATTTCATTGGGTTAATCCTCTAGGAAAATAACCTGCCAGAATCAGTCTGTTCACTTCATTTTATGCCCTGCAAAAATAAAAGGCTTTTCCTGAGTGGCAGAGCAACGATTCAGTCAGTAAATGCAGTGACAGTTTGAAGTTAGCTACAAAGTCGAGTGATGAACACTTCCTTAATTATGTGCAATGACACTGAAATAAATGCTTGGTTAAAGGGGCTGGAATGACAGCTCTTGGTATGAAGGTCTCTATTTTTGCAGAGCAGAGGGAACTGCCACACTAATCACATCAATAGTCCATTTATTCTGTCCCCAACAGATGATACTAGATGATTCAGAGAATAATATAAAGCCTCCCTGACAGCCAATTAAATAATAACCTCCCTATCTGAGAAGTTTCTTCTTAACTCTAAGCTATCACAGGTGGTTTGTATCCTGAAGCATAAGGATCGGGGTCAGATTAAGCCCCCTTGTAGTAATAGCCATACCAGCCCTTCTCTAGTAGCTTCTGTAGATTTTAAACTTTTATTTAATAAAAAAAAAAGTAAATTTCTAACCCTTATGGCTGCAAAGATGTTCTGAACTGAGGCAGCACTGAAACTGCAGAGAGACACAACTGCTCTATGCCCTGTGGCCCTGCTGTTGCTATAAATAGACTATACATTCAATGTCTGCTATAAGAGTGAGACTTTTTGTGTGGAACCTTGTACTGTCAGTATAATAAATAACAAATATAATCCTGGAAAGTTCTGCTTTTCTATGGAAACTTGAATTCCTGACCTATTTATGTAAAAGGCTTTTATCACTGTCTGCAAGCAGGCAGCACTTATTTGCTCATGACATTTTCTTCTAAAAATCTGACTAGCTGGCACCCTGGATAATATGCTCAATGCTGGACTCTTGATTACTCTACTACTGGAAGATGAGTTGTAAAATTGGAAATATAAACCTGTTAGCAACACGTCAGAAAAAGCATCAAATGAAACACTCCATTGACTTCTTTGTAACAGAATGTCTTGAACATCAGGCAAAAGTAAAGTGGCTAGGTCTCAGAGATCTTCTTTATAAGATGTTATCCCATGCAGTTGGGGACTCAGACACAAAGTATAATCCACCTTATAAAAAGGTAACTCTGATTTATAAGACTTTTATCACCCAGTTCTACAAAACAATGCAAAAACAAACAAAAAACACTAATAAAATCAAACAATTTCCAATCTCCTTCTAGGTTAACAGTTAGACATCCTATTTACATTACTGTTTTATGTTTTAAAGGAGAACACACACTGATTTGGCAAGGCACTTACACATGCTTAATTTTAAGCATATGATTAGTTTCACTGACTTAAAGTTAAGCACATGCCCAAGTGGTTTGCTGAATCAGGACCATATTCTCAAGAGTTAAAAAAACATGGTTCTGATTTGCCTTTCATAACTATTTAGCATTGGAACAATTTCCTTGAGTCCATTGCCCTCATCCTTTCCCCTCGCTCCCTCCCTTTGTCTGTTTGCATCTGCTGGCTGCCCTCTTATTAAATTGCCAAGTATTAAGCTTGTATCTATGCATTGTAATGAACCTCCTCCATCTCACTGGACTTAGCACTTCCTCCTCCGGTGGTAGAGAGGCCTGGGGTAAATCAGCCCCCTTCTAGACAGTGTTTCTCTTTCCCCTCTGTGTTTACATATCAGTATTTTCAAGGCCTCAGTGCAAGCCTAAGAAGAAAGGAAACAAATTTACAAACACAAAACCAAAAGGGGATACCCCCTCACTGGGCAGGGGGTGTTCTGCTGTTGGCCCCAGGATATTAGTCCTTTCTTTAAACAGGCATTCAATTTTAGTTGTTTCCCCTATGAGGAGAGGGGGCAGCCTCTCATCCTGGAGAGGCCTATCTCCCTACTGCCACTAGCCATGCAGCAGCTTGTTTCTCCTCCCTCCCCCCAGAGGAGGGGTTTTAAAAGGTCTCAGTCAGCCCTTAATTGGACTCAGGTGTCCCTAATTGACCTAAGGTAAACCCTTCTCAGCTTGTAGGCAAAATGGCCATTACCATTCTAGGGCTAACACACCATTTGAGGAGCGGTGGGTGCTGTCCGGGGTTCTCTGCTCAGTGTCCCCTTCAGGTTCCCTAGTTTTGGCCCTTTGACCCCCGCACCTGTTCCCATTATTGCCTTTGTTGTCCCCCCCAACTTGGTTGGGTTCTAGGTTCAGTAGCTCCTCCCTGGGCTGGGGGAGGGGCTTTTAGCAGTGGGCAAGCTAGTGCCCACCCACGTCCCGTGCTCAAAAGGACCAAAAGAGGGGTTTTAAAAGGTCTCAGGCAGCCCTTAATTGGACTCAGGTGTCCCTAATTGACCTGAGCTAAACCCTTCTCAGCCTGTAGGAAAAAGGGGCCTTTACCATTCTAGGGCTAACACACCATTTGAGGAGCAGTGGGGGCTGTCCGGGGTTCTCTGCTCAGTGTCCCCTTCAGGTTCTCTACTTCTGACCCTTTGACCTTCACACCTGTCCTTGCTTTCTTTTTTGTTGTCCCTTATACTTATTTGAGTTCCAGGCTCAGTAGCTCCTCCCCTTAGGCTGGGGGAGGAGCCTTTAGCTGCGGGCGGGCACAAGCCTGCCCACTTCCCAGAACCCAATAGGACCACCCTCTTGCAGCCGTCCAGCCTGACTTTGTCACACCACAGACTAGTATAATCCTATTCTTTCTCCTTTCATTTTCTCAAGTCCAACATTTGTTGTATGACAAGCAAAAATATTCAAGTGCAATTAAATTTTGTCATTCACAGTAAGTGTAAGTTGGATGCACAGTATTTATTCCGTCTGTGGTTCAGAATATACACAAGGAAAGTAGCAATGTTCAGTGATCATTATTTCAAAGTAACACCAAGGATACTATTTCATACAAATCTGTCCTTTTGCCATCACTGGCTTGACTCCTCTCACCTACACCAAAATGACACCAGTTTAACTACACTGGCTTCATGAAGTGACTCCTAATTCTGATTTACACCAGTGCAAATGAGAGCAGAATCAAGTCTTTTATTTTTCCATTTGTTCAGACAAATAAAGGGCCAGGTTCTGCTGGTTTAAATTAGGAGTCACTCCACTCAAACCAGCTTTTCCCCAACAGCAGCAATCTGTCCTGTGATTTGTGATCAGCAGGCAGTATACCCAGACTTATGAAAATTGTTTGCAGCATTCCAGAGAGCAGGAGAGTGGGAGTAAATCATTACATGTATGCATGTGCCTCTGTTTCAAAACAGAGTAAGGCTGATCACAGTTCTTTTGGTGGGCTAGTGTCCTGCCAGTGTCCATTGACAAGAGGCAGAACATGAAGGCTTGGCAATTTAATGACCAGCTTGAATGCCAGTTTGAATGTTTTCTCTTCCCTGGATGGGGGAAGGGCAGAATTAGGTTGACCAGACAGTAAATGTGAAAAATCAGGACAGGGGTGGGAGGTAATAGGAGCCTATATAAGAAAAAGATCCAAAAATCGGGACTGTCCATATAAAATAAGGACATCTGGTCACCCTAGGCAGGATCAATATTTGTCTTAAGTAGGATCACTGCTTGGGTTGGAGAACTCTGGATACAAGCTGTAGGAAGTGGAGTGGGTGATTCAGTAGGGTGGTTTCTTTCTGTCCAAGTCAGTACTAACCAATCCCTCATCATGGTCTGGTGTGGACTTTTTTTGAACCATGTTGACTTAATCTATGCAAGTATCACCAGATAATAAGCAATGTGTTTTTTACTAACACTAAAGAATGTTTCCAATTCCATTTTAACTCAGAATCCAGGGAATTTGAAAAAGGAAGGAACCTGACACTGTATGAAACGAAAAGAAGCAGAATATTTTATCTAAGAAACATTCCTTGTGTTCCTGAGATTTCTTTCAGATTAAAAGAATGCCAAGACCCCAGAGAAAGCAAGACCTGTCAAGTGATGAAGCTTTAGCTTGATGCACTTCTGCAAATCACTGTGGGGTTTAACCATGCATTATGTAGGCAACTGATTCACTCAACTCCATAAACCAAAGGCACTTTCACATCTCTCTCACCTTCTGCATTTGTATGGATTAGCTAATTACAAAAGACCCTTCCAAGTGTTTGAAAAACAAATACCAAACCAACAAAGCGAGGAATGAAAAGCTAAGGCTTCTTACGTCCTTTGATCTATGTTTGACATGTTTCATGACAATGCTGCTGTCAGTGATAATTCTTTGCAGCAGCAGAAGGGACTCAAACATTCTTAGAGTACAGGGTGCACCATTAGTTAAATTTAACTGGAAACATGAATAGGTCCATATTCTACACCAGGGGTCAGCAACCTTTCAGAAGTGGTGTGCCGAGTCTTCATTTATTCACTGTAATTCAAGGTTTCGCATGCCAGTAATACATTTTAACATTTTTAGAAGGTCTCTTTCTATAAGTCTACAATATATAATTAAACTATTGTTGTATGTAAAGTAAATAAGGTTTTTAAAATGTTTAAGAAGCTTCATTTAAAATTAAATTAAAATACAAAGACCCCCAGACCGGTGGCCGGGGCCTGGGCAGTGTGAGTGCCACTGAAAATCAGCTCGCATGCCACCTTCAGCACGCGTGCCATAGGTTGCCTACCCCTATTCTACACTGAGAAAAGTGGTAGACTCACTCCTTCATTCAGCCTATAAAGATTTCTCCCCCATTGCTGAGTACTCCATCTCAGCTAGACAGTAGAGCCCCAGGTTAACACTAGAAACTTTTGCTGGTATAGCAATGTTGGTCAGGGTCTGATTTTGTTATGATGTTTATATACCAGCAAAAGCCCTACCACAGATGAAGTTAAACTGGCATCAAAGTGCTTTTGCTGGTATAATTTTTTTGCTCAGATCTGGTCTACACTTTCAAGTTTTGCCAGCATAGCTATGTCGGTTCAGAATATGAAAAAAACATACATCTAACCAACATAGCTATGGCAGCAAAGGCCCTAATGTCAGAAAAATCCTTTTGCTGCTACAGCTTATTTTGTTTAGGGAACTTGTTTGCTGGTATAAGCTGGATCTCCACTAGGATTGTTTGCCAGTATAGCTATACACAAACACTTGCTACTTAACTATGGATTAGTCTTAAGTCTGAAATGTAATGACATTTGGACAGGAAGACACATTATAATTTTTTTAAGGAGTCTGGGCGACAGCTGCTGCAGGGTAATGTGTAACTCTTTCAGTTTGGTATGATCTGCATTTGTATCTATTTTAGGTTTACACTGAAACAAAGTCCAAGCTTTCAACCCATTCCCTGGTGGATGTTTGCCCATATCACACAATAACATTATATTTTACATGTTCTAAGTGCTGTACAAACACTTAGCCACTAACTGTTTGTGGTGCATTCACACCCTAAGGACCAGAACGGGCCCATTTTGCTAGGCACTGTGCAAAACACAGGAAGACACAAATCCCTGCCCTGAAGAGTTTATAATCTAGTTTGAAACAAGATGCAACACATGAGTGTAACAAGCAATGGGGGAAAGAGGATAGTTGGGAGGGCGGAGGAGGGTGTCACGATTGCTGCACTAGCTGCATCTCTGTTCCCTCTTCTAGCCTCTCTGAGTTCCCCTCTTCAGATGTTGGGTCTCATGTATGCCTTTACCTTTTCTGGGTGTAATCCCACAATTGTCCCAGTGTCAGACCAGTTCCCAGCCTACGGTACCCAATGCATCAACCATAATATGATTATTCTGCATCAACTCCAGCATCTGTTTCTTCATACCCCTATCCTTTTCCAAGTTCTTCCTTGTCAATTCTCTGTTCTTCTCCTTCATTAAGGAGACCTTTCCTCCATCTGTCTTCTTATCCCTCTTCTGGACATGAGGTCCCTAAGCTTGGAGATAAGATGTTTTCCACCTTACTTCCACTTTGTATAGAACCCCTGTACCAATCCATGGTTGGTGGTGGACTAGGAAGGTAGTGGGGTTGAGTGAAGCAGAGGGTTAGTTAGTAATGGCATGTGCACCTGTGCAAGCCAGTCGTGGGCTGGGGCCCTGGGGAGAGTGGGTGGATAAGGTCGGCAGGGGTGGCAGTGGTCAGGTTCATAATTGCACATGCATCTCTGAAGACCATCTGTACTTTGGAGGATGTTACCCCTGAGGCATATTGCCAAAAGGCAGAGAAAGCCAATGGGCAGACCAGCAAGATATGCAGTGCTGCTATTCACCAGAATGGTCCCCCCAGACCAGTCTGTAGGAGTGGAAGGACTACCCTGTTTATACACAAGGCCCCAAGAAGGCTACATTGCCTTGCATCATTTGTGTCTAAATGCAGCAATACCTTTATCTTAATTTTTTTTAATGACATCTGTAGATCAGCACAAAGTGCACTGCAAAATAAATAGATTTTTGCAGGGATTGTTGTGAACCCAAGAGATTAACAATGCTGAGGCCAGGCCAACACTCAAAAGTTAGATTGACCCAGCTATGTGGCTAAAGGGTGTGAAAAATCCACACCACTGAGTGATGCAGTTAAGTCGTCCTAACCCCAGCGTAGACTGCTCTCGGTCGATGGCAGAATTCTTCCATTGATCTAACTACGCCGATGGGCAGGGCCGGCTCAAACTTTTTTGCTGCCCCAAGCAGCAAAAAAAAGTGCCGCCCCGCCGTAACACCCCCCCCCCGAGTGCTGTGCCGCTGAAACCCCTCTGCCAAGTGCCGTGCCGCTGAACACCCCCTGCCCCCCCACCGAGCGCTGCGCTGCTGAACCCCCCCGCGCGGAGCGCCGCCGAACACCCCCCGCCGAAAACCCCGCCGAGCACCGTGCTGCCGAACAGCCCCCGCCCCCCGCCGCACTGCCGAACACCCCCCGCCCCCGTGAACGCCGCTGAAACCCCCGCCGAGCGCCGCACCGCCGAAACCCCCACCGAACACCTCTGCCCCCCACGGAGCGCCGCACTGCTGAAGCCCACCCCCTGTGGAGCACCGCGCTGCCAAACACCCCCCGCGGAGTGCTGCGCTGCTGAACCCCTCCCCGCGGAGCGCCGCGCCGCCGAACCCCCCCCGCTGAGCCGCACTGCCCCCCACCACCCCAAGATTGGCTGCCCCTTAACAGGTGCCACCCCAAGCACGTGCTTGGTTGCCTGGTGCCTGGAGCCAACCCTGCCGATGGGAGAATCCCTCACATTGCTGTAGTGACCATCTATATTGAAATCCATATTGAAACAGCTGTGCTGCTGTAGCGTTTCAAGTGTAGACAAGCCCTGAGAGTCTGACTGAAAATATCCATGAACGCTTTATAATCACGATGCATTTTGAAATGTCTCACTTTGGGAAATATACTTCCTAAATGCTAAGGTAGCTAACAGCTCAGGGAATTGCTCAAACTGTGAAGCAAAATATTTGTATTGCCTTTTCTCTGCCAGTAGCTGCTGTTTCAATAAACATGCCTGCACAACAATGTATTTGATTTTTAACCCCTATGGTGCTGCTAGCTTGAGTGTGGATGGGATGGGATGGGATGGGGAAGAGGGGGCAGCGGGGAGCATTGGTCATCCAGGGGAGAGAGAGAGAGAGAGAAAGAATGCTAAGCAGCACAGGAAATTGGGTGTGGGGGTGGCAGTTTGGCTGATACCTGTGGGATTTCATATTTCAGAGAAATAACATCAGTGAAGATTAAATTCTCTGCAGTGGGAACCATTTTGAGCATGTGGCAGGGTGGGCATGGAGAAATAAAAGCCAAGAAGGCTCAGAAAGGCTCCCAGTTCACATCTGTCCAAGTCGACAGTGGCCTTGGGGTCCCCAGAACAAAAGTTGTTTCTACTCCCCCCCTATGCAGTTGTACTGCAGCAAAGCATGTAATACTGGCAGGAGAGGTCTTCTCCCCAGCATTCTCATGCTGGGTGTTTGCCTGGGTTCTGGGACCAACCCCCAACATTCTCTCCCCCTCAGGCTCTTGCATAGGGAAGACATCCTGACTTTCTGGGAATCTCCTCCATCCTTGAATCCTGTTGGGGCTCAAGGGCCACGACCTCTTGGGTGCAATCGATGCTCTCCAGGAAATACTTGGGTTTGGTAGTAGCCTCCTTGGCCATAATCCAGTCCAGCTCACAATAGTAGGGGCAGGAACTTGCAGTGTTGCCAGTGGTCTTGGTGCTGTCCTTGTTTTTTTTTATAATTCTGCCAGAGCGCCTTTCCTTTGCTGCACCACTGCAACTTGTCTGGGGAGTGACCCATCTCTGTCAGCAGCTTTGATATACCCTGTTATATCTTGGCATTCTAGTGGGTGCTTTTAAGGCAGGATTGGACTGTCTCCTCCAGGGCCAGCTCCAGGCACCAGCGCAGCAAGCAGGTGCTTGGGGCAGCCAACGGAGAGGGGCGGCACGTCTGGCTTTTCGGCAGCAGGTCCCTCTGACTCTCTCAGAGGGAAGGATCTGCCACTGAATTGCCGCCAAAGAACGAACAGCTTTTTCTTTTCCTTCCTCCCTCCCGCCCCCCTTTGAAGCGGCAAAAACACTGGAGCCGGCCCTGGTCTCCTCTTCCCAGATCTCAAGGGGATTCAAGATCTCTGCATGGCTCCATGCAGAAACATGAGACATGGCTGTTATAATGCTGAGAAGGATATCTGACTTCAGGAACATGTACTCACAAATGCGGGATACCTAGGTGCATGCCCAGCATTTAAATGGGGAGATAATATCCAGTCAATAGGGCCCCAGAGCAACAGAAGGCATACAGGTAAACAGACAGGTCAATCCAGCTGTGAGACAACGGGGTGCGAGATAGCAGTCAGAGGACTGCCAGAAGTGAAAAAGTTAATCTGAAATACAAATGCATCCACGCAAAGCTTTTTTCTAGACTAACTCAGCTCAAAATGGATTTAATCCGCTTCCATAGCAGACTATCCAATTCACAGACAGTCACCAGATAATTGGTGCTGTCCAAGGGTGATGTCGTGGTCGGAGTCTGCTATAGACCACCAGACCAGGGAGATGAGGTGGACGAGGCTTTCTTCTGGCAACTAGCAGAAGTTGCTAGATCGCAGGCCCTGGTTCTCATGGGAGACTTTAATCACCCTGATATCTGCTGGGAGAGCAATACAGCACTGCACAGACAATCCAGGAAGTTTTTGGAAAGTGTAGGGGACAATTTCCTGGTGCAAGTGCTGGAGGAACCAACTAGGGGCAGAGCTTTTCTTGACCTGCTGCTCACAAACAGGGAAGAATTAGTAGGGGAAGCAAAAGTGGATGGGAACCTGGGATGGGATGGGAAGCAAAAGTGGATGGGAACCATTAGATGGTTGAGTTCAGGATCCTGACACAAGGAAGAAAGGAGAGCAGTAGAATACGGACCCTGGACTTCAGAAAAGCAGACTTTGACTCCCTCAGGGAACAGATGGGCAGGATCCCCTGGGACAATAACATGAAGGGCAAAGGGGTCCAGGAGAGCTGGCTGTATTTTAAAGAATCCTTATTGCGGTTGCAGGAACAAACCATCCCGATGTGTAGAAAGAATAGTAAATATGGCAGGCGACCAGCTTGGCTAAACAGTGAAATTCTTGCTGATCTTAAACGCAAAAGAGAAGCTTACAAGAAGTGGAAGATTGGACAAATGACCAGCGAGGAGTATAAAAATATTGCTCAGGCATGCAGGAGTGAAATCAGGAAGGCCAAATCACACTTGGAGTTGCAGCGAGCAAGACATGTTAAGAGTAACAAGAAGGGTTTCTTCAGGTATGTTAGCAACAAGAAGAAAGTCAAGGAAACTGTGGGCCCCTTACTGAATGAGGGAGGCAACCTAGTGACCGAGGATGTGGAAAAAGCTAATGTACTCAATGATTTTTTTGCCTCTGTCTTCAAGAACAAGGTCAGCTCCCAGACTACTGCACTGAGCAGCACAGTATGGGGAGAAGGTGACCAGCCCTCTGTGGAGAAAGAAGTGGTTCGGGACTATTTAGAAAAACTGGACGTGCACAAGTCCATGGGGCCAGATGTGCTGCATCCGAGGGTGCTAAAGGAGTTGGCGGATGAGATTGCAGAGCCATTAGCCATTATTTTTGAAAACTCATGGCAATCGGGGGAGGTCCCGGATGACTGGAAAAAGGCTAATGTAGTGCCCATCTTTAAAAAAGGGAAGAAAGAGGATCCGAGGAACTACAGGCCAGTCAGCCTCACCTCAGTCCCTGGAAGAATCATGGAGCAGGTCCTCAAGGAATCAATTATGAAACACTTAGAGGAGAGGAAAGTGATCAGGAACAGTCAGCATGGATTCACCAAGGGCAAGTCGTGCCTGACTAACCTAATTGCCTTCTATGATGAGATAACTGGCTCTGTGGATGAGGGGAAAGCAGTGGATGTGTTATTCCTTGACTTTAGCAAAGCTTTTGATACGGTCTCCCACAGTATTCTTGCCACCAAGTTAAAGAAGTATGGGCTGAATGAATGGACTGTAAGGTGGATAGAAAGCTGGCTAGATCGTCGGGCTCAACGGGTAGTGATCAATGGCTCCATGTCTAGTTGGCAGCCGGTTTCAAGCGGAGTGCCCCAAGGGTCGGTCCTGGGGCCGGTTTTGTTTAATATCTTTATTAATGATCTGGAGGATGGTGTGGACTGCACTCTCAGCAAGTTTGCAGATGACACTAAACTGGGAGGCATGATAGATACACTAGAGGGTAGGGATGGGATACAGAGGGACCTAGAAAAATTAGAGGATTGGGCCAAAAAAAAACCTGATGAGGTTCAACAAGGACAAGTGCAGAGTCCTGCACTTAGGATGGAAGAATCCCATCCTCTGTTACAGACCAGGGACCGAATGGCTGGGTAGCAGTTCTGCAGAAAAGGACCTGGGGTACAGTGGACGAGAAGCTGGATATGAGTCAACAGTGTGCTCTTGTTGCCAAGAAAGCTAACGGCATTTGGGGCTGTATAAGTAGGGGCATTGCCAGCAGATCGAGGAACGTGATTGTTCCCCTTTATTCGACATTGGTGAGGCCTCATCTGGAATACTGTGTCCAGTTTTGGGCCCCACACTACAAGAAGGATGTGGAAAAATTGGAAAGAGTCCAGCGGAGGGCAACAAAAATGATTAGGGGGCTGCAGCACATGACTTATGAGGAGAGGCTGAGGGAACTGGGATTGTTTAGTCTCCAGAAGAGAAGAATGAGGGGGGATTTAATAGCTGCTTTCAACTACCTGAGGGGGGGGGTTCCAAAGAGGATGGAGCTCGGCTGTTCTCAGTGGTGGCAGATGACGGAACAAGGAGCAATGGTCTCAAGTTGCAGTGCGGGAGGTCTAGGTTGGATATTAAGAAAAACTTTTTCACTAGGAGGGTGGTGAAGCACTGGAATGCGTTACCTAGGGAGGTGGTGGAGTCTTCTTCTTTGGAGGTTTTTAAGGCCCGGCTTGACAAAGCCCTGGCTGGGATGATTTAGTTGGGAATTGGTCCTGCTTTGAGCAGGGGGTTGAACTAGATGACCTCCTGAGGTCCCTTCCAACCCTGATATTCTATGATTCTATGATAATTAAAAAAAAAAATTGTATCATTTGGACACAAGGCACTTTAATGTGAAAAAACAACAAAACCTTCCTCTTTACACAAACCCTTAGTTTTCTGGTGTGCCAGCTAACTTAAAAGCATAGTGAAAAAACCCAGAACTCTTAGTTAAAGTAGAATAGATTTCCAACCTTCTTTTAAATTGTGTTTTCACACAACAAATCTCATACTGCCAAAAACATTACTCAAACCATATACAATTTTCTTTAAAAAAATTAGACTTCTGCTATTTCTTCTTGTATTATTGCAGCAGAGTACGTACATATAAGAAAGCTCACATGAAAAAATGAATTTCTGATGTGAGAAGTGTGGAAAATAACTCTGAAGGGATTCAGAACTTGGCACCATTATCACACTCTGAATCTGAGCCAAACAAGCAACAAGGAAAAAAACCTCTGCAATGATCTTTTTCCCTCCTATAATTGGTAGGAAGAGGAGGAGGAAGGAGTTATTCTCTTGCCTTTCTTTCTTATAAGTAATTTCAGACATTGTCTCCCACCATCCCCTTTCAAAACATGCTTCTCTTTAGCAGCTATTTATGTATCAGGGCAAGCTTTTAATTGGCTTACTGTCTGGCCAGCAGCCTAAATACTCTAACTGGGCCAATTATCAGTGCCTTATAGTGTACAATTGATCCTTCCTTCCCAGAGAGGTTTTGTCTAGTGTGATCAAATGAAAAGGGTATTATCTTTTACCCAGTCTCTCTTGCTCTGTGCTACCTTACCGGAGCGACCAGCAAAGGATTTTACTGGGTCAAAGCTAAAATCCAATTAAAATAAACCACGTGCAAAACATGGGGGGAAACAAAGCATAAACTGTAATTTTCGCTATCCATCTTAACTGCCTTGCATAGAGCACATGTCCTAACAGAAACCTACTGATTAATTTTGTTACAGACAGGCTCAGTGAAATGGCAGGTTTCTAGCATCCCTTGCACTTATTGTAAGGTATCCTATCTAGGCTGCTTACTTGTGAAGCTTTCAAGGCAGAAAAAGCCGATTGTCTGAAAACAATTGAACTTACTGGCTCCCTGGCCAGGTTGGATGTTCATCTAATATAGTGAGTTATCACAGGACGCTAGGGCTTGCCAGAAAGAAAGAAAAGCTTTAAGAAACTGCACATCACATGATTAGCTGCACTGCTGAGAGGTCACTAAACTGAGTTGCTCCCTGTTCCTCTTCCCAGAGACTCCACATTCTTATTAGACCCAGAGATGATAGGACAATTGGAGCTTCTCAATGCTTCTCCTTATCTGGCTGCAGAGATTGTAATTGGAGAACATTTAGCACGATTGAGCACAAAAAGGCACTGAAGCTGGGAGACTGCGCATATGTGAAAATGAAGTCTGGCATGTTTAAAGGCACAGATTCATTTAGCAACATGTAACTGGGGTAATTTACTTCAGCAGAAGATCCTTGAAGTTATAGCTCTTTGATAGGTGAAGTGTGGAGCACAGGACCACTCCTCAGGGCTACAAGTGTTTTTAATCAGTTACAAATGCCACCTAGTTAATTTGACCTGAAGAAGAGCTCTCCGTAAGCTTGAACGCTTGTCTCTCTCACCAGCAGAAATTGGTCCAATAGAAGATATTACCTCATGCACCTTGTCTACTTGGTTAATTAATTTCTTTATTTCTCCATCATGGCTCAGTATTTATTACTATATAACTTTAATGTGCTGTGAGGAGTCAGAGAGACAGTATATAACAGAATCTGCTCTTACATAATGCCTTTTAATGCAGAGCTTCACCAGACACTTCGTAGAGGGAGTCCAGTCATTCTCTGGAGGGCTCACAGAGCCATCAGTTTCCCCATTTTATTCTACCTCGAAGACCTCAAGTTATAGCAACTTTCACTCCAACAGAGGGGCCGGCAGTGGCTTGCTCCAGAACTCATCAAAGTCACTCCTTGTCAAAAGGGACAGTGAGGGAGAAAATCCTATCTCCCCATTCCAGGGCTGACAGAAAATAGGGAAATCTTCAGAACACTGTGGCAAAACGAAAAGGGAGGAAAGACATTAAGATGACGTTTTTCAAAGCTGCCTAGGGGATTTGGATACCAATTAGGAATTGGCTATCCGTGTCCCTTAAGTGGCTTTGAAAATCTAAACCTAAAAATCTCAGTGGAGCCACTTGTGGAAGGAGGTGAGAAATGCAGGTGAAACAAAGAAGGATTTGGCAAAAAAGGAAAAGGTTGTTAAGTGAAAAGAGAAATGTTCTAGGCTGAATTATGTACATACAAGAGTTATGTGAGGACTGCCGTTAAATGATATTTCCCAGCAGGATAGGCAGTTTGAGGGGAAAAATTACTTTGCCGTTTGATAGTACTGGAAATCAAACTGTCAAAGCTGTTGTAAGGTACATTCCACAATGCTGATTTATTTTAATAAATTTAACAGCTTGTTCAACCACCCTTACGTTAACACTTAAAAAAATAGGACGTTTCTTAAGCAACTTGAAAGTCAGTAGTTTCCATTGCCTTCTACACCCTCCTTTTCTCTGTAGCTGGAGAAGGTGTCCCAACATTTTTTCTGATGTAGCATGGAATCATGCAGTAGGGAAAATGTTGAGAACTATTGCTACAAAGAAAACAAAAATGGTACATCAAATTTTGGCCTACTATGAACTCTTTAATGCTGAAAGCCTTTAGACTTAGAAGTGCTGGTACACACAATAAATATGAAACAGAATAGTATTAAACTGATAACTCTAAGTTATACCATTCCATTCAGTTGAACTGTCCAGCTTTAAAAGGAGTCGCTGTGAGTTGTAGTGATATCTTTGTCATTTATCACAAAGTCCTCTGCCAGTAAATCAGATCTTTGTTATTAAGCTTTCATCTGCTTCTGTTGCTTACGCATAGAGCCAGTTACCTTAACTAGCTCAAACATAATATAAACCGGGACAGCTCCCTGTCTAATTTCAATAGATGCATGTGCTTTTACTGTGTCTGTATTTGGCCCATAATCCTCTGTATGTGGCGTGACATTTGGTTGCTTTGGAGATGATTATGATGAAACAAAATGAGACCTGTGACTTGATGCCAGACAAACTGCTGGAGTAGGTAGCAGATAATTATTTAAGAAACAAAATCCTGTTCTGATTCAAACTCTCTTAATAAAAAACATGAGGAAAACTATTACAAAACAAAATGCTGTCCATGAGCTGTCAGCTAGTCTATTGTTATCTAACATAAAGGCACTTAATTCTCACACACTCTCCTGTTAGGTTACCTGTAATCTCATTCTCTTCAAGGTTGATGGTTTCAAGAGCCTTCAAGGTAGTCAACTGCTCAGGAAAGTGTCGAAACTTGTTCCTGGACAGGTTGATGACCTTCAGATGTAACAGGGTTCTCATCTCTTCAGGCAGGCGACGCAGATAATTCCCTTCCAGGTTGAGTTCTGCAGTTTGGGTGGGAATGGAGGCAGGGGAGAGACAAAGTGACATCATGAAAACTTTAAAAAACTCACAACCCCAAAACCCCCATTGCTGCTGCTTCTGTGATTTCTTAGTGACAAGGGAGAAAGAAAAACATATTTTTTGTCTGAGAAACAACCAAATCCATCCTTTATTAGACTATTATATATGTGGCCTAATCCATGGTAGGACTAAATTCTTTTGGGCTAAATTGTGGCTTTTAGCCAACCACAGCCTTACATTGTGAGAGGTACAGAGCTGCACTGCCCCAGGGTAAGCACCAGGAGAATTATGGCTCAAAGAGGCAGATAGCGTCACTGAGTGCGCCTCTTGCATGGGGAAATAATCTGAAACTCCCCTTGTGAGGCATGCAGCATACTTTCCTCAGCACAGCCAGCCAGTGGAGCTATGCCTCTGACATCACCCCCACATTTCTCCCACACACTTTTGGAAGAACAGTTCCTAGAGGGGAGCAGCCCTTCTGCTTGGTGGGTGACTGGATTGTGCAAAGGAGAGTTCTCTTAATCCTGACTTCACCACTTTGTGTCCATGTAGATGCTGGCCACAGTCTAGCCCTTTGAAATCTTGTCAGCAACTGCAACCAGGCTTCTCATTAAGGGGCCAGTTCTGCCACCCTCCATGTCACAATGAGCAGTACCTTATTTCATGTGCAGTGCCACAGATTTCAGTGGGGTTACTTGTGGAGTGAGACATATTCATTGCAAATAAAGGGAACAGAATCAGTCCCTAACAGATTCCCTCACTAGAAATCCTTCTTCTATAACTTCATAAGAATTTCACCATGGAACAGCATAAATTCCTATGCATTAAGAGGCGACTAATGCTCTGAAAGATCTGATAGTGATAACAATTTCCAAAAAAGAATGTTATTAAGCTGCAGTTAAAGGTGAGAGTATATATCAGTGATTTAAGGATAAAGTGCCTCACTAGAACATTGGGTAATTATTAGAAACAACAAATAGTACCCAGAAAATCCAGAATTATTGATAAACTTATCAGATATTCGTACATTTGACAGCATGAAAATGCTCCTCACTTCATTCTCCTTGCCAGCCAGAGCAATGTGGTAAAAGATTATTTAAATAAATTACAGAAACTAGTTTGATGTTGATGGTGTTTTCCTAAGGGGAATTAGAGGTAGTGCAGGTAGCACTGCCTATTATTCACGTTGCCTGACACTTCCCATTATAGGATCCTGTTTTCCGTTACTTATACCTTGCAAAACTTTAACTACTTGGGTTAAAATTTTCCATGTTGAGCATCTGCCTGTGATGGTGATACAAACCCCACACTGGACAACAAGGGGTTAAAGAGTACTTCTGGGCCCAGGTGGCCCTGCCCTGCCCCATCAGGAAAGCCTGCGCTAACTGGAGGTGGAGATTAAAATGGGAAGCAGAGCTGCTGAGAGGAGGCAGGCAGTGGAAGGGAACAGACCCTCTGCTCTGAGCTCTGGGGAAATACAGCCCAGAAGCTCTCATTGCCTGAGACCTGCAACACAGACCTGATAAAGCATGCAAAGGAGAGACTGGTGATTGATTGTGAAGGTCAGAAACTTTATTTGTGATTCTTTAATTTATCCTGTGGGGGAAAAGGGGACTTAGGTAGAAAGTGATCCTGGCAGGCAACTGCTTAGCACCCCAAGGTGCAGAACTTAGCTGCCTACCATTAGGCTCTGGATCAGAGCCTGGTGGAAAGGATGGGCTCAGGCTCCCCTACAAACTCCACAAGACATGACAACAATAGGAGCCCTTACCTGGGTGGAGAATCCAGCTAGGCAAGACCCTGACTGTTCAAGGGCCAGACTCACAGTTCCTGAACTCTGGTGAAAGCCCTGAAGCCCTCTGGGTGCTGAAAGAATTCTCTGTGATTGGACTTTCTTTTGGGATATCCCAAAATGGATGGCCTGGAACATGTAACCCAGCCAGTGGGGCTGAGCCACAAAAGAAGGGACAGACCCCAAAAGACAGAATTGTAACTGAAAAGGGGAGCATCAGGGAGAAGGACAACCTGCTGCACCCCTGCCTGACCACTAGGCAGCACTGGTGCTGAGTGTTCCGTTTACAGCTGGTGGAGAACATGGGCAGGCTCTGTTAAAGGGAGGGAGAGAAGAGAGAGAGAAGTAGCTCCATATAAAAAGGGAGCTGCAGGGCAGAGGAAGGCCGTTCTCTGCTGGGAGCCCAGGAAGGACTGTGGCCCTGGAGGGATGAGAGAACTGGCAGCACCCTGGACAGAGCAGTGCTGTTGGCAGGAACCAGGGAAGTGGGAGACAGCTCCTGGCTGGCTGCTCGGGTTTTGCAGGCTGAGGACCTGAGGCAAAGGCAAAGAGGATGCTGGGACGACAAGGAAGTGGCCAAACACTGCAGTAGTCACTAAGGGAAGTGGCCAAATAGTGGACTGCAGGTCCCCCAGAAGGGAGGAGCACAGTGTGTGGCATGGCCGGAGGGCTATGTTGCTGAAGAGGATGATGCAGTCCTTGGAGAGATGTTGGTCCTAGAGCAGGAGAGACAGCAGTGAGGGACCACCTGAAGAGGACACACTAACACGCAGAGCTAATTCCCAAGACAGCCAACAGGAGGCACCACAATGGTGAGTGAATCCTGTTACACATAGTCATTCCCACTGAGAGAAATATTCATCAGGGGACTGGCTCCAGGTGGTAGCCCAGAAACTCAAGGAACTCAAGCTGCTCACTCCAACCTGAGACATGAGCTGGGATACAGGTGCCAGTGTGGGTGGCAATAGAACAGTTTACGCAGATCCTCCCAGCTGGGGGGAATGACTCGGGGTTGAAGCGTTAATCTGAGACTTTGGACAACGTTGAAATTTAATGGACAATTAAATAGTTGCCACCAGACCCACTTCTCATAGACTCATAGACTTTAAGGTCAGAAGGGACCATTATGATCATCTAGTCTGACCTCCTGCACAATGCAGGCCACAGAACCTCACCCACCCACTCCTTAACAAATCCCTAACCTATACCGAGTTATTGAAGTCCTCAAATCGTGGTTTAAAGACCTCAAGGTGCAGAGAATCCTCCAGCAAGTGACCCGTGCCCCATGCCCCATGGTGCAGAGGAAGGTAAAAAACCTCCAGGGCCTCTGCTAATCTGCCCTGGAGGAAAATTCCTTCCCGACACCAAATATGGCGATCAGTTAATCCCTGAGCATGTGGGCAAGACTCATCAGCCAGCACCTAGGAAAGAATTCTCCGCAGTAACTCAGATCCCACCCCATCTAACATCCCGTCACAGATCATTGGGCATATTTACCTGCTAATAATCAAATATCAATTAATTGCCAAAATTAGGCTATCCCATTATACCATCCCCTCCATAAACATATCAAGCTTAGTCTTGAAGCCAGATATGACTTTTGCCCCCACTACTCCCCTTCTGAGACACTGAGGGGTAGTTATGCTGGGATTAGGGGACCAGCCCATCCCAAGGCATAGGCTAGATAAGGAGGCAGGCCTGACTGGATCTGAGGCTCGGACATAGTGTTATCAATGGCCAGAGAGTACAGCAAGGCCACAGGACCATGGTTCAACCAGGAATGGAAACCTGGAGAATATCTAAACCCACAGAAGGTGTGAACTCTGAAGATCAAACTCCCCGCTGGTGACGAACCGCTCAGTGGTTTGAGCATTGGCCTGCAAAACCCAGGGTTGTGAGTTCAATCCTTGAGGGGGCCATTTAGGGATCAGGGCAAAAATCTGTCTGGGGATTGGTCCTGTTTTGAGCAGGGGGTTGGACTAGATGACCTCCTGAGGTCCCTTCCAACCCTGATATTCTATTCTATTCTATTCTCAATTCTAAACCACCCCCACTGGGGAAAGCAGTTTTTCCATGTGGGCAACAAGGTCACTTCTGCTACGACTCTCCCTTTATGGAATATGACTATGGACAATCTTAGACAGCTGACATTAGGGCCTAAAAATGAGGCCCATCTAAAATAATTGTCCCAGTGAAGGTCAAGAGGGTAGAGAAGCGTGGGCTAGTTGACTTAGGGTTCAGCCAGACTTTGATCAGAGGTCAGCTGATGAGCAAGGAGGGCTCCCCTGGACAAACTGTCTTTCTCCAGTGTGTACATGGAGATATATGACCCCATCCCACCAAGTCTGATTTTTTGAAAGAAATATACGGGGAACCTCTGCGTAAGACTAGTTTCTACCCTGTAATCCTGGGCAGAGAGGGAAATACTTATGGAAATTCTAAAAGAGTGGAACAATCACCTACTTGTGGGGATCACCCTGCTCCTGGAGGCCAAAGGAACTGATGTGATTGGATGAAAAGAGGACCCCAGGAAAGGGACCTCCCACCAGGTGAGAGGCCCTGCCCCTTCCCCAAAGACTACTCAGAACCCACACCCATTGATTGGAGAGCTCCTAATCAGAGAGGCAGATTTCATAAGGGAACAGAGAGATGATCAGACACTAAGACAAGCTTATGATCAAGTGGCAATAGCTAAGGATATAGTGGACCCTCAGCTGCTAAAGCAATGGCCCCACTTTGAACTTAGGTGGGGAACAGTTATATTGCCTGGAGAGGGACCATTGAACTAAAGAGACAAAAGTATGGTTCCTTGTACCAAGAAGATATCAAAGAGAAGTGTTTTGCTCAACATCTTTATTAATGATCTGGATGATGGGATGAATTGAACCCTCAGCAAGTTTGCAGATGACACTAAGCTGGGGGGAGAGGTAGATACGCTGGAGGGTAGGGATAGGGTCCAGAGTGACCTAGACAAAGTGGAGGATTGGGCCAAAAGAAATCTGACGAGGTTCAACACGGACAAGTGCAGAGTCCTGCACTTATGAAGGAAGATTCCCATGCACCACTACAGGCTGGGGACCGACTGGCTAAGCAGTAGTTCTGCAGAAAAGGACCTGGGGATTACAGTGGACAAGAAGCTGGATATGAGTCAGCAGTGTGCCCTTGTTGTCAAGAAGGCTAATGGCATATTGGGCTGTATTAGTAGAAGCATTGCCAGAAGATTGAGAGAAGTGATTATTCGCCTCTATTCAGCCCTGGTGAGGCCACACCTGGAGTATTGCGTCCAGTTTTGGTCCCCTCAGTACAGAAAGGATGTGGACAAATTGGAGAGAGTCCAGCGGAGAGCAACGAAAATGATTAGGAGGTTGGAGCACATGACTTACAAGGAGAGGCTGAGGGAACTGGGGTTATTTAGTCTGCAGAAGAGAAGAATGAGGGGGGATTTGATAGCAGCCTTCAACTACCTGAAGGGGGGTTCCAAAGAGGATGGCGTTAGGCTGTTCTCAGTGGTGGCAGATAACAGAACAAGAAGCAATGTTCTCAAGTTGCAGTGGGGGAGATCTAGGTTGGATATTAGGAAACCTATTTCACTAGAAGGGTGGTGAAGCACTGGAATGGGTTACCTAGGGAGGTGATGGAATCTCCATCTTTAGAGGTTTTTTAGGCCCGGCTTGACAAAGCTCTGGCTGGGATGACTTAATTGGTGTTGGTCCTGCTTTGAGCAGGGGATTGGACTAGATGATGTTCTGAGGTCTCTTCCAACCCTAATATTCTATGATTCTATTATGACTCACCCACTTAATCCAATGCAGGGGGCACTTGGGGTTATGAACAGGTAATTAATAGGTTCTATTGGCCAGTGATGCACACAAAGATCAAGGACTACTGCATGTCATACCCCGAGTGTCAATTGGCAGGACTCAAGAGGACCCCAAAAACTCTCCTCAACTTGCTACCTACAGTGGGAGGTACCTTCTGAAAGAATAGTGATGGACCTACTGGGGACGCTGGAAAAAAACATAACAGGGTATCAGCATATCCAGGTGGTTCTGGACTACACGACCCAATAGCCCAAAGCCATCCCCCTCCTCTCTATGAATGTAGCAAGCATCATGGACGAGCTTATGAAGCTGTTGACCTGACCGGGGTACAGAAAGAGATCTTAACCAGTGAGGGAACTAATTTTGCGTCATGCTTGATGAAAGAGCTATGTGCTCTGTTAAAGGTTCAGACTCTTTAAGAACATCTGTTTTCCCCTCCTCCCCCAAACTGATGGATTAGTTGAATGGTTCAGTCGGATGCTGAAAGAGATGATGAAGGAATTTGTATAATCAGATCCTTGTCACTGGGACCAGTGACTCCCATCACTGCTATTTGGTGTCAGAGAGGTTCTGCAGGCATCCACAGAATTCTCCTCATTCAAACTGTTATATGGGAGACAGCCTCAGGGGATTTGAGACTTCCTCCAAGAAGCATGGGAGAAAGAAGGACAAGAGACAATAAATATGATGCAATACATACTTCAGTTACGAGAAAGGCTTACGAGGACTTTGCAAAAGAAAACTTATTGAAAGCCCAACAAAACCAAGAAAAGGCCTATAACAAAGTGATAGGTCTACAAGAACGTAGACCAGTGACCAGATACTGCTATTTGCTCAATGTTCAGAGTCAAAATTACTGTCCCAGTGGCAGGGACCATTTGAGGTGGTAAGAAAAGTGGGACTTACTGACTACAAAATCTGACAGCTTGGGAAGAAGGAGGAAATGCAAAAGGAAATGCAAATACTAACCTTTTGAAAGCCTGGAGAGACCAGGAAGGATTCCTAATAACATCCTATCCACCTGAATTAGGCCCGCAAGTACCAGTGACCCCCATCTCCCGAGCTGTACCAATGGGAGAAGAGCTTCAACCAGAGCAGAAAACCCGAACGCAGAAGGTGATTGAATCCTTCCCCACCGTATTTTCAATCTTGCCACTGTACCAGGACAACAGGTCCGTGAGGACCCATGACCATTTCTGTGAAAGACACATATACACACACTCTCACATATGGAACAAGGTTCTTGGCTTCTCTGTGTTGGGGTTTCCCCGATATCTCTTTCACTCAGTTCCCCAAGAACTCAGTTTGACTCCAATCTCATTACTCAGGTTCCTGTATTTGTCATACAGCAAAGCTACGTTGAGTTGAACAGACTGAAGCGTATGGGTTGGGTATAGGGCATACCACCCATCCATATTGTTTCTTTAACCTTTTTAAGCTGCTTAAACCTGCTTAAAGAGTTCTCTGCCAGTTCCCCCAGCCTATCATTTGCTGCCCTCCAATGCTAGGCATGACCAGGGGCAAAGGACATGGCTAAGATGTGCCTGTACTTCAGTGATTCCTAGATGCCTGGGGCTCTTGGAAGCTGGCATAAATTGGGGAAGGGAGGGGGAGCAATGTTCAAGGGCAAATGTGATTTTAAAGTACATTAGTACAGCCCACTCCTGAGCTGCACTGGTTACACAAAGACCAGACTTCAGGATCTGGCTCATAGTATGTAGAATCTCTTCCAGCCTCTCGCTGGGGAGGGACAAAAATATCATTTCCTCTGCCCAACAGCATCCAAAGGCAGCCCCTGTCTCTTATTTGAATACTGATATTTTAATGTGTCTTACTTGTTTGAACCTCAGGAGCACTGAATTAACCATGTGCAAGGTGAGTTACCTGGGTGATGCCAGAAGAATTTTGCAAAAATTGATATCACCTACCTGGAACTTACATTTTCTCTTCATTAAATTACCACTTTTTGGAGTACTAATGGAATGGGTAGAAGAAAGCAATTAATGCCTGATAGATAATTATTAGGGGCTCATCTAGGGGACCCTCATAATTGTTTTCCATCTCTAAAAGCCTCACTTCTAGAGCAAAACCTTGGCCTTTTAATACGTAACTCACAGAGAGACCTGGATTTTAATTTAATACTCCCACTAATGAGAAGCCCTCTGAAATCTCAAAAGGCTAATATATTGTGAAGAGCTGCTCTCTCTCTCTCTGATGTGATGCTTCAGGAATTCATTATTAGACACTGCTTTTAGAAATAGTGTAAAACTAACTAACTAAAAGTGACAAGACTTGTCCTGAAGCAGATATCAGAATATGACACTTGCTCCCTATAGATGAAATTCTGATTCTGTTGAAGTCAAAGGGAGTTTTGCTACTGACTTCAGTAAGAACAGGATTTCACCCTATATGTTCAGTGTCCCTGTAAAGCAGACTAGTTAAATCCAACACACCAGAGCTGGTCATGCAGTAGATCGAAGAATGTGGTAGGAGGAAAAAGGAGTCACAATGCAAAAATCTCCTTCACTCCAAATGCTGCAGTGCATTCAGAAAAAGTCATTGCAAATGGAGGAAAATAAACGCTTATTTCAGTTAGAAATTTCTAAACACTCTCATGGAGTCACTCTTGCAGGAGAAACTGGGAATCCTGCAGGCTACCTTAGCACCTTTAATAGGAGTGCAGAGGGTATCGTACATAGAGATTCCGGGTTGTAGTACAGGAATAATAAAAATGGAGGTTACTTATCTTTGAGATGTGTGGTTCCTATTTGTATTCCACATGAGGGTATGCATGCTCACCATGCACTGGAGTCTGGAGATTTTTAGTAAGCAGTATCTGTTGGGAATTGTTCTCCTCATGGTCTGAACTGAGGGTATAAGGGGCAGTGAGGACCCACAGAGGGAAAAGATGGCAGGTAGTAGAATACAGATATCTTGAAGAACCTCCCGTCACAGTTAAGTAACCTCTATTTCTTCTTTGAGAGATGGACCCTATGTGTGTTCCATGTGTGGGAAATTAGCATGCAGTACTCAATCAGGAGGGGGTGTGAGGATGCAGAAGTGATGGGTGGCTATAATACAGTTGTTCCCACAGCTGTGTCTGTAGTAGAAGACTGAACCAAATCGTAATGTCTTGTGAAGGTATGTAAGGAGCTCCAGGTAGCTGCTGGATGAATGGGAGGAAAGCGTTGCAAGCCGGACAGACTGCTCTTCTTTCCAGTCAATTTATATGAATCCTGGACTACTGCGGGGCCCAGATGCCTCATGCAGTATGATCGTCCGTATGAGCTCCCCAGCCTAAGAGGGAGACATTGGTAATGACAGTTGCCTCAGGAGTATGTGTGAGGAAAGGAGTCCTCACTTGAACTTTCTCTGGCTTTGTCGACTAGACGAGAGAGGCCAGCACCGTGGATGTATTTCTTACTCTGGCACTGATGTTTAATTTTTCTGGTGTGTAGATGGACTGAAGCCAGGTTTGCAGACAACAGAGATGGAGCTAGGCAAATAGCGTCACATGCATGAGGCCATGTGGCTGAGGCGGGAAAGGCAAGTTCTGACTAAAATCTGAGTCTGAGGAGTGACCTGTTTTATGATACCGCCCATGGCATGACATTTTGTGATAAGTAGAGAGGCTTTTGCTGTAGTAGAGTCCAAGGTCGCTCCTATGAAGTTTATGGACCTCGTGGGGAGGAGGTGAGGGAGGGTCAAAGTGGACTTTTTGTGGTTGACACAAATGTCCAGGGAAGGCAGTAGATAGAGGAGGATTTGCATTACCAACTGGACTTCTTTGTATGATCTGCCTGTCAGAAGCCAGTCATCAAGGTACAGGAAGACGGTAAATCCATTTCTTCTCATCCAAGCTACCACTCCTGAAAAGACCTTTTGTAAAGACCCTGGTTGCCATAGGCAGTCCAAATGGAAGGACTCTGAATTGGTAATGGTCTTGACCAAAGAGGAACCTGAGGAACCTTCTGTGGGTTAGGTGAATGTCTATATGAAAATATGCATCTTTCATCTTGAGAGATAAGAACCATCTGCCCTCTTCCAGAGAGGAAATTATTGATGCCAGTGTGAGCATGTGGTATTTTAATTTTTGGATGAATATATTTAGATCATTTAGGTCGAGAATTGATCTCCATCCCCCATTCTTTTGGGGCCTAAGAAGTAAGGGGGGTAAAATCCTTTCCCTTAATGTTGAAGTGGACTTCTTTCTATGGCTCCCTGGTGAAGAAGGGAGTCCACTTCTTGATGCAGAATTTCCTCATGAGATTTGTCCCTGTAAAGGAACTGGGAAGGGGTTTTGTGGACAGGGATTGACAGAAACTTGATCAGATAGCTGTGGTTAATGATTTCCAGAACCTATTTGTCTGTTGTTAAAGCCCTCTAATTGTGGGCAAATTGGGTAAGGTGGCCTCCAAAAAACTAGGGGGCATGATGATATGGCATCAATAAAGGGATGTAGGTCTCAATGGTCCTGTCAAAAGAAATTCTTTGACAGTGGATTAGAGTGATGTGTAGCAATGGATGTCACAGGAGCGATGTATCTGGGCCTCTGTACCCTCTGTCATTTGTGTGGTGATTCTTGGGAGCGTTGATGTGAAGTGGTTGAGGAGATGGTCTTGCTCTGTACCCTTGCTTGTGATGCTTTGTAGGGGTATAGATACCCAAAGAACGAAGCATTGTCCTTGAGAGACTGGAGAGATTTATCCATCTTTTAGTTAACTGTATCAAAGGGCAGATCTTGAAGGTTACTTTGCATCTCTCTAGGGAAACTTGAGGATTATAACCAGGAATCTCTCCTCATGACAATGGCCATAGTTATCCTTCTGGATGCAGTGTCCACAGCAGGAGAGAGGTTTTGGCCACTAATCTGCCTTCATCAATTAAGGATTGAAAATTATCTCTATATTCTTGAGGAAGCTTGTCCTTAAAACCCAACAACTTTGCATAATTAGTGATTCTGTATCTATAAGGGCCTATATTATATCTATATTCTGTAGCTATAAGGGCCTGATAATTTGAAATTCTGAATTGGAGAGAGGGAAGAAAAGACTTTTCTCACTAGCAGGTCTAGTCATTTGGCACCCTGGTCCGAGGGGGTAGTTTTGGGGTGTTTCAGCCTGGATCTTTTGGTGGCTGCTTGTACTACCGGAGAGTTGGGCAGTGGGTGAGAGAATAGGAACTCTGCTCCCTGAGATGGAATTAAGTAGCTCTTCTCAGCCCTCTTTGGGGTAGGAGTGCAAGAAGAGGGATTGTGCCACTCTGCTCTAACTGGATCCATGATGGCCTGATTGATTGGGAGAGCTACTTGACTGGGACCCAAGGGTTGAAAGACATCCAGTAATTTATATTGGGGCTCCTGAACCTCTTCAAGCTGTATCTGGAGCTCAGATGCCACCCTTTGTAGGAGCTCCTGATATTGCCTATAGTTGTCAGGTGGAGATGGTGAAGATGGGGTAACTCTCCCATCTGAGGAAGATAATGAAATCACTATTGGAACTGTCAGATCTGCTTCAATTTCGTCTTCAGTATGCTCCGATGAAGCGGGTTGTTGACCAGGAGATGGCAAATAAGACTCTTATTGTACTGATCCCAGGTGCTTAGCGTAGTGATACCTCAGGCCCCAATAATGTCAGTATGAAGGATCATCGATCTGAGGAGGACCTCCTGGTATTGGGTACCACCTGTCTCTTGGAAAGTCAAATCTGGTTGGAGGATGAAATCCTGATCTCTTAGGTCTTTTGTTTGGGCCCGTTTCTGTATGTAGAGGCTCTTCTGGAACTTTCAACTCATCAGATGAAAAAGCTTGATCCAGCACAACCAATGGTACTGATGGTTGGGAACTCAGGATCATAGGTGGGAAAGGGCAGTGTCTCTGTGTCCTTGGAATAGCTTCCTTCTCTGGAGTAACTATGTCTCTGAATAAACACAGACATGAGGACGGGAGACAGCACAAATGTCATCTCGAGAGATCTAGGTCTCAGACCACCCTGGATACAGATTGAGTCATTTGGTGAAGCTGTTGGATCCGGTGATTCCCTGGTCACAGTGGAAGATGGATCCTCCTGGGGCTGTGGTGGTATCAGCACTGTGGGTATGATCTGAATGTTAAAGGGCACAGTGGTAGATGTCAATCTTTTGATTTGCACATCACAACTGGTACCACTGTGCTCCTTGTGCCATTTACTGCTGCTGAGGAGGTCTACTCAGGCCTGAAACTTCAGGACCTGAGTGCAAGGACTCTTCCAACTTTGAAGGAGTCAGGGAGGGATTTAATTTCTTTGGAGCAGCTTTGGAAGAAGATTTGTCTCTATGCTTGTGAGAGTAGTTCTTACACTCGTGAGAAGCCTTCTCCTTGGGCTTGGAAGTCTTAACTTTGATTCCTGAGCCTGTGTTTGGAGAAGTGCTGCATGATGATTGAGGCTCTCCAGCCCAGATCTGACTGTGGTCTCCTGGCCTTTCCATCAGCTGTTTTCTAAGTCTTAGCTCACAACCCTTATGAACTCTGAGAAGGAAGGAGTGACAAATGCTTCAATTAGCCAAGATGTGAGGCTGAAAAGGCGGAGTTGCTGTTCATCTCTCACTGAAAAGGAGTGGGTCAGGAAGCACAATTTTTGAACCCCAGGACTCTGGGCATAACCTAGTTTCCCAGGAAGGGTTTCCCCGGGGCAGGGAAAAACAACTACATTAGTACTATCTTAGGGTTTTATACTTTATACCCGTTTCTGTAGTATCTGAGCACCTTCCATGTAAAATCAATAGTAACAGCAAAGCCCCTAGTGAACTTCATGGAGTCTTTTGTACAACTGGGTTCATTGGCCTGGGAGAGAGTTGAAAAACAGCTGATTCTTCAAACAGGCCTCGCAAAACTCACTGACTCGGACTGAGTGGAGATTTTGGGTGGGTGAATGAGTAGGGTAACAGGCTGTAGGGCAAGTACTGCACCTGCTGCAGGATAACACAGCAGCCTTCACCTGTAGCACACTGATTCTGACCTGACTCATCGAACTGTTGCTGGGGGTAGACAAAGCCTAATCCCCATGTCTCACAAAACTAATATGCTACGGAGCAGAGAAGGTGTCACTGGAACCTTATGTTTGGCAGATCTAGTCCCAGGTCACAACCATCTATGCAAAAAGAGTGCGAATGTTTATCAGCTAGAGCCAGAAGCTGCTAAATGCAGCAAGAGCACAGGAGGCAGAGGGCCAGCTCTAGGCTCAGGCTCCCTGTAACGCAACAGAGAGGTCAATAACTCCAGCCTGAGGTGAGACTTGGAGGAGCAAATGAGGGTGTCAGGCTTTGTATAAACAAGGAGGGAGTCCCTCCCCATCATTCCCAGCTCCTCGTCACAGTAGGTTGTGAGCAGAATGGGGTTGGATTTGTGGGAACAACGACTGTATTCCTTTAAATTGCATAAATGTTGCTGGGGAGGAGCATGGCTTTGGGAGATGTTTTTCAGCATGGCTTTTAGGTGTTGGGTCAACCCCTGCCCCCAAACACTAAGCAGGAGACCATTTAAGGTTTTTCTGCAGAAGGCTGGAGAGCTCTTCTACTCCCTTTTCTAGAAATGTATTTGCTTCTCAAACCACCTTTCAGTTTCAGTGACACTGGTTTAATTCTGGAGACTGCTGAAGAAGTCAGGCCTCTGCTTATCTCTCCAAGTGGAGAAAGATGGGTGCAGCCACCGATCAATGTAACTTGTCTTGTGTTGAAAATCCATATTTTCTTAGCTATATCACCTGTGCAGCACAAAGGATTGGCTAATCAAGTCTGTCACATTATACACTCTGGGAGACAGAACTACAAAGCTGATGTGCTCTGTAGCCTCACAGAGAAAAGAAATTACATTCTGGATTAGCCAAGAAACACTGATGCAGTGTCCATAACACAGGAATAATAGAAAACCTTTTTATGCATACGCCGTGTTCTAGCCAAAGAAAAATAGCAGCATCTCATGTGCCCAGCAGTGATGGGTGCTGATAGGTTGGACCAGAGTAGAATGGTTTATAGGCAGATATCACTTTGCTTCACCCAATTAATATTCAATTTACCTCTTCGGTTCCTTTTTAGACTTTGAAGTCTACATCCCACCTGAAAGGCCTCTGCACTGTCCAACTCTGAACAGACCTCTCTTAGAAGTGTTAGATCTTGCCTTTGAAATGCAAATCAGTCTTTTGTTCTAAGCTTCTTTCTTTGCTGAGGCTGCTTTTCTGTTGCTATTCCAGAGTCTTTGCTCTAACTGTTGTGGATTTACCATTAAACCGCCTTTATAGACAGGTGGTGCACACTCCAGAAAATGACACTATCAGCTATGACAGACATGGAGAGTAATCAGTGACCATTTCACACTGAGCATTTATGTCCAACTTCACTCAGATGGCCCATTTTGCATACTTGTTGGTGTCCTTGCTCTTGTATGCCAAAGGGACATACACATTGGGTGTAGTTTTGAGTTAATTTTTTTATGAACAGGGAAAAATAACTGAGGTCCATTCCCAAGGCCATTTAGGAATGGTTGCATTGGGCTTATGTACATGTGCCTGACTCAAGCTAGTGTTAGCAGTTCCTCTCTTTCATGAGAAACAAATTCACCCTTGCATTTTGGTGGGAATTTTAGTGCAGAAAACTGATTATATCTACCATATGTGGAAGTGCATATATACACATGTACGTACATGCCACAACTCACTCATATATACGTATATTGATATGCATATAATAACAAGCAAAAGGAGTGCATATTGATGGTGTTGTGTGGGTGTTTGTATACCATCTGAGCACTGTGATGCACTGCACCTGAGAGCTTTAGCACTGAAGAAATGTGTGAGCACGGCATGGTAACCAGCGCACACTGTATTTGTATTATTGCATTGATAAATGATGACTTCTAACCTTCGACTCTAATGTAGGGCAAGATTGTGCCCTACTATACTGTGGGGATGAAGAGGACAAGCACCTCTCTCTTCCTGTACTCCTGCACAGGTAGTGGGCACAACTGCAGTCCATTGACAGCTTGGCACACATGGGCTATGACCTCTGTGTGCCCAAAGAAAGCCAGGCAGAAGGGGAGCCATGAATCCCCATCCCAAAAGAGTATGCTGTGGGTGGGCTTTCCCTAAGCAGAAGTTCAGGCTTGAAATTAGACGAAGGTTTCTGACCGTCAGAGGGGTAAAATATTGGAACGGCCTTCCGAGGGAAACGGTGGGGGCGACGGACCTGTTTGGTTTTAAGATTAAGTTAGATAAGTTTATGGAGGGAATGGTTTAATGGTAAAACATAGTAGCCAAGGAATACCAAGCAATGGTAGGTAAATAATATAATGGCTAACAAGGGTCAGGCTAGAGACTCTTGCCTAAATGCTCGGGGTCTTACTGATCGCCATATTTGGGGTCGGGAAGGAATTTTCCTCCAGGGTAGATTGGCTGAGCCTCTGGAGGTTTTTCGCCTTCCTCCGCAGCATGGGGCAGGGATCACTAGCAGGAGGGTCTCTGCCAACTGAAGTCACTAAAACACAGGATTGGGGACTTCAACAGCAGAGTCCGGGGAAGGGGTAGGGATGGTTTTGTGGCCTGCAGCATGCAGGGGGTCAGACCAGATGATCATAATGGTCCCTTCTGACCTTAAAGTCTATGAGTCTATGAGTCTATGAATTCCTCCTGGTGTCCCCCCATGGGGATAGCTTTGCACTGCTCCTATGTGGGACAGTGCACTGAAGGCACAATAGACCATTAATGAGTTTTGACTCAAGCAGGTGATGGCCTTACACATATCTGAGAATCCTGTGTCAGGCAACAGAGCCACCCCTGCCACTCTCCCTCATCCAACTCCTTGTCTACAAAAAAGAAATTGCAAATATGGCACTTTGACAAAGCAACTTTTCTTTCCTTTGGTCCTGTTGAGGTTAATTTGTATGCCTCAGGACACTCACAACTTACATGATGGTGTTTATACCATCCAGGACTGCAGGAATGATGGGAGGCAGGTTGATATCTAATGCGCTGTATTGATTTTTCTGCCTTTCACAGTAAAAAGTCTCACAAACAATTCTTCTATAAACAAGCAGCAACAATTCCTTAATCTATTTCTTTTTAGACAGCATGAATCTTGTCATTCTGCCACTGTTAGGTAAACAAGAGACGAGCAGAAAGCAAACTTGTATTTTCCCATGATCGCTGAGGAAATATTGGTATTTTGTTTCATGCATTAAAAATCTGTCTTTGAACTAGACCCTTATAGTGCTTGCTTTGAAATAAGCTGAAGAGGTTATTAGTAAACTATCAGAAACATTCAACTTAGAAGCAGAGACAAGCCTACTGAGCAAAGCATATATTGGTGTGGATTCATGTAAAAACAAATGAAAAATCAATAGATTCATGAAATTTGATAAGAACCATACTCAAGGAACTCCTTAAGTTATTGTTGTACAAGAGAGGATCTGGACTACCTGATGATCCATTTTGCTTCAAAAGTTTGCAAGGGACTGACTCCTGTCATTGGGACATGCCAGTTCTTACCAATCCAACTCTGAATTTTCAAGAGGTGAGCCCTTCTCAGTGACTTAAAGAAAGGACTAGATCGTGTAGCAATGGCCTCAAGTAAGGATCTTCATCCCCTTACTCCCATCACACAACTCTCTTTTTCCCCTGTAAGGAGAAGGCCTTTGTCTGCCGCCATATTGTAAGACCTAAGGCCTTAGTCTGCAGCCAGATTAAAAGAGCAGCCAAGCAGCAGCCATTAGCTGGAAGTCACATCCTCACATTCCATCTAAATTACGTTAAAACAAAGTAATATCCGGCTGTTAAGAAGGAGACCCCGTCCTAATGGCACCCACAATCACCAGATAAAGAAACAGATCTTAAGATGGCTAAAGAAAACTTAGTTTGATAGCATCCTGTCCGGCAAGAAATCACTGATCAATAGTTGTGGTTGTGAAATCCTCATTTCTTTATTGTTTTGTCATTACGGTCCCCACTTCCCTATTGTTTATCTGTATGGTCTCTGTCTGGTTCTTTAATTGTTTGGTACATAATTAATTTTGCTAGGTGTAAATTAATTAAGGTGGTGGGATAGGATTGGTTAGAGAATTTTGTTACGCTATGTTAGGATTGGTTAGTAAAATTTTAGTATAATGATTGGTTAAGGTATAGCTAAAAAGGACTCAAATTTCACTATAAAAACTGGGGTCCAAAAGGAAGTTTTTTGGGAATCAACTCCAGGACACAGCCCCAAAGATCAGAGCTGCCAGACCTCAACACTCTGCCAGTGACACCATGCAAACACTGGAGTCCCCCAGGTGGACCTGATCCTGATTGGCCATCAAGAAAAGTTCATCTGTTTTATTGGGAGTGGTGAGCACTGTATGTGTAACATGTGCAGTCTGTTTTTGGTGATGGTTAATAAATAGAGGTTATGTAGTATATTACTGTGTAAGGCTCTTTCACTGGTAAAAGGTCCTGCAAACCTGCAGTAGTAGTATACACCCGGAGCCCTACGTGTTGGGAAAGGGCGTGGGTACTTAAATTGACTAGGTTAGTTACACCCTGGAGCCCTACGGATTGGGAAAAGGTGGGGTGCACTAATGTGTGCAGGTGACACCCCCACTATGGGTCAGCCTATCCCTTCCTCTTCACAGCACAAAAATAAAAACCAAACACAGAAAACAAAAACAACAAACAAAAATAACCCCCAAACCAGAGGCTCTAATCTCCTCATCCAAATTTTCTTATATGACTCCACCTCTACAGTCGAAACAAGGGACTGGCAGCAAATGGGAAGTGGCAAGACTACAGCCAAGTGGGTGTTTTTGTTTAAGCCATTCACATCTATGTCAAGATTGCTTATAGCCTCTGGAATATTTTTTAAAGCATACAGGCTGAATTTTGCATCGGCCTTAGAGCAGTTGTGCAGCTTTTAAGGAGCTCTCCGTAAATCACTAACCCACACCCTTCTTTATACAGGAACTCCTGGCTCAGACATTTTTTGAAGATGATTCTATGCAAAACGAATTCTGCTCACATACAGCTCCTGTATTTCTTTATCACTAGCTGGTTCTTCTCCACTTCAGGTAATAATTCTCTGTTTATGACATTAGAATCGTTTCCACAGCAACAACAGAGATGACACAAAAAAGAGGATTACAACTTTAGGTGCAGAAGCACCAGTAACAGCAGAACTCTTCAGAGATCAAAACCTTGTTTTCATGCAATTTTCTGCAAATAAATAAGGAGAAACACTGACAATATGATATGTAGACAGAACTCTTCCTAAATAAATAATAGTCAAAGATTTTCATCTAGCATCAGCAAGTCTTTAAAGTGTAGTTTTGTTCAGAAAGTGATATTTGTGTTTTCTACATAGAATCTTCTCTTGCAATAAATTACATAATTCAGGGAATTTATAAAGCAATATAATAGTGCTGTAATTACAAGGACAGCCTGACATCTGAAAAAGTATCAGGCAATTTCGTTTCTCCTTTGTAGGTCATCACCAATAATAAAGATGCAGGAATCAGGACTTAGCTGACAATTGTGATGAGGATGCCCAAAGCAGAATCCAATACAGCTTTGCCATTCTGCTGCTGTATTGACTCTGGAGGGCTGCAACAGTAACCCTGACTAACCCAGAGTGGTGGAGAAAGACATCAGAGGAAGTTGCAGGTGCTCAGCACTTCTCAGGAACTGGCTCATTAGAACAGTGTTTTTCAATCCGTGTAAGATTCAATCCGCTGGCTCGCCTTGCTCTGGGCAGCACGGCCGACCCGGATATTAAAAGTCCCGTTGGCGGTGCTGACCAGCTAAGGCAGGTTAGTGCTTACCTTTTCTGACACCACACTGTGCCACGGAAGCGGCCAGCAGTGGGTCCGGCTTCTAGGTAGGGGGGCCACAGGACTCCATGCACTACCCCCACCTCAAGCACTGGCTCCACATTGGGGAAGGGTGGGGGGAAGGGAAGGTGGTGCGCCTGCAAGCGAGAATCGCACGGAGCCACTTGTGTGCCTCCACCTAGGAGCCAGACCTGCTGCTGGCTGCTTCTGGGGGGCAGCGTGGTTCGCAGTGCACCCTGGCTGTGCCGCTGAGCCGCCGAGGTAAGTCCATGCCCGTGCCCCAATCCACTGCCCCAGCCCTGAACCCCCCAAACCCAGAACCCCTTCCTCCACCACAAACCCCTCATCCCCAGCGCAGAGCCCTGACCCCCTCTTGCGCCCCAACCTCCTGCCCCAGCCCTGAGCCCCCTCCCACAACCTGAACCCCTCATTCCCGGCCCTACCCCGCAGCCCTCACTCCCGCATCCCAACCCTCTGCCCCAGCCCTGAGCCCCTCCCACATCCTAAACCCCTCTTTCCCAGCTCCGTTGGGTCACAGGCATCAACAATTTTCTTCAGCTGGGTCCCCAGAAAAAAAGTTTGAAAACCACTGCATTAGAAGATAGGACTTCAAAGACACTGGAACCGGATACATGCATTTCTGCAATCACTGTGCAGCCCCTAACCAACTACAGAGGATGCCATGCAAAAAAGATACCCATTGCTATCCATGTGGAAAGAGAAGAAAGTTCACTATGTTATGCTTCAGTTATCACTCCAGAAATCATATGTGATATTATTATCGAGTGCAGATAGAACAACAGTCTACTCATCTCATCCTGTTTAGAAACTGGTTGGCTAGTTTGCTATTTGCATCCTGGAGACCAGCCATTCTCCACAGAAGCAAGGATAGATTCTGGTTGAGTTATGTCACTTCTACCTGAATCTTGTTATCTGTATCTTTTTCAGAGTGCACAGCTCACAAAAATGTAAACTAGGTTTTGTGAATTACTTGAAGAACACAATCCCTGGGCTTGGATTGCCCATGTACACAGGGCATGCATGGCATGCATGTGCCAGCAGAGCTGCACATTGTGAAAATGACTTCTATTCCTGGGCTGAGCCTTTCTACTGCTTTAAATCTACACATTATTAATAGTTGCATTTCTTCCACACATACACAGACTGACCCTCCTTAACCCCATCCACTGTGGCAAGCTACATTGAGATGGACACATAAGGCAGTGCAATTTACTCCTGGAGGAATTCTATGCCACTGCGCACGTGCAGAATTCATCTCTCCTGCAGATTTTTTTTTCTCCAGAGAAAATACATTCTGAAGAGGTGCTGCAATTACCCTTTTTGCCCACCAGGGGCTGCTGTGGCACCAGAACAGAGGTCAGCACGGAGAGGCTGCATTCCTCACAGTGCCTTGCCAGTAGGGTAAGGTGAGGAGGCATGGGATCTGAGGGAGATGGACAGAGTGGGGCACGCAGGACTACTGAGGGTGTCACATAGATTGGGGTTCAGAAGACCCAGTGTGGGGGACAGACTGGGGCCAGGGCTGAATGGGAGTGGGTTGCAGGGACACATGGGAATAGGAGGAAGTGGGGATGAAGGGACACTTAGGAATGGGAGAGTGGGTGGCTGAGTGGGGGTGCAGGGACACATGGACATGGGGGAGGGGTGTCTGAGTGGGGGTGTAGGGCCACATGGAGCAGGGGGGAAGCAAGCAATTGAGTGTGGGTGCAGGACCACTGGGGGAGGGAGGATGCATGGGACGGGGGGAGGAGGTGCAGGGACACATGGGGATGGGGAAAGATATGCCTGATGAATGGGAGACACTAGGGATCAGCCAGGGTCTGCAAGGGGGAGGCTCCCCAGCTCCCTAACAATCCTTTCCCCCTCCCCCCCAAAAAAACCCATTCCATATTTCTCTCATCCACACCCAACAACCTTCCAGGTTCACACCCAGGCTCCTTCCTAGCAATTACTTCCCCCTTCCTCAGCTCCTCTGTTATCTCTGACTCTCCCAAGCCTTTGGACTGCTTCTGAGGGGTGTGGGAAATACGTTTCTGTATTGTAGTTTAAATGAATTATTACTCAAAGTTCTGTATTAACATGCCTAGTAAGGAATCTATTTATCCAAAAACATTTCCTGAATCTTTTTTTTGTCGTCTGTATTGTTAAAGACATACTTGCTGAGAGATATTTTGAAATAAATTACCAAAATAATTGAAAGTGGTGTGATTATATTGTGTTATTTTGACAAATAAAATATGCAGAATTTTGCAGCATTTTAAAATATTGTGTGCAAAATTTAAAATTTTTTAGCACATAATTCCCCTAGGAGCAGCCATTGCATTTATGCATAATGTAAAATTCAGAAGACACGTAGCCCCCATGCCACAGAAATTCTAAGGTTTGCCTTTGTCTGTGAGAATACGTGTGCTGGGAATTTAAGTCTGATAAAAAGTCCTAAATCCCAAGTCCAATACAACAGAACAAAACACAGTCTAGCTCAATAAATGCAAGAGAAAAGGCACATAGCATAAACCTAGTTACCTTGCATTCCACCTGGTTGCTCTGTAGGAGTCTGTGACAGAGTGTAGGGAGTTAACACACGATCCTAAACTCTGATACTAATTAGCTCCCCCAAAGAGATTTGATTGGGGATGTAATTAGATAATCAGGATAGCAGGATGGGTGAAATAAAGGATTAATTATCTCATCAGCTGAGCACTGATACAAAGGGCACAGAAAAGAAGTGCAAGTGGGAGGAGCAGGGCTAGCTAAGGCTAAAGTCAGTAAAGTCCTGGCCAATGCACAGACTGACCCTTTTGGGGGGAGGGATAGCTCAGTGGTTTGAGCATTGGCCTTTGCAGGGTTGTCAGTTCAATCCTTGAGAGAGCCATTTAGGGATCTGGGGCAAAAATCTGTCTGGGGATTGATCCTGCTTTGAGCAGGGGTTTGGACTAGATGACTTCCTGAGGTCCCTTCCAACCCTGATAGTCCATGATTCTATGATCTTCAGGAAAGGGAGTTTCTGTTCTTGGGCTCTGGGAAAAAGGCTGGGCATACAAGGGACTACTTTATACTACCAAAACTTGCCAGCAAGTTAAAGAAGCACGGGCTGGATGAATGCACTATCAGGAGGATAGAAAGCTGGCTAGATCATAGGTAATGGGTAATGATCAATGGCTCCATGTCTAGTTGGCGGCCGGTATCAAGCAGAGTGCCCCAAGGGTTGGTCCTGCAGCCAGTTATGTTCAATATCTTCATTAATGATCTGGAGGATAGCGTGGATTGCACCCTCAGCAAGTTTGCAGATGACACTAAACAGGGAGGAGTGGTAGATAAGCTAGAGATAGGATACAGAGGGACCTAGACAAATTAGAGGTTTGGGCCAAAAGAAATCTAATGAGGTTCAACAAGGACAAGTGCAGAGTCCTGCACTTAGGATGGAAGAATCCCATGCACTGCTATACACTAGAGACCGAGTGGCTAGGCAGCAGTTCTGCAGAGAAGAACCTAGGGGGTACAGTGGACAAGAAGCTGGATATGAGTCAACCGTGTGCTCTTGTTGCCAAGAAGGCTAACAGCATTTTGGCCTGTATAAGTAGGAGCATTGCCAGGAGATCTAGGGACATGATCATTCCCCTCTATTCGGCTTTGGTGAGGCCTCATCTGGAGTACTGTGTCCAGTTTTGGGCCCCACACTACAAGAAGGATGTGGAAAAATTGGAAAGAGTCCAGCGGAGGGCAACAAAAATGATTAGGGGGCTGGAGCACATGACTTATGAGGAGAGGCTGAGGGAACTGGGATTATTTAGTCTGTGGAAGAGAAGAATGAGGGGGGATTTGATAGCTGCTTTCAACTACCTGAAAGGGGGTTCCAAAGAGGATGGATCTAGACTGTTCTCAGTGGTACCAGATGACAGAACAAGGAGCAATGGTCTCAAGTTGCAGTGGGGGAGGTTTAGGTTGGATATTAGGAAAAACTTTTTCACTAGGAGGGTGGTGAAGCACTGAAATGGGTTACCTAGGGAGATGGTAGAATCTCCTTCCTTAGAGGTTTTTAGGGTCAGGCTTGACAAAGCCCTGGCTGGGATGATTTAGTTGGGGTTGATCCTGCTTTGAGCAGGTGGTTGGACTATATGACCTCCTGAGGTCCCTTCCAGCCCTGATCTTCTATGATTCTAAGGGACCTTGAAAATGGCATTGCTGCACAAAACTGTACAGGTTTTGGTGGAGGAAATATAAATAAACAGCATGGTGTGGATATCCAACCAGTAGAGTCTGAGCAAGTTTCTGTGGTGAAAGAAGGCAGGAGCAGAACAGACCCTGCTACAGAGTTCTGAAAGCTGGATTTATAATTTGAAAGACCAGGTATAGAGAATCACTTCCAACTGGTAAACAGAAAGGCCATTTCCAAATAAAAATTATCACATGGGAATATATGAAATGCCATACAGTACATTGTAAACTATTCATCAGGATCAGATGACCATTCTTCCCATTCTTTTAGCCTGAGCTGTGATGTTTATTTACTACCTAAAGCTCATTTCCAGTAATCAGAAGTTGTCCTGTTTTTGCACCATGGAGCCCCTATACAAATTAGTGATTGTGACATGGGAGAGAGTATGTGCATATTAACTCAAGTTGCTTTATAGGCTTGATTACTGTTTTGTTTAATATTAGAAACTTGTTTTGATTAAAGAAGAACAGGAGTACTTGTGGCATCTTAGAGACTAACAAATTTATTAGAGCATAAGCTTTCGTGGACTACAGCCCGCTTCTTCGGATGCACAGAAGTGGGCTGTAGTCCACGAAAGCTTATGCTCTAATAAATTTGTTAGTCTCTAAGGTGCCACAAGTACTCCTGTTCTTCTTTTTGCGGATACAGACTAACACGGCTGCTACTCTGAAACTTGTTTTGATTAATTTGTGTCTATACTTAGCACTTTGACACCTGTAAACCATTTAACTGACAGATTATGGAATTCTATTGTTTCTACTAAAAGAGGTACGTATTTCATAGAGGAAGAATATGCAGTGATGTGAATAATCTTGGGTACTAGACTAAAAGGGCAGCTTTATGTTCATTCCCTTTGTGCCAGCGGCATAGTGCAATGGAGACTTCAGGCCAAACACTGGAAAAGCAGCAGGGACAGTGAAGTTCTATATTGTACCCAGGGGTAAAAGTAACTTAAAGGATTTACCGGTACGCTGGAGTCCTGAGCCTTGCGTGGCCTCAACCAGAAGAGGTGGGGTCTTTCAAGATTTAAAGGCCCTGGGGCTCCGGCTGTGGCAGGGATTTAAAGGGCCCGGTGCTCCTGCCACTGCAGGGAGTCCTGGGCCCTTTAAAGCGCCGCTGGAGCCCTGCCGTCACTTGGGTAGCGGTGGCAGGGTTCCGGCAGCGATTTAAAGGGCCAGAGGCTCTGGCCGCTGCGGGGAGCCCTGGGCCCTTTAAAGCGCTGCCAGAGCTCTGGCAGCGGGGCTCGGGTGGCGCTTTAAAGGGCTCGTGGCTCCCCACAGGGGCCAGAGCTCTGGGACCTTTAAATCCCTGCCCGAACCTGGCTGCCGGAGCTCCGGCAGCGCTTTAAAGAGTCCGGGACTCCCCGCAGCGGCTGGAGCCCTGAGCCCTTTAAATCACGCTGGAGAAGCAGGTCCGGTCTGGACCGGCTTACTTTCACCTCTGATTGTACCCATCAATAGGCTTCCATGTAAAACACAGGTGCTATTTTCATTTGCATGCAATACACGAATGCATTTATTTAATTTATTATTAATGCAAGTTCCACTTTTGCAAATTACTATCTTGCCTATCTCTTGATGGTTTGTTTATAATTTTTTGCTGTGAATCTTTTCATGCATCTTCAAAATGAAACAAGTTATTTTGCAAGCAGTAGCTCTAATCAGCATTCTATCTCTGTAAAAGTGGTTTTAGTCCTATAAATTAAATATACACCATGAACTAATGCTACTTTTCCATTTCAACATGCACCAGCTAGCTATTCTGAAGTATAAACAGAGTAACAAAAACAAACACATACATATGACTTGCTTTTATTTGCAAACGGACATTCTGTCGACATTGTTTACTTATCTTCAAATTGATTCTAAGGGTATGTCTACACTACGAAATTAGGTTGAATTTATAGAAGCCGGTTTTATAGAAATCGGTTTTATACAGTCGATTGTGTGTGTCCCCACATAAAATGCTCTAAGTGCATTAAGTTGGCGGACCGCATCCACAGTACTGAGACTAGCGTCGACTTCCGGAGTGTTGCACTGTGCGTAACTATCCCACAGTTCCCGTAGTCTCCGCCGCCCATTGGAATTCTGGGTTGAGATCCCAATGCCTGATGATGCAAAAACAGTGTCGCAGGGGGTTCTGGGTACATGTTGTCAGGCCTCTCCCCCTCCGTCAGAGCAATGGCAGACAATCGATTCGCACCTTTTTACCTGGGTTACCTATGCAGACAACATACCACGGCAAGCATGGAGCCCGCTCAGCTCAGCTCACCGTCACCATATGTCATCTGGGTGCTGGCAGACGTGGGGCTGCATTGCTACACAGCAGCAGTCCCTTGCCTTTTGGCAGTGGATGGTGTATTACGACTGATATCCATCATCATCATATTCCTCAGTGAGTTCGGTCAGAGGCACCTGGGCAGACATGTTTTGTCTCCTGGAGACTCAGTCCTGCCGGCAGTCCTATTGAACCGTCTTGACAATGATGACTAGCAGTCGTAATACAGCATTTTCTGCCAAGCACCCAGAAGATGCCAATGGCTATCAGTCATGCTGCACCATCTGCTGCCAGCTTAAGATGTAAAAAATAGATGAACCAGATTTGTTCTGTATTCATTTGCTTCCCCCTCCCTCTGTGAAATCAACGGCCTGCTAAACCCAGGGTTTTGAGTTCAATTTTTGGGGGGCCCATTCTGTGTGACAGTTGTTTGTGTTTCTCCCTGATGCACAGCTACCTTTGTTGATTTTAATTCCCTGTAAGCCATGTCGTCACTCACCCCTTCCTCGCTCCCTCCCTCCGTCAGACAATAGTTTCGCGCCTTTTTTCAGCCCAGATGCCATAGCACTGGGATCATGGAGCTCGCTCAGATCACCGCGGCAATTATGAGCACTATGAACACCATGCGCATTGTCCTGGAGTATATGCAGAGCCAGAACATGCCAAAGCAAAACCAGGCGAGGAGGCGATTACAGCAATTGCAGCGCGGCGATGAGAGTGATGAGAAAATTGACATGGACATAGACCTCTCACAAAGTACAGGCCCCAGCAATGTGCAAATCATGGTGTTACTGGGGCAGGTTCATGGCGTGGAACGCCGATTCTGGGCCCGGGAAACAAGCACAGACTGGTGGGACTGCATTGTGTTGCAGGTGTGGGACGATTCCCAGTGGCTGCGAAACTTTCGCATGTGTAAGGGCACTTTCATGGAACGTTGTGACTTGCTTTCCCCTGCCCTGAAGCGCCAGAATACCAGGATGAGAGCAGCCCTCACAGTTGAGAAGTGAGTGGCGATAGCCCTCTGGAAGCTTGCAATGCCAGACAGCTACCGGTCAGTCGGGAATCAATTTGGAGTGGGCAAATCTACTGTGGGGGCTGCTGTGATCCAAGTAGCCAACGTAATCAAACACCTGCTGATATCAAGGGTAGTGACTCTGGGAAACATGCAGGTCATAGTGGATGGCTTTGCTGCAATGGGATTCCCTAACTGTGGTGGGACGATAGATGGAACCCATATCCCTATCTTGGCACCGGAGCACCAAGCCACCGAGTACATAAACTGCAAGGGGTACTTTTCTATGCTGCTGCAAGCCCTGGTGGATCACAAGGGACGTTTCACCAACATCAATGTGAGATGGCTGGGAAAGGTACGTGATGCTCATGTCTTCAGGCACTCTGGTCTGTTTCGAAAGCTGGAGGAAGGGACTTTCTTCCAGGACCAGAAAATAACCATTGGGGATGTTGAAATGCCTATCATTATCCTTGGGGACCCAGCCTAATCCTTAATGCCATGGCTCATGAAGCCATACACAGGCAGCCTGGACCTGTTCAACTATAGGCTGAGCAAGTGCCGAATGGTGGTGGAATGTGCATTTGGACGTTTAAAAGCGTGCTGGCGCAGTTTACTGACTCGGATAGACCTCAGCGAAGCCAATATTCCAATTGTTATCTCTGCTTGCTGTGTGCTCCACAATATCTGTGAGTGCAAGGGGGAGACATTTATGGTGGGGTGGGAGGTTGAGGCAAATCGCCTGGCCGCTGATTACGCGCAGCCAGACACCAGGGCGGTTAGAAGAGTACAGCAGGGTGCGGTGCGCATCAGAGAAGCTTTGAAAACGAGTTTTGTGACTGGCCAGGCTACGGTGTGAAACTTCTGTTTGTTTCTCCTTGATGAACCCTCCGCCACCCCCCCTCCCCCGGTTCACTCTACTCCCCTGTAAACTAACCACCCTCCCCTCCCCCCTTCGAGCAGAGGCAATAAAGTCATTATTACTTCACATTCATGCATTCTTTATTAATTCATCACACAACTAGGGGGATAACTGCCAAGGTAGCCCAGGAGGGGTGAGGGAGGAGGGAAGGAAAAGGACACACTGCAGTTTAAAACTTTAAAACTTTAACACTTATTGAAGGCCAGCCTTCTGATGCTCGGGCAATCATCTGGGGTGGAGTGACTGGGTGGCCGGAAGCCCCCCCACCACGTTCTTGGGCATCTGGGTGAGGAGGCTATGGAACTTGGGGAGGAGGGCTGTTGGTTACACAGGGGCTGTAGTGGCGGTCTCTGCTCCTGCTGCCTTTCCTGCAGATCAACCATACGCTGGAGCATTTCCGTTTGATGCTCCAGCAGCCAGAGCATCGACTCTTTGCCTTCTGTCAGCAAGCTGACGCCACCTATCCTCTTCAGCCCACCACTTGCTCTCTTCAGCCCGCGATTCAGCCCGCCACCTCTCCTCTCGTTCATATTGTGGTTTTTTGCACTCTGACATTGACTGCGTCCACGTATTCTGCTGTGCTCTATCAGCATGGGAGGACATCTGGAGCTCCGAGAAAATATCCCAAGTCCGCTGTTTTCTCCTTCTAATCTTCACTAGCCTCTGTGAAGGAGAAACATTTGCAGCTGGTGGAGAAGGGAGAGGTGGTTAAAAAGACACATTTTAGAGAACAATGGGTACACTCTTTCACGTTAAATTTTGCTGTTCACATTACACAGCACATGTGCTTTCGTTACAAGGTCGCATTTTTCCTCTTATATTGAGGGCCTGCCGGTTTGGTGTGAGAGATCACTCACGTAGTGCCAGGCAACAGATTTCGGCTTGCAGGCAGCCATGGTAAACCACAGTCTTTTGGCTTTTTTAACCTTCTTAACATGTGGGAAGGGTTTCAAACAGTAGTGCCCTCATTTCCCATACGAAGCACCCATTGGGTTGGACATTTAAAATGGGTTTGCAATGTAAAAGGAGGGGCTGCGGTTTCCGGGTTAACATGCAGCACAAACCCAACTACCCCCCACACTCCCCCCCCCCAATTCTCTGGGATTATCACTTCATCCATCCCCCCCACCGCGTGGCTAACAGCGGGGAACATTTCTGTTCAGCCGAGCAGGAACGGGCACCTCTGAATGTCCCCTTAATAAAATCACCCCATTTCAACCAGGTGACCGTGAATTATATCACTCTCCTGAGAATAACAAAGAGAGATAAGGAATGGATGTTGTCTGCATGCCAGCAAACACCGGGACCATATGCTGCCATGCTTTGTTATGCAATGATTCCAGACTACGTGCTGCTGGCCTGGCATGGTAAAGTGTTCTACCATAGCAGATGGGATAAGGCAGCCCTCCCCAGAAACCTTTTGCAAAGGCTTTGGGAGTACATGAAGGAGAGCTTTCTGGAGATGTCCCTGAAGGATTTCCGCTCCATCCCCATACAGGTTAACAGACTTTTCCAGTAGCTGTACTGGCTGCGATTGCCAGGGCAAATTAATCATTAATCATTAAACACGCTTGCTTTTAAACCATGTGTAATATTTACAAAGGTACACTCACCAGAGGTCCCTTGTGCGCCCTCAGGGTCTGGGAGCACGCCTTGGGTGAGTTCGGGGGTTACTGGTTCCAGGTCCAGGGTGATACACATATCCTGGCTGTTGGGGAAACCGGTTTCTCCGCTTCCTTGCTGTGAGCTATCTTCATTGTCTTCATCATCATCTTCCGCGTACCTCGAACCTGCTTCCCTGTTGCGTGATTCTCCATTGATGGAGTCAAAGCACACGGTTGGGGTAGTGGTGGCTGCACCCCCTAGCATGGCATGCAGCTCCGCGTAGAAGCGGCATGTTTGCGGCTCTGCCCCGGACCTTCCGTTTGCCTCTCTGGCTTTGTGGTAGGCTTGCCTTAGCTCCTTAATTTTCACGCGGCACTGCTGTTATGGCCTCTGTCCTTCATGGCCTTTGAGACTTTTTCTAATATTTTGCCATTTCGTTTACTGCTACGGAGTTCAGCTAGCACTGATTCGTCTCCCCATATGGCGAGCAGATCCCATACCTCCCGTTCTGTCCATGCTGGAGCTCTTTTGCAATCCTGGGACTCCATCATGGTTACCTGTGCTGATGAGCTCTGCGTGGTCACCTGTGCTCTCCACGCTGGGCAAACAGGAAATGAAATTCAAAAGTTCGCGGGGCTTTTCCTGTCTACCTGGTCAGTGCATCAGAGTTGAGAGTACTGTCCAGAGCGGTCACAATGAAGCACTGTAGGATAGCTCCTGGAGGCCAATAACGTTGAATTCCGTCCACATTATCCCAAATCCGACCCGCAAAGGCCGATTTTAGCGCTAATCCCCTCGTCGGAGGTGGAGTAAAGAAACCCGTTTAAAGGGCCCTTTAAGTCGGTAAAAAGGGCTTCGTCGTGTGGACGTGTCCAGGCTTAATTCGATTTAACACTGCTAAATTCGACCTAAACTCATAGCGTAGACTAGGCCTAAGAGTCTGGTCCCACAGAATCCCCAGGCATTGACCATGGCCAATTCGGGCCCCCTACTGTAAGAAGCTGCACAGGTGAATAAGGTTATGCTTGAAAACACACCCATTGAACTCTGTGGGATTGAGTTAAAGTTACTCTTTACAGGATCCATGGCCTATATTATCAGATGTTCAAGGCTGCCAACCAAATCTCACTCCAGCAAACCTCTTTTTAATGATGGCAGTGTCCCGGAATCAGGCTCTATCTCCTGGAGGCTCCTGAAGCCAAACCAGGAGATTTTAGGCTGCCAAAAGTCTGGCGGGGCTAAAGCAGGCTCCCTGCCAGTCCTGGCCCCATGCCGCTCGCAGAAGTGGCTAGCACGTCCCTGCAGCCCCTGGGGAGGGCAGGGGGCTCCACACACTGCCCCGCCCTGTGCGCTGAATCTGCAGCTCCCATTGGCCAGGGACTGCAGCCAATGGGAGCTGTGGGGGTGGTGCCTGCAAGCAGGGGCAGCATGTAGAGCCACCTGTCCCTGCAGGGATATACCGTCTGCTTCCGGGGGTGGCGCGGGGCCCGAGCAGGGAGGGAGCCTGCCTGCCTTAGCCCTACTGCACCGCTGCCCGGGCGTTGTCCAAGGTAAGCGCCAGCTGGCTGGAGCGTGCATCCCTCACCCCCTCCTGCACCCCAACCCCTTGCCCTGAGCCCCCTCCTGGAACCCATATCCCAAACCCACTCCTGCACCCAAACTCCCTCCCAGAGCCTTCACCCTGCACGCCTCCTGCACCCCAACCCCCTGCCCCAGCCCTGAGCACCCTCCGGCACCCAAACTTCCTCCCAGAGCCTGCACTCCACATCCCCTCCTGAACGCCAACCCCGTGCCCCAGGCTCAGACCGGAGCCCTCTCTCACACTCCCAACCCCTTGGCCCCAGCCCAGAGCCCACATCCCAGCCCTCTACCTCAGCCCAGTGATAGTGAGTAAGGTGATTTGGGTTTATGTGATTAGACAGTTGGCAACCCTATGGTAGTTACCAGTCTTGCACTCTAATGGCTACTAGCAGTAGCTATGAGAGACTACTTCAAGTGCTACAGCAGCTGCTTTTTTTATGTGAAGTCAGTGGTTCAACGTTCCTGCAGGAATAAAGTCTTTTCAGCTGGCAATTTAATTTTCAATCCTTACTCCAGTTGCTGTATTCCATCATTCCCAAAAAAGGCAAGAAAAAAATACAAATGGATGGACAATACGTTGTTACTTTTCTATATTAACTTTTCCAATTACCTTATTAGTCTCAGGGGGTTAGCAACATTCCCTGCAGAAAACTGAGGCAGAGAGAGACCTGCTTTGTGGTACAAATAATAAATGAATGTATCAATCATAGCATGATGCTGAGTGCCTCCATGTTTTGCAGAACCAATTAAAATGCTGCATGGGCTCGATTCCCCATTACACTGAGCTTTCATCGGATCTCAGAGCCGGCAGGGATAGGTAGACCCCATTACCCTTGAAATTTACAACAGCAAACTATTTTGCTGTGGCCTATGAGGGTTGAAAACGGTGTTGACGTAGATAGCTGTGGTTCAGTAGGGGATGGGGTTTCAGCTGGATAAGGAATACCTCGACTTAGCTGGGTTTCAACTGCTTTAAAGCATGACCAGCTTGCGGCTTTGGCTGTTATTCTTATTCAGGTACTTTGTTAAAGACAGCTTGGTAGTGCTGACTGAGGCTTGATCTTTTTGGATCCTTAGCTCCCAATAAAGCCATTCACCACCTCCCAGGATCGGGCTTTGTGTCCTCGCAACCATTCTATGGACCTCATGAACTGATCAATCAGAGAGGAAGGAGTTAATCTCTGCACATGCCCTGAGGGGAGGCATGCGTCCCTCCAATTGTGGGGGTGCCAGTTTGGTCCCCAGTGCAGATGAGAGCAATCCTGAAGTCTTCTCTAATTTGCACCCTGGCTTCAAGGACACCTGTAGGTCTTGCAGTAGTTAGGGCATACTACTACTCCCAGGAGTGCTTTCTACATTGAAAACTCCTGCAGTGGCTCTGTCCCATACCCTCTGTATGAAGGTATTTTATAAGAGGTGTGAGGCCATTTTGCACTAGCTAGCAGCTGACACATTTCTGTTGCGGTACACACCAATGGGGAAGGAGCTCTATCCAGCCACTGAAAAGTTAGTCACAATGTTTGAAACTTCAAAGGGGACCTTTCCCTACTTTGATCTCTCCTTTGTGAGCCCTTTGGAAAAACAAAGGAAATAAGCATTTGTCTACAATAATTTTCACATCTTTTAAAGGATAACCTGTGCTTTGCAGTGATTAAAAACTTGATTTAAGCATATCTGTGTTTTATGGGCTTTACAACAGCTATATCCCACCACCTGGCAGCTGCCTCTACAGGGAATAATCATCAAGGAGTCCATTAGAACAGGAACAGAGGCAAGAACAGCAGGAAGAATTGAAGCAAGTAACTGTGGCAGGAGGCTATGATTTTAAACGGCGATGGAAGAACATTCTGAAAGAAAGCGCTCAGTGGGAAAAGCTCTGTGGGAGGTAATAAACACAGGAGCTGCCTTCTGTACTCAGGAGACTCATTGCTGTCATAATTCAACATTAAGTAATACAAAATTCCATCTCTCACCTAAGAAATCATTGGGGAGATGCAAGAGATCTTCTTAACGTTAAGCATTTTGAGACCCTTGATGATCTGAAAGGATCCCAAATACTTTTAATGTATATTTCACTAGCATATAATGCCTGTATTATATTGTCACTCAATTGGTATCCTGCAGAGCTAACAATAACTTTGAATTTCAATAGAGATGATTAGTGTTTCATTAATGTTCATTTCTGCCATTCCATTAATGATTATTCCCTTGCTGAGATTTGATTGTGCACAGACTCAGGAAGTAAATCAAGTAATTGCCAAATTTAATGTTTAGAAGAAAGGAGAACTGACTGGAGAAAACCCTAAAGCAAACGAAATTTGTGGCAATATCTGGCTTCCTTTTCCGCACTTTAAATATCCTGCCATTGGTTTTTATGAGACTCCTACTGGCAGGATACAGCACAAAATAATTGTATAGTAATTAATTTGAGGGAATTTAAGTTATCAGATCCATATAAATAAGTACCAGCTAATGAGGGGATTACAAGAGATTTAGAGGACTTTAAACTATTGTTTGGGTCCCCAGTGATGTTATGTTAGGGTCCCATGAAACCCTAAGAAAAAAAAAATATTGTTTAGAAAAATGTGCCTAGTAACTGCAATCCTTTGAAGTCTGTAAATTTGCTTCTTTCCATGTTTGACACTGATAACACTCCCAAGGATGTACCATGGAACAAAATTTCCTTCCAGGAAAATACACTTTTAGGCCTAAACAGATTGACAGTGTCCCTTCTTTCATATTTCTACATTTCATTATGTACGTGATGTTGGACTCTATATGTTTATGGAAATATGCTTATAAGTGTAAATATAATGTAACTGGAATATGCTTTATGCTAGATATGCCATGTAACATATCTTTGCAAAGGTTATGATCTACTGAATATATTCATCCTATTTGTATGCATGTATCATATTTATATCTGAAGTTATGCGCATTGGCTCTATGCTTGTATTTGAAGTGTTTGCTGTAGGAAACACGTAAGGGAGGTTTGGCCAACATAGTGTGAAGGGGTTATTCAAGTAATGGGGAATACTTAACTAACAGTGGACTTTGGGAGACTCCAATCCACATCTGAGCTTTCCTGGGAACCTTCAAACTAACATGTAAACAATGGCGTTGGCCTGCAAACAGATGAATCATTCATGGACATGTGACCTGCCCAGCTGGCTACAAACTCCATCTTGTTGCTGTGATTTTGCACAGAAGAACAAACGGATTTCTGCCCACAAGAGAGAGAACATAAAAGGCCCTGGAAGCCTCTCCATTTTTGTCTTCAGCTGGCTCAAGAGATGGCCTCTCCACCCCAAAGAGATGCCTGAAAGAAACTGGAACAAAGGACTGTAACTATGGGGGTGTGAGTAATTGCTGGACCCAGGCTATAAACTATGATGTTGGTCTGAAAAGGATTGTACCTGAGATAACATCTAGGGTGAGAAGTTAGTATTTGTAACTAGATCCTTAGTGTATTAAGTTAGCCTTGCGTGTTTTGTTTTATTTTACTTAGTAATTTACCTTGTTCTGTCTGTTATTACTTGGAAGCACTTAAATCCTACTTGTTATACTTAATAAAATCACTTTTGTTTATTAATTAACCCAGAGTAAGTGATTAATACCTGGAGGAAGCAAACAGCTGTGCATATCTATCAGTGTTATAGAGGGTGGACAATTTATGAGTTTACCTTCTATAAGCTTTATACAGAGTAAAATGGATTTTTTGGGGTTTGGATTCCATTGGGAGCTGCGTGACTGGGTGCTGGAGACTGGAGCACTTGCTAAATTATTTTCAGTTAAGTCTGCAGTTTTGGGGGGGTGATTCATACCCTGAGTCTGTGTTGCAGCAGGCATGTGTGTCTGGCTCAACAAGACAGGGTTCTGGAGGCCCAAACTGGCAGAGAAAATGGGGTCAGAGGTAGTCTCAACACAGTAGATAAGTCCCAAGGGGGTCTCTGTGACTGAACCCATCACAGTGCACCCATTTGATGTCCTTCAGATTTATACTTTTTGAGAAAAAGAAATGGTGCAATATTGTTGCTGTGGGGCTTGAGTATGTTACCTTTTGAAGCAGTTATCTGTGTTCATGTAGTTTCATTAACAGCTATTATACTGCACCTGAAATTTTAAAACTTATGTGGACTCTGATTTAAGTCAATAGCAAAGCTCTCACTGGGTGGGATTATGATTGGGCCCTAAGATTTACTTGTTATTTGGAGACAAGTTCTCCAATGTAATTTATCTCCTTTGCTTTTCCTCTCCTTATCTATATTTATAGTAAGAGTTCAGGATTGTCACCTGTCTGCATTTCACTCTGAAGCCCATGTCTGTTGAGTCATGTAAAGTGATGGAAACAAATACAAGCCTGGTTGAGAGCTCTCTTTGTTTTAAATATCACCAGGTTCAAGCATCACTGCGATTCTTGGTCCCTTACTGTCAAATTTCTCAGCCATTTGGGCTTTATTTATTTATTTTACACAAGACTTTACTAGTTACATATGGGTGACAGCACAGGGTTTGAGCTACTAATATACAACAATAAAGTATCTAAAGAAAACGTGATCAGAAGGGTTTGCTTGCATTTTTTGGTCCATCCATCTGCATGGGATCATTTTGCACAAGTAGTGACTCTTAGAAATTCTTTAGTATGCTATATTATCGATCAAAAATTCAATACATTTTCCCTATGCAGTTGTTAGTGATGAACTCTAAACAATTCCAGTAAATGCATTTAGTAGCAGTTTGCTTGGAAAGTGATGTTCCCTTCCTAATCTTGCCTAGGATTCCTTATGCAGGATTTTATTCTAAAATGCATCCTCTTATGGAGTTCTTTGACTGTAGAGCACTTGCTGATGGTTATGGACAGTTGGCTAGTCACATGGTGCTAGCTCTCTTTCCTTGTTTCACTTGCTAAACTGTTTTAAAAGGCAGACATGGATTTTTAGGTAATAATATTTTTCCATGTGAGCACTTGGTATAGTTACTGCAAAGATGTTAGGCTGTCATGAGTGGGAGAAGTATTCACCAGACAATTCTTCTACGTAGATGTTGTCCCCACTTTCTTTTGAGAACCTCTGTTTTACACCATTAAAAATTTCAGATAATTGGTTCTCTTTTAAAAAGATAGGATATCATTCAGAGCCAGGTACAAGCCCCTGATAGTGCTATATTTTGATTTTTTTCCCCAAAACACACTATTCTGCACCCACACAAGAAGTTCCCAGAGGAAGGCTTCTCATGTATCTCTTTTAGGGTATGTCCACAAAACATCTAGGGGGGGGCTTCCCAATGTGGGTACACAGAGCTGCACTAGCTCTACTGAAACTAATGTGCTAAAAATAGGAGCATGGCCACAGCAGCACAGGCGGTGGCTCAGGCTAGCTGCCTGAGTACACGTCTGCCAGACTTGTAGGTACTTGGGTAGCTAGCCCGTGCTGCTATGGCCCGCTGCTATATTTAGTGCGCTGTCTTGAGCAGAGCTCACCTATGTCTGTCTATTCATGCTGGAAAGCACGCTACAGCTGCTATGCAGACATATGCTTAATATATGTTAAAATTTGGTGTGTAGAGATGTAATTGTTCCTACCTAGTCCATCTCTGCTTCTAAATCAATTCCAGTGTGACCGAACTACTTGTCATTTAATTATTTCCGAATGAAAAATGTTCACTCCATGCAAAAAAAGTCATCTCCTTCCCTGCAGTTACATGGAAATGGAAAATAGCACAACCTGATTGCCTTTGGGCCAGATTCTGATACTCTCACTCCTAGGTAGTACCTTAATCTGGAAATAGTCCCATTGAAATCAATGGCCCTATTCCTGGAAAAAGGTGCTACTGAAGATGAGATTTTCCTTCCCTAGGGCTTATCAAACAGTTCATCCTCTTTTATACAATGGTTATGCAATACTTTCTTAACCAACAGTTTAGGGCCAATGCTTCAAAAGTCCATTGGCCTCCCTTCTCTAGGTAAGGAGAAACTTCTGTCTGTGTCACAGTAGGATTGGGGGGAGACAGATTGTGGTCAAAAGGGAAGTAGATGCACCCTTAGTTTTGTATTATTGTTATTAGTTTGCAGTCTGTCAATAACAAAAGCCATATGGATGGTCTGTTCTTCTAACAAGGGCCCCTGTGTGCATTTGTGTGAGGAATACAGGCAGTAGGGCATCTGAGTGGCTAGGCCATTGAAAAATAGTTTAGAACCCCTCTTAAATCATGCCCTCTTCCACTTCAGATGTGCCATTTAATTTCCTGTCAGTCTCTCTGCATTAGGGATTTGGCCATCACAACCTCTGTTTTCAGTAATTTTTCAGGTATCTCATCTACTGGCTTGTATTACTTGACACTGTAACACATGTAGGGTTTCAGCATGTATAAAAGTAAAATATAAAGTATTACATAAAAGCAAAAAAATAATTCTCCAGGGCCCCTTGAATGTAATAAGAAACAAAAACACAAAATAAAATATAATTGTTGCTTTGCAGGTACTGCTACAAAATATTTCCAAGCATGTAATGCTCCAATGTTTTTGTTAATCTTATTTATTTTTTTTATTTCTGCTAGTTTGTTGTATGAGGGAAATAATACCCCATAAAGTGAGGAAGAATTTCTGTATGACAAAGGCTTTTCCATGCTAAAGGATGACAACTAACAAAGAATGGTTACTACAAAACTATTTCACTAAAAAAGATTTCAGTTATCAATATTCCCCTAAAATCCAGGAGAGTTCGCTTGTCCCCATGTCCTGTTTTACATGTTAAACCTTTAAAAAAAATTTTAACTTTATCTCATATGATTGAAAACAGTATGTTTAGCAAAATAACACAGAGAAGATGACAGTTTTAAATTTTAAAAAGTCAGGAAAGGAGGAGGGTGGAGAGGATGGATTTGGGGCTGTTTCTGCTTTACTTGGTTTAACAGCATTTAGGTTTGTTTGTTTTTTAAAGTTAGGAAAGAAAAAGGATGTGGGGGGAGAAATAGCATTCTTATCTCTAGTAAAAAGTGTAATCAACTGTTTTACATAAGATAGTTTTTCTTTTACGGTAACCTCTGTGTGTTTTGTATAAAGTTTGTAAATCTAAAGTTTTCTTTACAAATTACAAGTAATATGTTTTTAAAGCAGTTTTCCCTTAGGCAAAACTTTAAATGCCAACTAGCACTATTTTTTTAAAAGCCGGTGAATTTCTACATCTACACAAACTTGTGTTACATACAGCGTTTATCTTTTCATTCATTTGTTTAAAGAGATGCATTTTTTTAAACAGGTCGATGGTCAATAGCCACACCTCTCGGGAGATTATGATTAATTCAGAAAAATGCAATTCTTGTGTGTCTAAAGAGTTGCTTCTGATTGGTTCAGCCAAGAGGCATGACTTGTCCAAGGCTGACTATCCTGGAATTATTGGCATTTGACAAGTGGCAGCCACAGAGGTAAGGTGCTTTTCTTTTCTCTCTGGCTTTCTTCCTTTCCCATTATTTTAAAACTTTGTCTGCAGCCTCTCACTTCATGTTCTCTCTCTTCCTGTAACAGGCTGAAAGGATCTTGCTTTTCTTGGCTGTTCTACAGCCTCTCTCACTTTGTGTCTTGTTTAGGGTTACCATAATCCAGCAAGCAAAAAAGAGGACGGGAGGAGCCCCGCCCCTGTCCTGCCCTAGCCCTCCCCTGCCCTAGCCCCACCCCTCCCACTTCCCCCCCTCAGAACCCCCAACCCTCCCCCCGCTCCTTGTCCCCTGATTGCCCTCTCCTGGGACCCCTGCCACCTAACTGGCCCCCTAGGACTCTACCCCCTACCTGTACCCTGACTGCCCCAACCCTTTTCCACACCCCCACCCCCAGACAGACTCCTGGGACTCCCATGCCCCATCCAACCACTCCCCACCCCCTGCAGCCCCTCCCCCAGAACTCCCGACCCATCTAAACCCCTCTGCTCCCTATCCCCTGACTGCTCCGATCCCTCTCCCCACTCCTGCCCCCTGATAGCCCCCCCCAGAACTCCCAACCCCCCCCTTGTCCCCTGACTGCCCCCTCCTGGGACCCCTGCTCCTAACTGCCCTCCAGAACCCCAGCCCCTACCTAAGCCTCCCTGTTCCTTGTCCCCTAACTGCTCCCTACCTGTACCCTGACTGCCCAAAACCTTATCCACCCTCCCCCAGAAAGCCCCCCCCGAACTCCCGACCCCCCCCCGTCTCTTGACTGCCCCCTCCAGAACCTCCCTGCCCCTTCTCCCACCCCCTTGTTGTCGGCCTTTCTTCACCTAATGTCTCACCAGACTGCTGGAGCCGATCTGCGATGCAGGGAGGGAGGGAGAGAGGGAGGAGGAGGAGCCCTCTCTGGCTGAGTGTCGGAGCCCCAAGTAAGTGACACCGGCCGGCAGCACTGTTAGCCGCGCGTGCTCTGCATGGGGGGGAAGTCCGGACATTTACAAATTCCCCCCGGACGCTATTTTTAGCTTAAAAAGCCGGACATGTCCGGGGGAATCTAGATGAATGGTAACCCTAGTCTTGTTTAACTTTATTTTCTCTAAAAATATATGTTCTATTACTATTATTTAATGCTTTTATTTCAAAAAATGCATAACACATATTTTCTCTAAAAGCCCATATTTATGTTGTAACACTTTTTCTCTTTTTACTAAACTTTACATATTTAGGGCCCTTTTAAATAAAAAGCCTGTTTTCTTCAGAAGCATATTCTTTTCTTCTAACCTTAAAACTCTTTAAATGGTTCTAAATGTGAGGGGAAAAAATACATACATGAGCAGTCCTAATGCTCACCATGAAAAAATAAATTTAAAAATTCAAAATGGCCACCATTCCAGAAGTGTACACGTATAAAAATGACACCGGAGGGCAGGACATAAAGCACAAAGGGGGCATGGAAACCTGTCAAAATTAATATAATGAGTAAAGGTATAGAGCCCTTTACTATTTATGCTTAATCCTGAGAAGTGAAAAATTTACAATTACAGAGGCGACTCCTGCTCCTTTGTTCCATCTGCAATCTGAAATCATACCACTATTCCCTCAGCTCTTCCCCCTACTTTAAGAAATGCGGTTGAGCTGTTTAAATCAATCTTAAGCACGCATCTTAAAATTGGTATAGTCTGGCGGAGAATGGCCTCTGCTTTCTAAATATCTGTTAAAACAAATATCTCTTCACCTTAATCTGACAGCATGACCTTCTGTACATAGGATGGCTCTCTGTACCAGGTCACCTGATGCTTGGAAGGAAATTACCCATAGTTCATGCCCATGAACTGGTAATGTTGTTTGACAAACTGCCTCAGCTTGCTTTCTTTTCAAGGGTTAGGGACAGGACATAGCCATGATATTGTTCCCCCTTGCACAGCTACACACATTGCTCCAGTAAAAGCTAATGAATAGAACAGGTACTGTTTTGTTATGATAATAAATAATATTTTGCCCTTCTGATATTCTGAATTCTAGAATTTTGTACTTTATCTGAAAACTGACAAGTATTTTTACAAGCATTAATTTAGCCTCCCAACAATCTTATAAAGTAGGTATTATTATAAAATAGTTACATTACATAGTTATACAACAGAGAACACTTTCAAAAGAAGAAGAAATTACATCAAATCACCTTTTGAGTTATTGCCTAATTGTTAGCCATACTCACCTCTGTCATATAATAATACAATTCTCCTACCTGCTTACTTGTGTGACAAATCTATGTTGCTACTGCTTTTAACTCCTGTTAGCCATGCAGAGGCCACACAAATACAGATAATAGAGAATGAGATACATTCTATTCTTTCTTCTTGTTAGCAGTACGAACCAAACTGCCATAACTCTTTGCACAAATTCCCATAATCCTTTGTACAGGAACCAAAAGTGCTCTATATCTATTATTCTAAGTGCCCTGAATTTAGGTTGAACTTTAGTGTGTTACCAAATGATGGTTTGTGTATAGTCCTTTTCTGTTATTGAAACTGTGATGGGTTGGATCACAGAAACTCCCTTGGGGCTGCCAACTGATGTGCCAAGACTACTTCTAACCCTTCTGCTTTCCCTGCCCTCCCAGCTTGGGATTTCAGTGCCCTGCCTGGTTTGAGCCAGACCCAGGTCTGAACCACGTACCCTAACAGCTGTAGACTTAATTGAAAGCAGGTTAAGAAGTGTTCCTGTCTTTAACACTCAGATGCTCAACTCCCAATGGGGTCCAAACCCCAAATAAATCCGTTTTACCCTGTATAAAGCTTATACGGGGTAAACTCCTAAATTGTTCGCCCTCTATAACACTGATAGAGAGGTATGCACAGCTGTTTGCCCTCCCCCCCCCCCCCCCAAGATATTAATACATACTCTGGGTTAATTAATAATTAAAAAGTGATTTTATTAAATACAGAAAGTAGGATTTAAGTGGTTCCAAGTAGTAACGGACAGAACAAAGTGAATTACCAAGCAAAATAAAATAAAACACGCAAGTCTAAGCCTAGTACAGTAATAAAACTGAATACAGATAAAATCCCACCCTCAGATGTTTCAGTAAGTTTCTTTCACAGACTGGATGCCTTCCTAGTCTGGGCACAATCCTTTCCCCTGGTACAGTCTTTGTTCCAGTTCAGGTGGTAGCTAGGGGATTTCTCATGATTGCAGCCCCCTTTGTTTTGTTCCACCCACTTATATAACTTTTCATAAGGCGGGAATCCTTTGTCGCTCTCTGGGTTCCCACCCCTCCTTCTAAATGGAAAAACACTAGGTTAAAGATGGATTCCAGTTCAGGTGACATGATCACATGTCACTGTCAGACTTCATTACCCACTTGCCAGCACACAGGTATACAGGAAGACTTACAAGTAAAACAGAGCCATCTACAGTCAATTGTTCTGGTTAATGGGAGCCATCAAGATTCCAAACCACCATTAATGGCACACACTTCGCATAATTACAATAGGCCCTCAGAGTTATATTTCATATTTCTAGTTTCAAGTACAAGAATGATACATTCATACAAATAAGATGAACACACACTGTAGATTATAAGCTTTGTAATGATACCTTACAAGAGACCCTTTGCATGAAGCAAATTCCAGTTACATTATAGTCACACTCATTAGCATATTTTCATGAAATCATACAGAGTGCAACGTCACAGCTGTCTTCTGCGATTGATGAGATGATGATCTATTGAGAGATTTTTTTTTTAGCTAATCAGGAGTTACTTGTTGCCACAAGTGTTTTCTGCTATAATTACTTGGTTAGAGATGTCTTTAGCTTATTGATCATGTAAGCTGAGATACCATGAAAAGAATCCCATGGGTAAAAAAGTTAGGGGAATGGCATTTCTTTGTCTCAAGCATAATATATAAGGAGGTGAATATCTGAAAGTTAGTTGAAAATGAATCAAGCGGCAGGACCACTTTCCCAGATTGGTCTGGTAATGTATGTCCTTTTCTGTATTTTGTATTGTGCTGATTAATCTTTGACTAATAATCTTTGATTACTAAATACTGATTGAGCCTTCTCTTCTGACCCCTTAATAACCAAACCTAACCTTTATATTGTATATTGCTTCATTAAGTTCCACATGTGCTAATATAGTGAGGGCTACAAGGATAGCACAGGTGCCAACAAGGACATAATTTGATGACAATGGGTTGCACAGATGCCATTTGCAGAATCTTTATTAGTGGCAATGATGCATGGAAGAGAGAATTCAGCTTCATTCTCAGAGCCCAGGCTCAGATTACAGGCCTGGCAGTTGGTCAACAAAACCTTTGCAATTGTTGATCAAATGTGCTCACTTTACAAATTATTCAGGGGCAATAATCACAGAACATGTGATTTTTACACAATCATTTTTCAGAGCAGAAGCACACTTTAAGTACAGGAACATTCTTCTGTCCCCTTGACTGAACTGCCAAGTGTCTCCAAACATAGCCACTACACATTACATCATTTAATTAATATCTATGCAATGCAGCTTGGAAAGCCACTAGAAAGTAGAGAGCTGAGACCATTCCTCCTCCACAGTTATTGTGCACTAGAGAGGGTGGGGAAGTCTATATGGTCTCCCTTTCCACAGGAGATTGGTGGGCACCTACAAAATTTGTTCCAAATTTTCTTGTGAACTCCTGTTACTAATTAATGGACACTCTGCTGCAGTCTGGTGATAGTGTAGAATGTAGCATAGCTAGTTTCTTAAGGTGGAATCCACAAAGCTACTAGGTACCTAAACCCAGATGGAGGCACATAATATCTGTTTTCAGGCACTGAAGTCCCCCATTGTGATCCATAAAACTCCCGCTGAATGCTGTAGGCACCTAAACTCACTCGGATGTTTTTCAAAGTAAAAAGTCAATAGGTACCTAAGTTTGTGCCTCTGGGAACACATGCTGCACCGGCACCCTCACTCTAGGTGTCTGGATGCCTCTCTCCTACCTAAGCCACAGAGTGATTCATGAACCAGGGAAAAACAGGCATTTGGCCACCTAACTTGCCTAAGGGGCCCACTCTGATAGGCCCCCTCTAAGTGCACCTACTGGCCCAGGCCCCATTCAAAAGCCAATTAGGTGGTGGCACCACCACCGTCCACCTTATAACTTTTATCCCAAAGATTAGAGTAGTCACCTGGGAGGTGGGATACCCAGATTCAATTCCCTCCTCCCTCCTAGAGGGGGAGACAGGATTGGAACTAGGGTCTGTTACTTCTCTGGAAAGTGTGCTAACCACCGAGCTATGGGATAGTTTAATGTGGGGCTCCCTCACTCTCTCCTTTTGAAGCTATTCCCCTGTGGATCAAGAGGGAATTGTTGGAGCAGGGAGACTAGACCCTGATCTTCTGCTCCCAGATGGATGTCCTAACCACTGGACTATAGCATCATTCCCACTCTCTTTCTCTCTCTGGCTGTGGCAGGATATTTCAGTATTATTGTAATCAGTTCACTTCACACTAAGCAGATATAGAGCCTGATCCAGATCCCTTTAAAGTCAATGGAAAGACTCTTCTTGACTTCAATGAGAGTTGGACTGGAGTCTTAAATTCTTTATCATATATTCATATAGAATGCCATTGACTAGCTCTCTGTCTCTCACTATGTAACTGTAGCCCTGATCTCCCAAACCACAACCTAGTTGATTATTTGAGTGGAAAATGTGATACTTGAGAATCTCTTTCTCCTTATTAACAGACACTAGGTAGATTATCACCATACAATGGACAGACTCTTTAAACCGTTAAAATGGGGAATCAAAGTCAGAATTTGGATTTATGGACTGGTCAAATTAGTGCAATGCACTGACCTGCAAGGGCTCAGAACTTGTATCCTAAGTTTGACCCAGTGGTCCAGTACGGTTAGGGACTGGGATAATTGAGGAGACCATACAATTGGTTTCAGGAGGAAGAGATCACTTAACATCACTCTGATACATTTCTCAAGTTTCCTTATCTGACATAATGAAGATTCCATTTATGTGGGTGCTTAATGAGGTGGTTTTGAAGTTGACTGGATTTTAGCTCTATAGGCTGAAACTGACCCCTGTGCAGAGATGCTAGCACAGGATCAATGCACCATATCATTCTCACTCTCACTTAAGCACTCAGCAATAAGGGTCAAGGAGTATATAACCTTTGTTCCAAGTTCTCTCATTCTTATATTAGAACTTTATTTGCAACAGACTGAATTGTGGAAATGACACAACAAAAAAAGCTGAGCAATCTGACTGGTTTTTATTCTACTCACCTGCAAAGCCCAACAGAGGCAGCATGAGAATCTAACCCAGTGTAGCAGTCACTTACAGGAAAACCAAGCTGATGCAAGGCAAAGTAGGAATTTCCTCCTTGGCTTACGCTGACCACAAAGTAACAGTCAACATTCCGTTCACTAACTTGACTCCTCACATTTGTCTTAACATAATACAATTTTGCTGTGAGGACAAGCATTTCACTAAAGGCCAGATCTTGCAGTCCTCATAATCATGGTTAGTTCCTACCATATGAATTATCTTTTTGAAGAACATTTCCTTTGTGGTTTAGGAAGGAAAGAATAAATAAATCATCTCTTGGAGCAGACCTAGGCCAAGACTCAGTGTCCCACCTGCCATTAGCACAAAGCAATTAAAAGTAAATTACTCCTGGGGCAATTCTGCACCACTGTGCATGCGCAGAATTTATGTCCCCTGCAGATTTCTTTGCTTCCCCACAGAAAAATGACTTTCTGACAGGGAGGCAAAGGAAAGCCACAAGAGTGGTCATGTGACCCTCCACAGCAGTATGTTTCGGGGGCCCAGGGCAGCCAGCAGAGAGGTAAATAACTGAGGCAGGAGGCGGGACTGGGGAAGACCTAGCTGACACTTATCCTGTGCCGGGCTCAGCTGCTAGTCTTGGCTGGGCTGGGGAGGATGGGACATCCTCTTCCCTTGCACAGCATCCAGGGCTGGGTCAGACCCACCCCCAGATTTCTCCCCCAGCTGAAGGAAGCTCTGCAAACTCTCCTGCACCCCACCCCACTTCCTGCACCCACTGTTCTTCAGCTGCAGGGGGTGGGATCCCTATACAGGGAGCTGCTCCCCCATCCACCCAACCACCGTGCATCCAGACCCCCTCATACCTAGACCCACCCACTGAGCTTTACACCCCCGCACTCAGAAACTCCCCTCCCCTGATGAGCCCTACTTCTCCTGCTCCTGGACCACCCCGAGAAGCCACCCACACCCAGCTGCATCTGGATCCTCCACTGAGCCCCCCCCACACCCATACCTCCCTGCCACGCTCTATTCCTCCCACACCCAGACATCCTGCCGCTGAGCCCCAACCACCTTGACCCCCCTGCAGAGTCCAATTACTGTTGCACCCAGAACCCCCCCAACAAGGCCCTGTGCATCCAGATCTCCCCACACCCACATCCCCGACTGAGCTACCCACACCTAGATTGCCCACACCGAACCCTCTCAACCCACACCAAGCTCCTCCACACTTGGGTGCTGCCTTGCTGAGCCTGCCTGCCAACACCTGGTGTACCTGGCACAGAGAGGTATGGCCCTGGAGTGTTTCTGGGGCAGGCACGGTCCTTGCGCTGTGTCAGGGTTGGATGCAGCCTCACTGCTGAGTCTGTGTCCAGGGGGAGCTGCACAGTGATCTCCTTCCTCTGTGCAGCCAGTGGCCTGTGCTCCCCAATGCCATACTGGACTCAGCCTCCACATTTATTTGACAAATAAAATTTGCAGAATTTTAAAATATTGTGTGCAGAATTTTTATATTTTTGGCATAGAATGCCCTGAGGAGTAGTAACTGCAATGATGTCTTGCAAAACACAGCAGCACCAAAGCACTATCTACCAACTTTCACAAACTCAGCTCCTCCTCCTCAAGCTTCTAGAGTCATTTCACAAGCCATGAAGTCAGATGCCAGGCTACTGAAATAAGTTATGAAGTTGCTATTAAGGCTGACATTTACTTGGGACAAATGTGATCTATCTAGCTACTTATATGGCTACCATCACTCTAGCTTCTGAGTGCTTCCCCAATTAGAAATAATTTCTCTTCTTCCCCAGTCTCTAGAAAAAAGAGCTTGATTAGTTCATAGTGGTTTTTGGTTTATGTTGCTTCCTAAGCTACCAGGCACTGGCAGTGCTGCACAGTGCCTTGTTTCACACTGATGGGATGCTATTGAGTTCTCAAAGAATAGCGATGAAAGGCTTCAGAGGGAATTCCAGGAAATCATCCTTGGCTGAAAGGATGGAGAAGGAGAGTTGAGAGAACACCAGGTAAGATTTCTTATGGTTACACAGTCCTGATAATCAAAATCACAGAGATGGTGATATTCTCCTCCTTCCACGCCCAACCGCAGAGGGCATTTTACAAGAAAAAACATTGAAATGCATCATAAACACTTATCTGTAGGCCAGTTTGTTTGGCTCCTTAGCCTGATATTTATACATTGTCTAATTCAACATCATAATGGGGCAGCAGAAGAATGTATCTGAGCACCTGACATGTATTCTCCTCTTGCTATATACATGTAGTACCCACTAATGATAAGGATTAGAGCTCTCTATTTATTCACTGATTTACTTCAGTGTGCCTTCATGGCAGATGAGAGATCACTTTCTGGTGAGGTAACTAATTTTTTCAGTTATTGAAGGTATACCTCAGTGTGAAACCATAAGCTTGCCATTTTTTTATAAGAATCCTGGACAAGACAGGTGGTCAGTAATACGAGGAATTCACTAGGAGATGCAGCACTGGCTCTTGTTCAGATGCAGTGTGAGAAAAATAAACAGAGGTTTATGCATCTGCTAGACAGTTATTCTGAAGGAATAAAAACATCTCTGCTTACCAACCCTTCCTCCCCAGGGTATTGATAAAGCCAATAAATATGCATATTAGTGGCATAAATAAAGCTTCTTTTCATTATAACTGACACACACTGTTGGCAAGAACTAAAACATATGTACTGCTTTTCTCCATAACTATATTTGCTCTTCAGACCGATTAATTTTCTTTACTCTGTATTAATTAAATGTTTCACCTTCTATCACTCATGAGTACTTTGATGAATGGATTGGAAGGCTGTCTAGTTTCACTACAGCATCTGTCATCCACTCAAATGATATTATATAATTTCCATAGGCGTGCGCAGCCCATTTCATTAGGGTGTGCACCCAGGGAGCCCCACCCCATCCACTCCCTCCTACTTCCTGCCCCCTGACTGCCACCCTCGGAACCTCCAACCCCCCCGCTCCTTATCCCCTGACTACCCCCTACTGGGACCCCTGCCCCTAACTGCCCCAAGACCCCACCCCCTATCTAAGCCTCCCTGCTCCTTGTCCCCTGACTGCCCCCCTAGGACCCTACCCCCTACCTGTCCCGACTGCCCCAACCCTTATCCACTCCCACGCCTATCCAACTGCTCCCCGCCCCCTGACAGGACACCCAGAACTCCCGACCCATCCAACCCCCTCTGCTCCCTGCCTCCCCAACTCCTCTCCACACCCCTGCCTCCTGACAGACCCCCCCCCAGAACTCCCAACTCATCCAATCCCCTCCAGCTCCTTGTCCCCTGACCACCCCCTCCAGAGGCCCCCCCACCCTAACTGCCCCCCAGGACCCTCCTTGCTCCCTGTCCCCAACAGACCCCGGGGCTCCCATGCTCCATCCAACGCCCCCTGCTCCCTGATTGCCCCATCCAGAGACCCCCCGCCCCTAACACCCCCACCCGGGATCCCACCCCCATCCAACCCACCCTGCTCCCTGACCCCCCCCACCCCTTATCCAACCCCCCTGGTCCCAGACTCCTTACCGTGGCATGAGATGAGGCTCCTAGCCTCCCCGCGGAGCCAAACACTGCCCCGCGGGAGCGCACGCAGCCCCGGCCCCCAGAGCACTGCATACAGGGCAGCCTGGCTCCAGGGGAGGGGGGAGGGTGTCTGCCTCCCCGTGGAGCCAAACCCTGCCCCATGGGAGCGTGCAGCCCCGGCCCCCAGAGCACTGCGTGCACGGCCCCAGGACTCATGGGGAGGGAGAAAGGTGGGGGAGGGGCCGGCAGCTTGCTGCGCTCAGCCGGGTGCACTGGCCGGGGAGCGCAGACCCCGCGGCTTGCCGCGCCTGGAGAGGGGGGCCATTTGCCCACCCCTGCATTAGGGTGGGCCTGGGCACACCCTGCACACCCCGTGCGCACACCTATGATAATTTCCTACAGTAAGTCCCATACAAACACAATAGATCTGTCTTAATTTCCTACAGTAACAATATATTAAGGAAGTTTCTTTTCCTTTTCTGAGCCACTGTTGGAAGGACATAGATTCCTCCAAAGCACTGTGATAAAATACAACTTTATTTTGTTTGATGACTGATAGGAACTGATAAAATTCATAGTTCCCTAATGTCATAATTCAATAGTTGCAGCGTTTAATGTAAATTGTAAGGGGGGCGGAATAGTGTGTGTTTATGTGAATTTTGAAAGAGAGAGACTCAGTGAAGCAGAGAGGTAAGGGAAGGCTACTCCAGAGGGCAAGACTTTCAAAGGAGATTTTTGCAAAAGAAGTAGCTGAAAGCTCATTCATTAATAGCCACCCTTCTGTCCCTTCATACAGAGAGAGGAGATACCCTATGAATTTGCAGCAGCCTGCTCCATGCTGTTCAGCTAGCTTTGATCTACCTAGCTTGATTAACAACAGCAGTGTAGTGGTGACAGCACAGGCCATACAAGCCCATCTGGGACTCTCAGGGGATGTCTACACTGCAGTGAAAAACCTGCGGCTGGCCCATGCCAGCTGCCTCGGGCCTCCGGGGCTTGGGCTGTGGGGCTGTTTAATTGCAGTGTAGACTTCCAGGCTCGGGCTGGAGTCCGGGCTCTAGGACTCTGTGAGGAGGGAGCATCCCAGAGTGGGGGCTGCAACCTGAACCGGAACATCTAAATCACAATTCAACAGCCCAGCAGCCCAAGCCCTGCGAGTCTAGGTCACCTGGCATGGGCCAGTCATGGGTGTCTAATTGCAGCGTAGACATACCCTGAGTATGTGCTCAGGTAGCTAGCCTGGCTGTGGCTTTACTGCTACTGTTATTAGAGCTAGTTTGATCAACATTAGCTCAGGCATGTCTGCACTAGTTGTTGTCACACCTCAGACTACAATGTAGGCATACCCATAGAGGAAGACAATTTGGAACTGAATGCTGAAATCAATGGAAGCCAGTGGAGTTAATCATGAATAGGGTGATGCTGGTACATTCCATTGTATCAGAGAGAGGCAGCCAGTAGCATTCTGCACATATTAGAATTGGGAGTGAATTAGACTTAGGCTAGGTCTATACTACCCGCCTGAATCGGCGGGTAGAAATCAACCTCTCGGGGATCGATTTATCGCGTCCCGTTGGGACGCGACAATCGATCCCCGAATCGGCGCTCTTACTCCACCAGCGGAGGTGGTAGTAAGCGCCGCCGATAGAAAGCCACAGAGGTCGATTTTGCCGCCGTCCTCACAACGGGGTAAGTCGGCTGCGATACGTCGAATTCAGCTACGCTATTCACGTAGCTGAATTTGCGTATCTTAAATCGACTCCCCCCTGTAGTGTAGATGTACCCTAAGTGGAGTCAAAGCAACACCACAGAGGTGGTGGTAGGTAGGTTTGCAGACAAGAGGAGTATGGGAGAAAAAGGATAGTTCATGGCCATAGATAAAACCAAGGTTACATACAGTGAAAGTTAATAGAGACTCTGAGATGAGGAGGAGGAAAAGGGAGAAGTAGAGGTGTGTTTGAGCATGCTTCTCTTGCCCAATCTCTCTTAAAACGACAGTCAAGTTAGGGCCAGATCATTCCCTCCCATGGAAGTGGTGGGGAAAATCTCTGAAAGGAAACTGTTGTACAGGCTTCCCCTTTCCCGCCTGCCACACATACACCTTGTCCAGTCAGAGGGAGGACTGGAAAGCCCAGGAGATCCACCCCCAAATTACAGTCTCACACGATATCATCTTTTCTAAGCCCAGCAGAGGCAGATGGCATAAGAAACAATATGCTTTTCTCATCCCTACCCCCGCGTCCCCTTCTGTGTAGGCAAGGGAGTTCTCTGCACATGGGGATCTCAGTGGGACAATCTAGGCTCCTAATTTTAAAGCACATTTCCTTGTCTGTTTCTAGTGACAGAACATTTCAGAAAGGTAACTGACATTGTATTGTTTAAAAAATGGGTTGGGAAGGTTTTTGTACATTTTTCTCTGCTTAGATGTTCCAAGTACTGCAGTGTTTGCATTGTAAGTACTGCAGGAGGGTGTATTTGCTTTACTTTTTAAAAGGGAACTTTCCCTTGACATTTTTAAAGATCAAGGAAACATTTCTCTTGGTCTTAGCTTCTGGGAGAACTTGTTTATACAGAACTAACATTGTGGGGCAAATTTGACCTTGTCTCTTTCAATCCTGGGAAAACAAACATAAAAAGCATATCAACCCAGTCTAGGCACAGAAAAAACTGTTCTGGCCATTACAAGCAGAGGACACTACATGACCCCAAACTGGATTCGACGTGGCTCACAGACTGCAGAACTTTAAAGGGTGATTTGAGACTATTATATGTGAAGAATTAATATCATTCCCAAACCAACACAGCCACCTTTCAACTTACATCAAAAGCAAATTCTTCCAAGGGAAAATAAATACAGAATGAAGTTTGCTACACTATGACTTAGAATCCATCAGATATGTATACAAATTTCCCTGCAACTGGAGAAGTTATAAAAATGCAAAATTCAACAGGCTGTTGTACTTCTGCCTCTCTTCCACTATTTTATTATCGTCATGCATCTCCATTGACATAGGAACTCATTCAGATGCACAGGACTTTAGGTAAGCAAATAAATAAGATGCAGTTTCTCGCTTTTGTCCACTTTCCCTGGTATATGATGACATCACAGTTAAATAGAACTGTCTGTCCATCATAAAATGATAGAGATTATACTTTGGTTTTTAATTCTCCATTGCGTTTAAATACCATCTCATTTTTACTATAAAAATTCACAAGTTAAAAATGTATTATTTGAATAGGACTTTGGTTACCATACATCTGGGGTTTCTTGGACATGATCTCTTTTTTTGGTCCTCTGATCTCCGTCAGAGAAGATTTTTGAAATATGAACAAATGTCCATGATTTGGTATTGCCACCCTTACTTCTGTGCTGCTTTCAGAGTTAGATGGCTGGAGAGTGGCAGCTGCTGGCCAGCCACCCAACTCTGAAGGCAGCACCACCATCATCAGCAGCAGCACATAAGTAAAGGTGGCATGGTATGGTATTGCCACCCTTACTTCTGTCCTGATGCTGGAAAACAGCCTACAGAGCTGGGTGGTTGAAGAGTGGCAACTGCTGTACCCGCCCCCTCCCTGGCAGTATCCTCTATTTAGGAACTTGAAATATAGTAACCCTAAACAGGACACTTATAAATTTAGAACATTTCAAATTATTTTTAATCACTAGAAGTTGTTCTAATAGTTAACTTATTAACTCAGGTTTTTGGTCATTGTGTTAAACTATGTGAAGGAGTTATCAGCTAGCATAAGGTGGCACAGTTCCATTGAGATATGAGTAGTTAGAGCTGGTCCTGTATCATTATACTGGTCTATACACCCTGACTTAGGTGGCACCTATTAAGGACAGCCAGGAGTGAAAGTAACTTAAAGGACTTAACGGTACTCCGGAGTCCTTAGGAGGGGGCGGGGTCTCAACCAGAAGAGGCGGGGCCTCTATCAGAAGAGATGGGGCCTTTAAATCCCCAGGTACTTTAAATCACCATCAGAGGGGGCCCCGGCCTCTGGCGGAGCTTTAAAGGGCCCGGGGCTTCGCTGCAGTAGCAGCAGCCAGAAGCCCCATACCCTTTAAATCACCACCAGAGCCCCGCCACTGCTACCCCAGGGCTCCGACAGGCTCCGGGGATGATTTAAAGGGCCTGGACGGTAGTGGCTGCCGGAGTCCTGGGGAGGTGGCAGCGGGGTTCTGGTGGCTATTTTAAGGGCGGAGCAGTAGCAGCTGCTGCAGCCCTGGACCCTTTAAATAGCCGCAGGAGCCCTGCCGCCGCTACCTCAGGGCTCCGGGGACAAGTTAAAGGGCCTGGGGCAGTAGCTGTGGCAGGTGCCACAGGTGCCACTGCTGGGAGCCCCAGGCCCTTTAAATGGTCACCAGGGGAAGCCGATCCGCCCCGGTACACCGTACTGGGGCGTACCAGCTTACTTTCACTTCTGAGGACAGCCTTACATGTTACATGTCAGTGTACTGCCTCATGGAAGCTCTGGGAGGAATGATGCTTCAGAAAGATCCACACCTCATAAGAACAGCCATACTCAGTGAAACAAATGGTCCATCTAGCCCAGTATCCTGTCTTCTGACAACAGCCAATGCCAGGTGCTTCAGAGGGAATGAACAGAACAGATAATCATCAAGTGATACACTGTTGTCCACTCTCAGCTTCTGGCAGTCAGAGGCTGGGGACACCCAGAGCACATGGTTGAATCCCTAACCATGTCAGCTAATTGTCACTGATGGACCTATCCTCCATAAACTTATCTAATTCTTTTCTGAATCCTGTTATAATTTTGGCCTTCACAACATCCCCTGGCAACAAATTCCACGTCAGCTGTGTTGTCTGAAGAAATATTTCCTTTTGTTTGTAGTAAACATGCTGCCTATTAATTTCTTTGGGTGGCCCCTAGGTCTTGTGTTATGTGAATTAGTGAATAACACTTCCTTATTCACTTTCTCCACAACACTCCCGTGATCCTTGGCACATAATGGAAGCATGCCCACTTGTACCGGCTGATAAGGCTATGAAATGTGAAGATTACAGAAACTCCTGCAGAAGTGTGGTTTTAAATGAAATTCTATATAGCCAATTTACATGAGGGAGACTGGGTCACTGGGTTCAGAACATTCACTTGTCAAACTTCCTGAATCACTTTGCTAAATAAATTTAACACTTAGAGCCATGGGGAAGCCTTAATGAGCAAGGAACTGTTATTGCCCAGCTCATCCTGAGACAGGGACTGTCCCACATCCTCTCCCCCAACTAAAAAGTAAAAAAAAAAAAAAGTTAAAACTAAAAAACAAGCACAACAAGCAGAGCCAGCACCAAATCAGTAACACATTTTAGAAGCTTCCTTCTTAAGATTTGCCTTGTGGTATCTAACATTCACACAGTGCATTATGTAAGCAAAATATCCCTTAAACAGAGTTTTTAAACTATTGAGGGAAGTGCCAATTTTAAACAGAGCTTACCAGTTATTAGCTTAAAGTGACCTCCGTGTATTTCCACTGTCTCGCCTATGCTTATGGTCATATCTCAGAGCCCTCTCATTGTTTGAAAACTAGGAATCTAGGAATTTGCAATGTCAGAAGGGACCATTGTGATAATCTAGTCTGACCTCCTGTGTAACACAGGCCACAGAACTTCCCCAAAATAATTCCTAGAGCAGATCTTTTAGAGAAACATCCAATCTTTATTTAAAAGTTGTCAGTGATGGAGCATTTGCCAGGACTCTTGGCAAATTATTCCAGTGGTTAATTACCCTCACTGTTGAAAATTTATACCTTATTTCCCATCTGAATTTGTCTAGCTTCAACTCCCAATCATTTTGTTATTGTAATACTCATGTGTTCTTATAAAAAGGAAACCTATGAAGCAGAAATGAGTGTTCCAGAAGGCTCAACATAACATTAATGCCATCTTTTAATTCTGCTGTGATAAACCCTTTAGAAGCTTCTACAACTGAAATTTATTTTAACAAATTGACATTTGCAGTCTTTTACTTTCCTGTGCCTTTCAAACTTGTTTTTTTATTTGGATACAATCAGTTAAACTGAAAACCTGAATTTCAGTGGGGTAACAGGAGCTAAGAACCCTTTTATAATCTCTATATCTTAGTTGTACTCTTCCTTGAAAGTAAACAGAGCAATTTACTTCTGTCTCTTTCCATATTCAGTCAGTGCAAACTTCAGCATCCCTCCCTCTAAAGCATGCTCTTTGTGCCTCACAGTTTTGCATGTGCACTGTCTCCACAAAATGATCAGATGTGCCGAAGCAGAATGTGCAGAGGACAGGGGGAGCAGATCTAACATCCCTCTCATGTGAATGCTTCCAGCTGCTATGAGACTGATGAATTAATGTTACAGATAGACATTCCCTCGCCATAGCATTATGTTTATGTATTAATAACAACACGAGGAATACATTAGTGCTTTGGTGCAGAGCTTAGAGTGTAAACTATTATCTATAAATGCTAAATATTATATTAAGACAGCTAATTAGCCAGTAGTCCATTTCAAGGGATCGTGCATTATGGGCCCTGAAACATCACAACTCTTGCCTCTTTTTTCACTTTCTATATTCAGTTGTGTCCAGATTCCCTTCCCTTCTTTTAAACTTGTATTTCAATCCCTCCACAAGCATGGAGAAGCAGGATGCATAATTATACTCCTCACCCTAAAGTAGGAAGTTATTTGGTACCAAGGTCCCCTGCCAACCCTTCATGAAGCCAATTGCTATTCAAGAATCAAAGGAAACAGGATCCTTCATAGGCAAGAGGATTTGTGGTTTATTGCCATAACTAAACGGCTTATGGCTGAGGAGACAATCTAACCATCTGTTAACTAGGGGCAAAATAATCTCTCAGTTAAACCAGTGTAAACTACCAGTTAAATCTAGATTCACACCAGTATACTTGGTCCTAGAAGTCTGAGGTGTATAATTATGAGACTAAATCCACTCAGATCAGAACTCAGCCAAAGCATTCAAGGCAGCCATTTAATCAGTATCATAGTACTGTCCAGGATATGTAATTACATCATATCTGCCCTTTTGGGTTGCTGGGCAAACTCAGCCTTCAGTCTCATGTCTCTGAATACATCTAGGAGATCCATTATGGCACTAGATCAAGAATAATAGCACAGTTGTTTGTTTTTCCCTGCTCTGTCCTGTCCTTCAAAAAGCAAAAATCCCCCACAAAATAAAACAAGTATGCCACACAGAGATAACTTTGTTGTTTCAAAGGATTTGTTCTTTGCTTCTGCCAAGCGTCTTCAGGAAAACAGTGTTCTGTAAGATGGTGGGGGTAGGGGGAGGAGAAGGAAAAGCTATTTCATAAGCTTAAACATTAAAGAAATAATTTAAAATAAAGATGCAAGCAACTGCAACTGCTTTCTTAACTGCATTTCTTCAGTAGCAAGAGGCTGAACTAAGAAGCTGAACTGTAGCACAGCGGACCTGGAGTCATTCATCTAGCCCGTGATAATGTGAGGAATTTACATAGTGAAAGGGCAGACAGATGAGGTGCCAGCATTGTCTTGTGATCTGTTTGTTTGTCTGGGGCCGCACTGACAAAGGAGGCGACCAGCAAAATCCATGATGTAGAGACGGCACAGAGATGTTTGTACCTGGATTGGTACAAGGTTAAAGCATGTTTGGAAGAGGGTTATTCATCCAGGTCTCTCTCTAGCACAGGGGTCAGCAACCTTTCAGAAGTGGTGTGCTGAGTCTTCATTTATTCACTCTAATTTAAAGTTTTGCATGCCGGTAATACATTTTAACATTTTTAGAAGGTCTCTTTCTATAAGTCTTTATTATATAACTAAACTATTGTATGTAAAGTAAACAAGGTTTTCAAAATGTTTAAGAAGTGTCATTTAAAATTAAATTGAAATGCTGATCTTACGCCACCAGCCTGCTCAGCTCGCTGCCAGCCTGGGGTTCTGTTCACCTAGGCCGGCAGAGGGCTGAGCAGGGCTGGAGGATGTGGGGGGGTCCAGGGCAGAAGGCTGGCTGTGTGTGTGTGGGGGGGTGCAAGGTTCAGGGCAGGGGGTGGAGGTATGGGGGGGTGCAGGGCAGAAGGCTGGGGTGCTCAGCTCATGGGGGTGCTCCCAGCCCCCTGCCCTGAGCGGCTCATGGCAGGGGGCTGGAAGGGATATGCCCTGTTCCACCCCCTTCCCCCAGGCTCCGTCCCTACCTCTCTTTGCCTCCTCTACGGAGCTGTGTGCACGCTGCTGCTCTTCCCCCTCCCCCTTGCTAGGGCAATCAGCTGATTGGCGCAGGGAAGCACCACACTGGGGGAAGAAGCAGGGGAGGGGGGAAGCTTGGCTCTGCAGAACCAAGCTTCTGCCTCCTGCCCCCGCAGGGAGAGCGGTGGGGCTGAGAGCCGGGACCACGACAGGGAGCTGCGTGCCACTCAAAATCGGCTCACATGCCGTGTTTGGCACGTGTGCCGTAGGTTGCCGACCCCTGCTCTAGCACAAGCCTTCAGCCCACTAGCAATCCATACTGGAGCCAAAAGATCACCTGGGCCACTCAAACAAGCAACTGAGCCAGCACACAAACTCCAGCTCTCCCTCTGACAGAATCTTGTTGTACTCTTGGCCTTGTGTGCAAATTGGGTGGCAAGAGGTGCTTTCCCACTCCCCTGAACTCCTGCACAAGAGAAGATTCTGTTTTATCTATGAATTTTCATTCTAACACCATGTCAGACAGTTCACTCTGTGGTGTTCCTTGTCTCCATGGCAACTAGAGACAGAGCAAATCTTTTTTCTGAGCCTGGTTTTAGGATTGCCCCTCAGGAAAAACTCTCCATAACAATAGCTGCCAAAGCTTGAAAACTCAAATTATCTGCAGCACAGCCTTGACATAAAGTGTAAACATTTCCTAGAACACCACTTTCTTCCCCTTCAAACTACTTAACAAGGTGAGAAATATCCAGAAAAAAAGCCCTTCACATAATGCAATCCTCCAAGGGAGGATCAGACTGACATTGAATCATAGAAATGTAGGACTGGAAGGGACTGGATAGGTCATCTAGTCCAGTCTCTTGCACTGGAGCAAGACTAAGTATTATCTAGACCATACCTGAGAGGTGTTTGTCTAACCTGCTCTTAAAAACCTCCAGACACAGAGATTCCACAATGTCCCTACAGAATTTGTTCCAATACTTAACTACCCTTACACAGTTAGGACCTTTTTTCTAATGTCTAACCTAAATCAGCCTTGCTGAAATGTATGCCCATTGCTTCTTGTCCTCTCCTTATCCACTGAGGACAATTTATCACCCTCCTCTTTATAACAATCTTTTATGTACTTGAAGACTGTTATGATGTCTCCTCTCAAGCCTGGTCTACACTACGATTTTAGGTCAAATTTAGCAACGTTACCTCGATTTAAGCCTGGACCCGTCCACACGACGAAGCCCCCCCCCCCTTTTTTTTTATTTTATTACACTTAGAGGGCTCTTTAAATTGATTTCTTTACTCATCTCCGACGAGGGAATTAGCGCTGAAATCGGCCTTGCCGGGTTGATTTTGGGGTAGCATGGACGCAATTTGAGGGTATTGGCCTCCGGGAGCTATCCCAGAGTGCTCCATTGTGACCGCTCTGGACAGCGCTCTCAACTCAGACGCACTGGCCAGGTAGACAGGAAAAGGTCCGCGAATTTTTGAATCTCATTTCCTGTTTGGCCAGCATGGTAAGGTGCAGGTGAGTGCAGATCTCATCAGCAGAGGTGACCATGATGGAGTCCCAGGATTGTAAAAGAGCTCCAGCATGGACCGAACGGGAGATACGGGATCTCATCGCCGTATGGGGAGACGAATCCGTGCTAGCTGAGCTCTGTTTCAGTAAATGAAATGCCAAAACATTTGAAAAAGTCTCCAAGGGCATGAAGGACAGAGGCTATAACAGGGACGCAAAGCAGTGCTGCGTGAAAATTAAGGAGCTAAGGCAGGCCTACCAGAAAACCAGAGAGGCAAACGGCCGCTCTGGATCAGATCCCCGAACATGCCGCTTCTATGATAAGCTGCATGCCATGCCAGGGGGTGCAGCCACCACTACCCCAACCCTGTGCTTTGACTCCATCAATGGAGAAGCACGCAACACGGAAGCGGGTTTTGGGGATGAGGAAGATGATGATGAAGAAGAAGAGATTGAAGATAGCACACAGCAAGGAAGAGGAGAAACCGGTTTCCCCAACAGCCAGGATATGTTTTTCACCCTGGACCTGGAGCCAGTAGCCCCCGAACCCACCCAAGGCGTGCTCCCGGACCCTGAAGGCAGAGAAGGGATCTCTGGAGAGTGTACCTTTGTAAATATTAGACATGGTTTAAAAGCAAGCGTGTTTAATGATTAATTTGCCCTGACATTCGCGGCCAGTACAGCTACTGGAAAACTCTCTTAACATGTCTGGGGATGGAGCGGAAATCCTCCAGGGACATTTCCAGAAAGCTCTCCTGGATGTACTCGCAAAGCCTTTGCAAAAGGTTTCTGGGGAGGACGGCCTTATTCCATCCACCATGGTAGGACACTTTACCATGCCAGGCCAGTAGCACGTAGTCTGGAATCATTGCATAACACAGTGTATGGTCCTGGTGTTTCCTGGCATTCAAACAACATCCGTTCCTTATCTCTCTGTGTTATCCTCAGGAGAGTGATATCATTCATGGTCACCTGGTTGAAATAGAGTGATTTTATTAAGGGGACATTCAGAGGTGCCCATTCCTGCTCGGCTGTGGCTGAACAGAAATGTTCCCCGCTGTTAGCCATGCGGTGGGGGGAGGAGTGAAGCGATCATCCCAGAGAATTGGGTGTGCGTGGGAGGAGTTATTTGGGTTTGTGCTGCACGCTAACCTGCAAACCGCAGCCCCACCTTTTAAATTGCAAACCCATTTTAAATGGCCAACCCAAAGGCTGCTTGGTATGGGAAATGAGGGCACTGCTGTTTGAAACCATTCCCACACATTATGAAGGTTAAAGAAGCCAAAAGACTGTGGCTTACCATGGCTGCCTGCAAGCTGAATTCTGTTGCCTGGCACTGCGTGAGTGATCTCTCACACCAAGCCGGCAGGTCCTCAATATAAGAGGCAAAAATCAGACCTTGTAACGAAAGCACATGTGCTATGTAATGTGAAAAGCACAGTTTAACATGAAAGAGTCTACCATTGTTCTCTAAAAATGTGTCTAACTACTACTCTCCCTTTTTTTTCCTCCACCAGCTGCAAATTTTTCTCCTTTGCAGAGGCTAGCAAAGATTAGAAGGCGAAAAAAAACGCACTCAGGATGAAATGTTCTGAGTTCATGCTGTCCTCCCACACTGACAGAGCACAGCAGAATGCGTGGAGGCAGACAATGTCAGAGTGCAGGAAAGCACAATATGAATGTGAGGAGAGGTGGCGGGCTGAAGAGGATAGGTGGCATCAGATTGCTGACAGAAGGCAAGAGTCAATGCTCCAGCTGCTGGAGCATCAAACTGATATGCTCCAGGGTATGGTTGAACTGCAGGAAAGGCAGCAGGAGCACAGACCGCCGCTACAGCCCCTGTGTAACCAACAGCCCTCCTTCCCAAGTTCCAAAGCCTCCTCACGCAGACACCTAAGAACATGGTGGGAGGGCCTCCGGCCACCCAGCCACTCCACCCCAGAGGATTGCCCAAGCAACAGAAGGCTGGCATTCAATAAGTTTTAAAGTACAGTGTGGCCTTGTCCTTCCCTCCTCCCGGGCTACCTTGGCAGTTATTCCCCTAGTTGTGTGATGAATTAATAAAGAATGCATGAATGTGAAGCAACAATGACTTTATTGCCTCTGCAAGCGGTGATCGAAGGAGGGAGGGGAGGGTGGCTAGCTTACAGGGAGGTAGAGTGAACCAAGGGGGGGCGGGGAGGTTCATCAAGGAGAAACAAACAGAACTTCCACACCGTAGCCTGGCCAGTCACAAAACTCGTTTTCAAAGCTTCTCTGATGCGCACTGCGCCCTGCTGTACTCTTCTAACCGCCCTGGTGTCTGGCTGCACGTAATCAGCGGCCAGGCGATTTGCCTCAACCTCCCACCCCACCATAAACGTCTCCCCCTTACTCTCACAGATATTGTGGAACGCACAGCAAGCAGTAATAACAATGGGAATATTGGTTTCGCTGAGATCTATCCGGGTCAGTAAACTGCGCCAGCGCGCTTTTAAATGTCCAAATGCACATTCTATCACCATTCTGCACTTGCTCAGCCTACAGTTGAACAGGTCCTGACTACTGTTCAGGCTGCCTGTGTAGTGCTTCATGATCCATGGCATTAAGGGGTAGGCTGGGTCCCCAAGGATAAACTATAGGCATTTCAACATCCTCAACGGTAATTTTCTGGTCTGGGAAGAAAGTCCCTTCCTGCAGCTTTTGAAACAGACCAGAGTTCCTGAAGACGCAAGCATCATGTACCTTTCCCGGCCATCCCATGTTGATATTGGTGAAACATCCCTTGTGTTCCACCAGTGTTTGCAGCACCATTGAAAAGTACCCCTTTCGGTTCATGTACTAGCTGGCTTGGTGCTCCGGTGCCAAGATAGGGATATGGGTTCCGTCTATCGTCCCACCACAGTTAGGGAATCCCATTGCAGCAAAGCCATCCACTATGACCTGCACATTTCCCAGAGTCACTACCCTTGATATCAGCAGCTCTTTGATTGCTTTGGCTACTTGGATCACAGCAGCCCCCACAGTAGATTTGCCCACTCCAAATTGATGCCCGACTGACCGGTAGCTGTCTGGCGTTGCAAGCTTCCAGAGGGCTATCGCCACTCGCTTCTCAACTGTGAGGGCTGCTCTCATCCTGGTATTCTTGCGCTTCAGGGCAGGAGAAAGCAAGTCACAAAGTTCCATGAAAGTGCCCTTACGCATGCGAAAGTTTCGAAGCCACTGGGAATCGTCCCACACCTGCAACACAATGCAGTCCCACCAGTCTGTGCTTGTTTCCCGGACCCAGAATCAGCGTTTCACGCCATAAATCTGCCCCAGTAATACCATGATTTGCACATTGCTGGGGCCTGTACTTTGTGAGAGGTCTTTGTCCATGTCAATTTTCTCATCACTCTCGTCGCCGTGCTGCAATTGCTGCAATCGCCTCCTCGCCTGGTTTTGCTTTGGCATGTTCTGGCTCTGCATATACTCCAGGACAATGCGCGTGGTGTTCATAGTGCTCATAATTGCCGCGGTGATCTGAGCGGGCTCCATGATCCCAGTGCTATGGCGTCTGGGCTGAAAAAAGGCGCGAAACGATTGTCTGCCATTGCTTTCACGGAGGGGGGGGACGGAGGGTGTACCTGACGACATGTACCCAGAGTCACCCACGACACTGTTTTTGCCCCATCAGGCATTGGGATCTCAATCCAGAATTCCAATGGGTGGCAGAGAGTGCGGGAACTGTGGGATAGCTATCCACAGTGCAACGCTCCGGAAGTCGATGCTAGCCTCGGTACTGTGGACGCAGTCCGCTGACTTAATGCACTTAGAGCATTTTGTGTGAAGACACATACAATCGACTGTATAAAAACTATTTCTAAAAAACAACTTCTATAAATTCGACCTAATTTCGTAGTGTAGACATACCCTCAGTCTTCTCTTCTCCAGACTATGCAAACCCATATTTCCTCATAGGTCATGTTTTCTAGACCTTTATTCATTTTGGTTGCTATCCTTTGCACATTCTCCATTTTTCCAAAAGTGTGGTGCCCAAAACTGTACTCCAGCTGAGGAGTTATCAGTGCTGAGTAGACTGGAAGAATTACTTCTTGTGTCTTGCTCACAACACTCCTGCTAATACATCCCAGAATGATGTTCAATTTTTGCAATGGTGTAACACTGTTCACTCATATTTATTTTGTGATCCACTATAACCTCCAGATCATTTTCTGCCATATTCCTTCCTAGACAGTGGAGGGTCCAAGAATGAAAGCTCACCGATAAGACAGAATTTTCCCTCTCTCAGTTCCCTCCATGTCAGATAGGGTTTACAGTGGGATGTAGAAAGCAGTAGTGCATCTCTAGGGTCCTACCAAATTCATGGTCCATTTTTTAAATTTCATAGTCATACCATTTAAAAAATCTTGAATGTCATGATTTTAGTTATTTAAATCTTAAATTTCATGGAGTTGTAACAGAACATGAACATATATTGAAAAATGGCAAAATATAAATATGTAAAGGCCTTAAGTCAGCGTTCTCAAACTGGAGGTCCCGACCCAACAGGGGGTTGAAAGCTATTGTGTGAGGTCGGGGTATTGCCACCCTTACTTCTGTGCTGCCTTCAGAACCGTGTAGCTGGAGTGTGACAGTTGCTGGAAGGGTGCTGAGCTCTGAAGGCAGCGCTGCCACCAGGAGCAGCGCAGCCTTCAAAGCTGCTGCTCTCTGGCCACCCAGCTCTGAAGGCAGCATAGAAGTAAGGGTGGCAATACTGTGACCCCTCTACACTAGACTTGAGACCCCCTTTTGGGTCGGGACCCCCAGTTTGAGAAATGCTGTATACTTGTATATGCTTTTACCCTATAGTAAAAAAAGAGTATAGGATAGGGTAAAAGTACACAAAAGACCAGGGGGACCAGATTTCATGGTATGCGTTTTTCACAGCCATGAATTTGGTAGGACCCTAATCACCTCTAGAGCAGGAGGAAGATTCATTTTGCCCATGTAGTACTGAAAAGGAACGTTAAGGTTATGAGAGCAACCTGTTCCATAACACCCTTCACCAGATGTTGCATCAGCAGGTGCGAGGAGGTCAACTCCATTGTCAAACACAAAGTGTGAATTGAAGACTCTGTACTGCTACTGTCTTAGAGATCTCAATGTGTGTGATCTCACTGCCCACAAAATTACTGCTCTTTTCACAGTGTGCATAGTAGTGAGAGGAAATGTATCTTAGGTTTTAAATCCCTCTGTTATATACACCTTTATTCATCCATAGACTCTGTTCACATCTAACTTGTGCACTTTTTTTCCTGAGGGTGTTTGGATTCAACCACAAGGACAATAATACCATTTCCTATTATGAAAAAGAGTGTGGTGACTTTAGGGATGGAAGCCTGGTTATCACATTGATAGAACGTACAACTGAGGTTTCATCGAGAGCATGCCAAGCTCCAAAAACACCCTCGGACAAGGAGGTTGCCAGTAGGCAAGATACTTTCTGTGAGAAGAGGAAGAGAACTAGCAACTTTGAAACTGAAAGGTGGTTTTATCAGGACTTGTAGTACACAGAACAAGATCATGATAGGAATCTGCATGTTGCCACAGTACTGGTAAGAATGGTAGTCCTCAGGAATCTGGTGTGTAACAGTGAGAGTCTCATGGGTTTCTTGCAGGACAATATGTTTCAGCTACTGACTTGTCTTTGTTGGCCCTGAGCATCATGGTCAGGCCATCTTGTAAAAATACTAGAATGTCCTTTTGTTTCAGTTGAGTTTTCACTGATGTTGTGTGTTCCTAGTAACACTGACATCTAAACCTTGAGTAATACATAGACATCATTTGTGGATTTCCTCTGAGATGCTAGGAAGAAGTTTATCACCTTCTTAGAACAAGTGACTGTACTTCCTCTCAGTTTCCTAGCTGATGGTTAGGCAGCACCGGATATTGGTTCAGGATTGGTTGCATTATTATGTGTATGTTGGGAATCTGAGGTTCTAGCTCAGAGGTGGGCAAACTACGGTCCGCGGCCACATCCGGCCCGTATGATGGTCCTGCCCAGCCCTTAAGATCCCAGCTGGGGAGGCTAGCCCCTGCCCCAGCCCCCGCTGCCTCATCTCACCGTGCTGCCAGTGCTCTGGGCGGCAGGGCTGCAAGCTCCTGCCCGGAAGCGCGGTTGCGAGAGTCGCCGGGTACGTGTATTAAATTGCTCTCCGTAGAAATGTGCTACTTATGGAGCACCAGGACTGGCAGCCGTAAGTAGTACACCGTAAGTAGCACATTCCTACAGGGAGCAATTCAATACACTACACCTGGGTAGGGAAGGCTGTGCTCCCCAAACAGCCTGGCCCCCGCCCCCTATCCGCCCCCTCCCCGCCCTGACTGCCCCCCCTCAGCACCCCTGACCCATCCAACCCCCCTGCTCCTTGTCCCCTGACTGCCCCCTCTTGAGACTCCCCCATCTTCTAACTGCTCCCTGGGACTCCTCCCCTCTATCCAACCCCCGACCCTGTCCCAACCCCTATCCACACCCCCACAACCTGACAGTCCCCCGGGACTCCCACGCCTATCCAACCACCCCCTGCTCCCTGTCCCCTGAAAGCCCCCCGGGACCCTCTGTCCCTTATCCAATCCCTCCACTCCCCGTCCCCTTGCCATGCCGCTCAGCACCAGGACTGGGAGCCGTAATTTGCACATTCTCATGGGGAGCAATTTAATACACTACACTAGCCCTTCATACAGTTTCGGAACCCCGATGTGGCCCTCAGGCCAAAAAGTTTGCCCACCCCTGTTCTAGCTGTATCCAATTTAGATCTAAGAACCAAACCCTGAGGTTTAATGAAAAGGTGACAATCATTGTGGCCTGTTCCATCACAACCTTCTTTAAGCTCAATGGCTGAGGAGGGGAAAGGCATAAAGGAGGCCTTTTAGACCTTTTTTGAGATAAGGGGACCATAACCTCTGCTTTTGAGTCTCTTTTCCTCACACTTTTTTAGTTTTCCAACTGAAGTTGGATGCAGACAGGTTAATCAACAGATTTCCAACCAGGCTTGTGATGAACTCCAAGTCTAGCTGGTCTAAAAACCGTAAGCACCCATGAAATTAAACCCTTATTCATGCTTAATGCTAGAAGCTTGGCTGAGGATCTGAGGTATCTTGCTCAAAGCCCCAGCTTTAGTTATTTCTCCTTCTCTTTAGAGGATCTAGAGAGGAGACTTTCATGAGAGGTTTTAAGACTTTCTGCTGCCCTTTTAAGTGCAGACTGTGACCAATATCATGCACCAGTTCCTGGGCCAAACCCCTGAGAGTCCCTGATGGGAACAGTGTATTTCCAGGCAGACAAAGAACAGTCTGCAGACTTGTAACCTGCATTATCTCCCTGAAAATAATAATAGCTACTTTATGGACCCCTATGGGACCCCTGGAAGGAAGGAGGAAGTAGGCCCATCTCCCAGACAAGGGGATCTGAATCACTTCACCAATGCTGCCTGCTACTGGGTACGGGCTGAGTGGAGCCAATTGCACAGAACAAGGAGTGAGCCAGAACCACTGAGGAAAAATGAGTCTCTGCTATAAAAAAGGTCACAGGAGCCCATACCTTTCATGGCATCTGAGGCCTTGCACCTGAAACACCTTGTGGGAAGGGGGGGGAGTTTTGTGGCCTTCTCAACCACCTCAGCATAGTCCATGTATATGTGCTAGGTGGGAGAAGGAATTTTTTTCTCCTGGTTACTATGGGAGGGAACCTTGGACCTTGCCAATTCCCTTGAGATTGAGAAGGCTCCCGTGAAACTCTTCTGCTTAATTTGCCAGATATGCAAATGGCATCCCATGCTTACGGGAGAGGCAGGGAAAAGGAAAAGAAAATCATCTTACCCCACTTTCATGCCACTGATTCTGGCTTAGGCTCAGTGAAGGGAGTTTCCATGCAGTCTGCCCACCCATCCCAAGGGTGGACCTTATCCCCTCACTACCTGGAAACAGAATTTCTGGGGCTTGCTATCTGTCACTTCTCAGAGAGTGTGACATCCACCCTCCTCACAGAGCCAGAAGAATTTTTTGTTTTAAGTTTAGCAGTTTTGAGGAGGAAAACCCCAAAGCCAATGAAGAAACAGACATTTAATTAAAAATCATTCAAAGATCCTGTGAAATTTCAGCTTCAATGGAAGCCCTGGAGTCTGCCATGTATGCCACTTTGAGGTAGATAATTCTGGGAGTGCTTCCTGAATGGCAATCCTAAACCCAGGTTTAGAACAGAGATCTGTTCTTTCTCCCGTTGCCATGGAGACCCAGAATACCCCACTGTTTTGTGGCCTCCATGTCCCACATGGAGGAGACTGAGAATTAAATACTAACCTCCCCCAGCTCTGAAAAAAGAGAGGCAGCTGCCATGTCAACACTAATTCTTTAAATTGTTTAATCTAGTGAATTGTTCTGATACAGATTAACTTTTATTAACCTTTGAAAATTGAATTTGCATGAGTTCTGATGAACTGATTGAAGGTTGTTTGGTTTCCCTATAGGTTCTTTAAGCGCCTTAGTTTCCTCTACTGAAATGCTGGTTTGCTATATCCTACAGCAGTATTCCTCAGTGAGTCCCAACAGCTCTTATTATAAACAATGCAAAGCAACAGTATAGAAATTAGGGAGTGGGAGATATTTTCCCTTTTCCACATGGCTGTACCCTCCAATGTCAAACTGCCAAGCTACATTTAAAGAAGAACAGGAGTACTTGTGGCACCTTAGAGACTAACAAATTTATTAGTCTCTAAGGTGCCACAAGTACTCCTGTTCTTCTTTTTGCGGATACAGACTAACACGGCTGTTACTCTGAAGCTACATTTAGTTTCCACGTATCTCCATGCTGACTCCGACCAGTCCTGCACTTGAATTGCAAGTCTATAAAAAAGGAAAGAGGTAATATGCAATCCTATTGCACCACTGAGAGGGCTCCCACTCAGATTCAGAAACTACTTTACAGTGGCTTGAGTGCATGTCTGTCTGCTGGTTTAACTAGGACTTTACAATCATTTCCATTGCTCTTAAGACAAATAAAATATTAACCATATTGCCAGAGCTGAAAATTTGTTCTCTAAAAGACTAAATAGACTAAGGCTATGGCTACACTGGCGCTTTACAACGCTGCAACTTTCTCGCTCAGGGGTGTGAAAAAACACCCCCCCGAGTGCAGCAAGTTACAGCGCTGCAAAGCGCCAGTGTAAACAGTGCCCCAGCACTGGGAGCTGCGCTCCCAGCGCTGTAAGCTAATCCCCTCGGGGAGGTGGAGTACCTGCAGCGCTGAGAGAGCTCTCTCCCAGCGCTGGCGTGCAACCACACTCGCACTTCGAAGTGCTGCCGTGGGAGCGCTCCTGCCGCGCTTTGGAGCTTCGAGTGTAGCCACGGCCTAAAACTGGCTTAAATTCTTGTTACTTCCTTTTGTGCTTCCAGATTTGTTATGCATGTTGGTCCTGATTAATCAAAGCATTTAAGAATATGCTTCCGTCCATTGAAGTCAACAGAATTTAAGAATATGGTAAAGTGCATTTCTGGATCAGGGCCATATTCCCACAGTCAACTGGGTGCTATATATTATTAATTACATATGTTGCTACCCATGACTAAGAACTTCAATGTTATAATTACAAAGCTTGGTTCTCATGATCTGAGGATGGATAGTGAGTATATCTTACTATGGATGGAAGAGGGAAATGCTATAGATGTTTGGATGGTTGAGTTTTGAGAGGAGAAACTTCTTTGATAGCACTTTTTCCTTGTCTAATTATTATTTCACACACTTGTTTATAAGGAACCTAGACATGACTCACTCACTTTTTGTATTGGGTTATTTTGGCTACTTGCATTAAAAAAATAAAAGTAATGCTTTAAAAAAAAGTCAGCCGTAATGGTTATAACAAAAATAAGCAAACACACGCACACACACACACATTTTTCCAGGAGTGTAAAAATGACGTGTGATAAGTTTTGATGATCAACATTAGGCCATCTCTGTCAACAGAGAAGTAGCTCCCCTTCCCCTCCCCCCGTTTAAGTTGTACTTGCCTATGTTCACAAGATGTTACTGGCAAAAAAGCTTCTTGCAGTCAGTAAGACTACATTCCAGTAACTACAAACCATTATTATCCCAGCTATCCAGTCACTGCTAGGATACCACCATTGACTATTGGCATAGAGCCATAGGTTTGGGAAGGAAGAGTAATCACAGATACTCAGGAGAAATGTTCAGAAGGAACATGGAAGAGGAACAGCAGTGGGTACACTGCCAGAGTAAGTGCCCCTTTCTGCAATCTAGATAGAGGGTCAGGAAGGATAAAGAGAGCTGCACTTTCAGGGTTTAAAGCAAACTTTGAAATCATGGTAGGTGGAAGGGAGACGTGATGCACTGACAGTGACATTTAATTCATAGTCACCTGACAACAGTTATGTAGTTAATAAATCAAAATATCTATGAAAAATGATACATTCTCAGATTATAAGACAAGACTTCCTTCCAGAGTTATATGGGCACAGGAACGTGAAGAAAAAGATGTAGGAATCCTAATCACCCTCCCTGTACATAAGAACATAAAGATGGCCATACTGGCTCAGACTAATGGTCCACGTAGCCCAGGACCTGTCTGACAGTGCAGAGGCTTCAGAGGAAATGAACAAAATAGGGCAATTATTGAGTGATCCATCCTGTCATTGAGTCCCAGTTCCTGTACACACTCACGGCTAGTTATCCAGGGGTGCAACAAGGTAAGGTTAGCTTCCATGCTACTAAGCTTCCACAGCAAGTAACAATGCTGTATATAGACACAAACCATATTTAAAATTAATCATGCTATTACCTGGTTACAAGCTTAGAAGACATAGTGCAGATGAACCAAAAGGCTGGATGCAAAAAGATAACTGGGTATATAGAGAGAGATGAGAGACTATGGTGTGACCGAGACATCAAACTAGTAAATGATAAGTTTGGCACCTGGTAAGGAAGCCACTGCTGCCCCCAAAAACTACAATAGGGAAACCTCAATGTCTGAGAAGTGAAACCTGGTCATAAGTGGCTCAGAAATGCACAGGGGGAAGAACTTTCATCCTTTGCAACTAGGAGACTCTTGTTAGGACCCAATTGGAAGTGCACTCTCCCATTGAATTCTATGGGCTTTGGATAAGGGTTTTTACCTACATACCTCAAAAAAGAGATTCTGCTCTCATTTCACACAAAGTGGCAAAGCCTCCAAAATAGCTTTTCTTCAGTTGCCAAAAATAAATGGTAGAAAGCGACGACAAAATGTCCATTCTTTCAAGAGAAAGAAGCAGTTTTTGAACATAGTGTCTTGTTGCTGGACTAGTTATGTATTGTAGGATAATCGTGTTAAGAAAAATATTTCTAGCTACTGCACTGGTTGTTCATTGTGTGAATCTCTCATCCTAGATTTTAAATAGATACAAGTAACTTGTCACCTCAAAAAAGTTAATTGAATTTAAGTGGACTGACAAAAGCCTGGTAAGTGCAGGTTGGCAACATATAAGCTTTCCACACAGCACTGTCAATGGACCTCAGTCTTGACCTGCAATATTCCCTACTATTCAAGTCCTGTGACACCACAGAGCACTGCCAATTCACCTCACTATTGATATATAGCATCTGTTATCTTATGCACAGGTGCATTGTCAAGATACAACACCAGATTCTAATCTCCCTTACAGAACTGCAGATCAGGAGTTACACCATTTACGTCAATGAGTTACACGACTGTGATACTCATTTAAAGGAAGCCAGACCTTAATACCACGTCTCACATTCGAGATTGCTGGGAGCCAAGATTATTTTTTGAAAGAACAGATACAATCTCCATATAGTATGTTGGGAATACAGTATGGAGAATGAAATAATGAGAAATACTGTGTTCCGTTTAGCCCAAGCTTGCAACAGAATCTACATCACCATTATTCAGTGCACCAATCACAGAGACAACTGCAGACCCATGTGTCAAAAACACTGTTACAGGCATCTACCAAGAAACAGGTCTATCCCTGTCTCTCCTTTTTTTGTGGTTACTTCAGGGGACTCACGCCTACCTCTCATCTGGCTGAAGGTGGTGATGAATTTGCTGGTCACAGACTTGAGTTCATTATTGGCCAGAGTTATGAGATGTATCCCTTCGGTGACATTCCTCATGACTTTGTAAATGCCAATAGGGAACATCATCAACTTGCAGTCAGCCAAATCTGTAGTGAAACAAAGAAAAAAGGACACAAACATGCAGAGCAGGATAGTGTGCACAGAATGCTTCAAGTTACTACCATGTTCATACATTTTATTCTATCCATAAGAATTAGAGAACCTCATAAGAAGACAGACAAATTGTCAAGCTCCTAACGTTACTGGTGCAGTATCAGTATGCATTTAACAGGGGACATTCCTTACTGAGAGGAGCTTGAGACTGTGCGAGAGGATTATTACAGCCTAAAGTTTACCTAGAGATATGAGAGTATATTAGTTTTTGCTTTGTGGATGCAATTTCTCCACCCCATCAACTTTTTCCACAGCATGGAGAATGACATTTCATCTGAGGACCTTTTCCTCACCCAAAACCCTAGCTTGTGCTCCTGCTGCAATGACTCCCATGGGATATTACAGTGATCTAAAATTGCTGGGATGCAAGAACCCGCAACCATTCCCCCTCCTACTCATGAAATGCCCCTCAATTTCTGAATAGAGCCTTGGCCTCCAAGGGTTGGCACAGAGCTAGCCTTCTGGCTCCTGTAGATAGATGGCTTCTTGCACCAAGGCATTACACCGGGGGCATATGCGGCTGCTTTGTGGCTCCATGGCACCAGCACAAAGGGACTCCAGGGGAGCCATGATGTAGGCCAGAGTGGTGAGATGGATCAGGTACATGGGGGATTCATGAGGCACACACACAAGCTGTACAATCAGCTTCTAGTACAAAGTACTTGTGGCTGGTCTGAAAGCTCTGAAGCTTACAATGCACCTTTTAACAATGTACATGTGGTCAGGCAGATAGGAGCAAGGGGAGTGACGGCTGCTGAGAGATAGGAGCCCAGTCCCCTTGTATGAAGGGGCAAGATTCACTCCTGCTGGCACAGGGAGGTGCCAGCAAGGATGGCTGCATCACAGGAGGAGAGGGCATTCACCCCTAGGCACAGCAAGTTATTTTTCACCCAGGATGTCTATAGGAACCCTGCTTGTAGAGGCTGCAATGGATGGGTATGTAATGAATTAGAGACTCCTCAGCCATCCTGCCCAGACTCCTCCCTGACCAACACCACACACTTTTGGGCTTACACTGGCTGCCTGCAGGAGGAGGCAGTGTTGCTGCTCCCATGGTACAGCTGTAGCCTCCCACTAGTACCCCCCATTTAAACTGGCAGAAGCGTAAACTAGAAGCGATGATTTATATTTCTGCTGTTAAAACTGATCGGGCTAGCCACTGGTCTTTGCTGTCAGTTTGTTGTTTTGGATTGTTCCTCACAGACAGTGGAACATACCCCTCCTGCTACTCTTAGCAAGGATCAATAATTTCTCCTTGGCCTTTTGGTGAAGGTCAAGTATAGCATCTGTTGCTCTTCTATCTCTCTGGGGGAAATGAGGAAAAAGATGGATTACACCTCCCTAATGTATTGTGGTGAGGGCCCTAGAACACCTATAAAAATAAATCAAGTACCTCAGAATTTCCTTGAGCAAAAAGCACATCATGTGATTTTGCCTCCTTAGAAGTGATTAGAGGGCCTTAGTGTAACAGAGTTGGTTTCCTTTTTAGGGGAGTAGGGGGGATTGTTTTGTGATACTAACAAACTGCCCAGTTCAGAAGGCAAGCAATCAACATCTGCCTCTCCAGTATGTTGCTGTTCATTGAATTTTTCTCCCTAGCTCCCTCAAGCCCCTACTCGCATCTATCTCCACTGTATTAATTTGCACTACAGACATATACAGTACTCAAACTACTATTGTAGACAGGTATGTTTAGCAGAACAAAGCATAGTATGCAAGAGGCACAGCTGGTTTTGATGAACTTGAATTCTTATAATCACTTTGAGGTTAATCCCAAGTAAAAAACAATCTGCCTCAGTTTACAGTGTAAACACGCAATGATTAATGACCTGATTAAAGTCCACATTTATCACATACTCCATGTTGTATCTACAATCATAATCCCACACTTCTAATTCATATTGATTTTTAAATATGCAGATAAACACTTATCCATCTTCTTTTCTTTGTCTCTATCCCTCCCACCTTACCAATGCTAAAGAAAGTGTATAAGTGTCAGAAAATGGGAAATCCTTTGTTCTAGAAGCTCCCCTCCTCCCCAAAACGATGGGCCTTTAATCGTGCCAGAAGGCTTTACATAAGCCAGATTCAAAGGGCATAATGCAACAGGTCCATTCCCCATATAGATTCAGAATCACCTTTGCTGACTTTAGTGACACTGTATGGCTTTTCCTGCGGAGCCATCACAGATAGGAAACCATGAGCTCATGCTTCATGGACATAATTGAGAACCAGATTCCAACCGCAAAGCTTTCTGTGGAGCTCAACTGCATTCTAGTTGTCTTAAGTAAAGATAAGAGGCTTGCACAGGTGAAACTGAGCACAGGCTTTCACCTGCAGAGTCTTCATCACTGATGATACATGAGCTAGAGTTGGGGTTTTCACAACAAATTTTTTGGTGACCTCAGAGTGCGGCCACCAACTTTTGCTGGTGGCCACTAAGACAGTGTTTCCTAAAATACTTAACTAACTTTAGAAAAAACAAATACCGGTAAATATGCACATATACATGTCCAAATCATAGTAATTTATTTTTGTAGATGTTAAAAAGGAATTCAGGAGAGCTGGCTGTTTCTCAGAAGGGACAATATTAAAAGCACAATTTCAAACTACCCCGAAGCAAAGGAAAGATAGGAAGAAGAGTAAGAGGCCAACATGGCTCCATCAGGAGTTCTTTAATGACCTGAAAATAAAAAAGGAATCCTACCAAAAGTGGAACATGGACAAATTGCTAAGGAGGAGTACAAAACAACAACACAAGCAGGTAGGGACAAAATCAGAACGGCAGAGGCACAAAATGAGTTACACTTTGCAAGGGATATAAAAAGACAACAAGAAGTTCTTTAAATACATTAGGAGCAAGAGACAAAGAAAAGTGCAGGTCCTCTACTTCACTGTGGAAGGAGAGCTAAAAACTGATGACATCAAGAAAACTGAGGTGCTTAATTCCTATTTTGCTTCAGGCTTCACTAAAAGAGTTAATGATGACCAGATACTCAATGCACTTAATATTAACAAGGGGGAAGAAACACAAGACAAAAGGGAAAGAACAGGTAAAAGAATATTAAGCTAAGTTAAATGTACTGTATTCAAGTCAGCAGGGCCTGATGAAATTCATCCTAAGGTACTTAAGGAACTAGCTGAAGCAATCTCAAAACCATTAGCAATTATCTTTGAGAACTCCTGGAAGGCGGGCAAGGTCCCAGCGGTGTGGAGAATGGCAAACACAGGGCAAGTATACACTAGAAACTTACTGCGGTAGTACATGTCCACACTACCCTCCTTCTGTCCGTGGTGCGTGTCCTCACCAGGGGCCCTTCCACTGACTTAAGATGGAGGGAGGGGGGGAGAGAGAGAAGAGGTGTGAAATTGACAAGAGTAACAGCCAACAGCTGATAAGTAAAAACAGCATCTAAACAGACGCTGCATCGCTCTAATTACTCTCACATAAAACCTATACCTCTTGTGGAGGTGAAGTTATTATGTCGGTGTAGTCAGGCACTTACATCAGTCAGAGCAAGGCTGTAGTGTGTACACTGACATAATTAGGTCGATGTAAGCTGCCTTATGTCGACCAAGGCATAGTAACTAGGACTATGTCTATACTACCACGGTAAGTCAATCTACGCTACGCAACATAACTTAGGTTGAGTTACTGCGGGGCCTACACCACCTTACTTTTCTCGTCGGGCGTAGAGTACAGGGGTCGACTGGAGAGCGATCTGCTGTCGATTTAGCGGGTCTTCACTAGACCCACTAAATCAACCGCCAGTGGATCGATCTCAATCCCAGCTGTAGTGTAGACATAGCCTATCTTTAAGAAGGGGAACAAGGAGGACCCAGGGAATTATAGACCAGTTAGCCTAACTTTGATACCTCAGAAGATGCTGGAACAAATTAAACAATTAATTTGTAAGAACGTAGAGGATAATACAGTTATAAGGAAGAGAGAGCATGGATTTGTCAAGAACAAATCATGCCAACTCAACCTAATTTCCTTCTTTGACAGAGTTCCTGGCCTAATGGATGGGGGGAAAACAGTAGATGTGATTTAATAAGGCTTTTGACACAGTCCCCCATGAAATTCTCATAAGCAAACTAGGGAAATGTGGTATAGATTAAATTACTATAAGGTGGGTGCACAACTGTTTGAGAGACCATACTCAAACAGTAGTTGTCAATGGTTTGCTGACAAATTGGGAAGGGGTATGCAGTGGAGTCCCGCAGGGGTCAGTCCTGGGTCCAATAGTATTCAATATTTTAATTAATGACTTTGATAACATAATGGAGAAGATGCTTATAAAAATCTGCAGATGACACATGGCTTGGCGGAAGGGGAAGTTACAAGCACTTTGGAGGACAGGATTAGAATTCAAAATGACCTTGACAAATTGGAGAATTGGTCCGAAATCAACAAAATTAAATTCAATAAACACAAGTGCAAAGTACTTCACTTAGGAAGAAAAAAAATGGACAACTACAAAATGGGAAATTACTGGCTAATTGGTAGTTCCACTGAAAAGGATCTAGGCAGGGGTTATAATGGATCACAAATTGAATATGGGTCAACAATGTGACAGTTGGGAAAAAGGCTAACATCATTCTGGGGTGTATTAACAGGAGTATCTTATGTAAAACATGGGAGGTAACTGTCCTCCTCTCCTTGGCACGGGTGAGGCCTCAGCCGAAGTACTGTGTCCAATTCTGGGCAATACACTTTAGGAAAGATGTGGACAAATTGGAGCAAGTCCAGAGAAGAGCAAGTTTTAGAAAACCTGACCCCAGGAAAGGTTAAAAAAAAAAAAAAAAAAAAAAATGGGCATGTTAGTCTTCAGAAAAGAAGACTGAGGGGGGACCTGATAACAGGCTTCAAATATGTTAAGGGCTGTTATATAGATGAAAATCAATTGTTCTCCATATCCAGTGAAGGTAGGATGAGAAGTAATGGGCTTAATGTGCAGCAAGGGAGATTTAGATTAGACATTAGGAGGGTTAAAAGTCCCACTACAATACACAGGTAAAAGGAAGTAAGTGGGCACCTGGTCAAAAGAGCCAATGGAAAGGCTAGAATTTTTTAAAATTGAAACAACCCCCCTTTTGTCTGTCTGTTATTCTCAAGGAGAAGCAAACAATGCAACTATGCTGTAAGAAGCTTGGGGCCAGATATGAAAAATCATTGGTATCATACCTAGAAACTACTCATTTGAAACCCCAGATATGTAAGTAGATCAGGAAATGTCTAGGAAGATGCAATCAAGTTCATCTCCTTTTATTTCTTTATGGCTCGTGGACTCCTCTGTGCTAACCCCAAATGCTTTTGTTTTGCTTGTAACCTTTAAGATAGAGCTCAAGAATGTTATTCTTGATGCTTAATCCTTGTAAGTGGTGGGTTTTTTTTTTTTTTTTTTAAACTCTAGCAATAGGTTCCAAATGTTATTAAAAACAAAAGAAAATAAATACATTTACCTTTTTTAAGAACATGATTGTATTTTTGTGACTTAAGAGGTTTGTGCACATGTTGTTTAAATTAGCTGGTGGCAACAGCTCATTTCCTTTGTTTTTCTTCTCAGCTCTGCCACGGAAGGGGGATGAAAGGGCTTGAGGGTATCCCACAGGAAGGAATTCCCAAGTGTGCCTTCCTGGGCTCTCAAAGGGGTTTTGCACTTGGGCGGTGGCAGCATCTACCAATCCAAGGTCAGAGAAAAGCTGTAACCTTGAAAGTTTGATACAAGCCTGGAGTGGCCAGTATTAATTTTTAGAATCCTTGCAGGCCCCCACCTTCTGCACTCAGTGCCAGAATGGGAAATCAGCCTTGACAGGATGTGTTGACTGACACTGTATGTTTGGCTCCTTAAATTTGTTCCTATGCTCCCCTTACCTGTCCTCTAAAGGGCTAGGCCCACACTGGAGTGATTACCACTCAAGAGCACATGCGTCTTGAGCTCCCTGAGGGTTCACTCCTCTTAGGAGAGTATAGCAAGCTCTCCCTTCCATGAGCAGCCAACTCTATTGGTCAGTGCAAAGGGAGGGGAAGGGACACAGCTATAGCCCCATCTCCTTCCTATCCCATTTGGGATGTCTGGGAATTAATCTGCAGACTATGAATTATTCAGTGTAGCAGTACCACCTACCCAGTCTGGCTTCAAGCTGGCCACTGCCTCAGTTTCTCCTCACTCTGCTTGAATCTTCTGACCTGCCAGTCTGGTTTGGTTGCTGCAGAGAGTTCACCCTCCAGGTAAGTCACAAAGAAAAAGTCCATCCCTTTTAGGGTATCCAAGTCCAAAACAGTCTTCCACGCATAGTCTAAAGCTAGCCACAGCCCTTCCTTCCTGAGGGTCTATCTATATGACTTCCCAATAAACTTCAGGCCATCCTCTGGGCTTCGCTTTCACCCCTCTAGCTCTCATGGACTCCTTTGAGTCTCTCTCTACTGACCACTAATGCTCAGGACTTCCTATCTGGAGTCTCCCTTCTCCCTCTTCTGGCTCTCTGGGCTTATTTAATCTCCAACCCAGAAGGCCTAATTTAGTCACTTGACCTACCTGCTATGTGACTTTGCTCATTTTCTGCACATGGTGAGGTGAGCTAAATATGTCACCGGTAGGGCTGGCCCATGTCCCCTTAGAGGGACAGTGACCATGACACATTCAGCAATACTTGAATAATGAATTTACGCAACGGGCAGCAACTCATGAGCAGATGTGAATGTTACTGGCTGCCACTTATTCACCCAGTTCTAATGATTATTTTCTGCTTATATTCCTTCCACTATATGTTCGAGCTGGGGGCGGTGCAAATGATAATGAAATAATTTCTTCGTTCTGATTTTTTGAGGCACAGTATGAAATGCTTTACTAGAGCCCAGATCATATCCACTGCATTCTCCTGATAAATCCAGGTGCAGTGCCCTCTCAAAATTACTTCTCTAGTCGTAAGATTTACACAGTATTAGAAAAGTCTCATATCCAAGGCTGAAAGTGGAAAAAGAAATGATTGTAACTTATTATGGACAAAGTACTTCTCTGCCAATCTGTCCCTCTCCTTGAAAAATAAATCTGTCTTCTCTAGTATTTCCCTCCATCTATTTATGCCCAGATCCTCTTTCTGCCTTTCCTCATATTTTATGCCATTTTAAGAAATTCCTTGCCTCCCCATTATCCATTGGGAGGCATTTCACTTTTTTGTTAGGTTCCATGTGATAAAGATTGTGCCACTTCTACGATAAGATCTTCACACATGGATCCTCCTCAGTTTCCCTTTAGGATCCCAGATCAGTATGTAGGGAGTTGTAACACCAAAGGGCTGAGCTGAGGGAGTTTACTCTTTAGTGGGCAAAGTACAAAGGGAAACTCAGGAGGATGTCAATTTCCCTTTCCAGCACTTAGTTTGGACAGCAACCTCAACTGAGCTGGGGATCTCGGTTAACACGAGCGTAAACAATAAAGTAAAATGAATCTTGGGTGAAATTCACTCCTCTGCAGAAGGTCTGTGCACATTTATGTCCTCAAAACAGTTCTTACATGGAATTAGAGTGGGACTTCAGTGATGCACGGGCTTTCTGCTGGCCCTCTGCAAAGGGATGAATGTTACCCCCCGTGTGCAAATAATTCCTGTTTATTTCACTTTGCTTCCTGGCTCACATAAGATGAGCTGTGGGGAGCTAGAAAGGCATCAGTACATCATAGGAAACCCACTTTGGTGCTGATCCAGGTCCCACTAAAGTCAACCGAGAGAGACTGCTTGACTTCAACAGGAGTCTGATCCAGCCTTTGACCCTAATTCTTATCAACTCTTATTGAGTCAACTAGTTTTACCATCCTACCTCCTAAACATTCTGTTTCTCTTTTGGGATCTTGACCCCACAATATGAAATATTCCTGTCTACAATGGAGTCCATGGTTTCTATGAATTATCACACATCATATGATCTCAGTGTGATTCCACTATAAAATATTCAAAGAGTTTCACACACAAAAATCTGAGCATCCAATTAGCTCTCAAGCATATATTTTTCCACCCATCATATTCTTTCGTGTTCTTAAGAATAAGAAGATCAATACTGCATTAAATTGTGATCATAGTACATTATTTTATAGGACAGGTCCAAATTATTTTTATGAACAACAATGTGTATCTTTCATCTGACACTTCAGTTAAACAATCCAGTATTCCTGTGATAGGAAAGACTGCCCATCAAGAAATTAAATTCAATATAGATTAGTATTAATAAGAAATAGGGAATTATAGAAAAAAATATTTACTTATGACTGGAACAACAACAAAAGAAGAGAGAAGCCTTCGTAGCTGATACTTGAAAGAGACAACAAGGAGGGAAAGTAGTCTTGTGATTACAGCAGGATACTGGAATTTAGGAGACCTGGGTTAAATTTCCAACTCTGCCACAGTCTTCCTTGCATAAATCTTACCATTTCCATATCTCAATTTCCTCATGTGATAAAATTACTTACCTACCTCACAGGGGTGCAGTGAACATAAACTCATTCATATTGGTTAGCTGCTCAGGTACTACCGTGACAGGAGACGCACACACTCCCGAAGTACCTACACAGCGTGATAGCGTGCACATGGACTTTAGTGTATGCAGAGGAAAGCTAACATATAAGCAAGATTGTAAGAGCTTTAAAAGAATACATGAAGAGACAGAGGATGGGAACACATACTGTTTAATAAGCAAAGACAGAGTTCCACTCAATGTAGAACAACACTGGGACAGACATACAATGGATACAGGGGGTGAAGATGGGGATATAACTGGGGAATTTGGACAAACCTGAGTCCTCATTTACACCCTAGAGTTATCTTAAATCTGTGACTGCAAGAGTGTACCTTATCTTGCTGTGCTGTTTACACGAGATGCTATTTTCTATGGTTTAGTTTTGATTTAATATGGTTTTCCTCTTGATTTTTCTAATATGTTTTCTTTATTTAAAGGGCCACTTGCTGTTTTAGGTATAAATCACTGCTGTACATTTGCAGAGACATGGAAAAACTTCTGCTCGGGGGAGGGGTGTATGTGTGTGTGTAGGAGGGGCTTAAGTGGTAATTGACCTGGAGCCCTTGGTCAGAGCCATAGGGTAAAAGACCGCCCCCAGGAAATACTGCCATTGCCAGGCTCTTCCCAGCAGACAGTAAGGTCTTGTGGGAAACTCCCTGTTGGACAAGTTATACAGAATTTAATAGAAAATTACAACCTACAGTAATTTCCTACAGAATCCTAGTGGTGTCATTTATTAAATTGCATAGGACTTTTTCCTCACAGGCTGGGTGAGCACAAGACTTGACAGGAATAGGTGACCAAAGTTTAAAATTCTCTAATAATGTCATTGGAAATAAGATCTATGTCAATATACAATATTCGTCTGCTCATTTATAGGGTCTGATTCAAAGGCCATTGAAAGCAATGGAAGTCTTTACATTGACTTCAGTGGGCTTTAGATCAGGCCCATCGGTTGCATCTATACCAGCATACTTTGTAGCGGTCATTCCTCATTGCAGCAGTTTCCCGCATTTAAGAAGCTGTCTGAACGGACATGATTCAGATGATTTTACCATTGCACTGTCTAACCCTACATCAGTGAATTATGGGTCCTAAATTTGCTAAGAGGACCAGAACAGGTTCCTTTTAGTCAGAAATACTCATTAGCCATTCTGTTCTTATTTTGCTATTAATTTTTGTCATCAAGATGAAATATCACAGACAATGATTTATTCTTACTTCCAAAGCAATCTACATTAGAACAACATTAAGCTATATGAAGTGACAGTAGAAGGAAAACATGACAGGAATTAAAGAAAAGAAAGAAAGAAAGAAAAAAAAAAAAAGAGAAACAGCAGCAAGTCTAATTAGAAGCAGCAAGATTTGGGAGACCATACAATAATCAGCAGTGATAAGCCTGCATTTGAATCCAGTTTCAAAATCTCCTCATTCATTTTTCCACTGTCAGGGTGTGGAGGGGTTGGAGGAATCATGAGAATGAGGTGAATTCATCAAATAACCTAGTTTTAGCCACTGTTAAGAAATGAAACTGCACCACCTACTGGATTTCTATCCAAACTGAATCAAGTCAATTTCAGGTTTGATCGATAACACCAATATTTCTGATTGTCTTTATGTTTGTTTTAAATTATTTTAACATTTAAGTATTCACAAGTAGTAGCCAGTCTCAGTTTAGGTATAAACCTCTCTTGATCTCAGTCATAGGTCCCTCAAGGAAAGAAATCCATTGCCAAATGCCACATCATTGCCAATACGGTGGCTCTTCCTGCAATCTCCCTGTATGGGAATTCATTTGTAAAGATAAATTTGGGATTAACAGTAACCTGCAAAGGAAATACAAAAAACGAAAAAGGATTCTGCACCCTTTTTTGCTTCTTTCTGATGTATAAAGAAAGTCTAAAAGGTATTTTTGTTTGTTTAAAAGAAAAAAAAGGGGGGGGGTTCCCCCCGCTTTGTTCATTAAAGTGGGAAGTGAAGCCCTGTATAGTCTAGAATAGTTTATAGTGATTTGAGAACTAGTAAAAGTGTGATATCACAAGAGGAAAGAACATTAAAGTTGAGTATCTAAGAAGGGAAGGGATTGACTCTTGCTTTTTGTTTAAAAAAAGCAAACAAAAACCTATTTAACTGCCGTGACTAATTAAGATTTTGGAGAAAAAGACCTCATTGAGACATGAGAAAAATCAAGCATGGGAGTAAGTGTTTGCGAGGCAGATCTTGAGGTTGTTTTCCTATAAAATTTGTTAAAAGGTTGTTAAGGGTAATAGGGTATTGACATTTAATACAGCTAGCACCTAAATATTTTTAAATCTCCCTATAGATTTATACATTTTAAAGGCCAGAAATGATGACTTTGACCATCCAAGTCTGACTGAATTTTACCCAGCAATTCCTGCATTAAGCCCATAATTTCTGGTTGAGCTATAGCATATCATTTAGAAGGATATCCAATCTTGATTTAAAGTGACCAATTCCCCATCAAATGACAGAGAATGAACCACATTCCTTGGTGAGATATTCCAATGATTACTCATTCACTGGTAAAAATGTACTGCTTATATCTAACATGAATTTATCTAGCTTGAGCTTCCAGACATTTTATCTTGTTATGCCTTTGTGTGCTAAATTAAAAAGAGCCCTCCTACTATCAGTAATCTTTTACCCCTAGGTACTTTTTGAATGTGATCAAGTCACCTCTTAACTGTCTCTTGGATAAACTAAATAGATGGAGCTTCTTTACACAACATACAATGTTTTTAATTAATGTTATAAAGTCTAGAGACGTTACTAAGCCAGTTCATGCCACAATACAGTGAATTCCACCAATTCCCCACTGCCAAGTAACAAATGACCATCTCCTATAACTTCAAGGCAACTTCTGATCCACCACTCAGCCTTAACTTTGACCTTTTACTTTAAAAAAAAAAAAAAAAAAAACAACAGGCATATCAGCCTAAACTACTGACATAAGAGAGGCACACATTTTCTCTGAAATGTGGTCAGTAAGGCCTGAAGACTGTTCTGGTGGAATTTAAACTGGTCAGTTCCATGTCTACCACCTCTGTAAAATATATTTTCAATACTAATTAGGCCAAATCTGATATTCTGTACGCAGCCCTTATTCAGGCAGAAGTCTGTCTAAACACACCCAGTATTGCCAACCCGGAGCATTTATAAATCAAGAGTCAGGCCCCCAAAAAATCATGAGATTTTTAGTAAAAAATAAAGTTTGGGTGCTTTTTATTTGCTTTCTGGTTTCTGTGCCTGTAGGGTGCACTCAAATCACATTTTCAAGTTTTCTCTGTAACCATAAGAAAATTAGAAACTTGACCTTTCTTTTCATTAAAGATGGGATTCCCAGAATTGGGCGATTCTGGGAGCTGGGGTTTTAAGAAAAAACAAATATTGTGAAAGTTGTCAAAACTGGTACATATATAGAAGGGTGAGATTGAGAATCAAAGGTAGTTTTGCTGGTAGGGATTTATTGTTAAATGCTGTTGGAGTAGTGGTATTAGTGGTCCAACTGTAAAGTCTTACGTATGACTGTAGAGGTCCGGGCTCACCCCTGCGGCACCCCCTACTGGTTGCTTCGGGGAATCAGCTCATCCAGCATCTGGAGCGCCCTCTGCAGGCCAGTGATCCGCCTTGTCCTCTGCTGGCCTCCATGTCCCTCCCAGGACCCAGTGCCCCTATTACTGGGATGCTGCCCCCTGGCAGTACCCCACAGATCTGGGTTTCCCCTCCCTGGAGAACCCCTACCACTACCCCACCTTGCCTCAGCACTAGGCCACTGCCAGTTACCAACTAGCCCCCGCTCCCTGGGGCAGACTGCAGTATAGGCCACTTATCACTGGCAAGGGGGGTTTGGACCTACTGCCTTGGACTAGCCCTGGGCTGCCCTCTGCAACCCCCAGTACCCCTTGACCTCCTACTAGGCCGCAGCCTAGGACTATCCAGGCTGGAGCTCCCCAGCCTATCCCCAGCCCTGCTCCACTCAGGTATTCTGTCTCTAGGTCACTGCAGCCAGGCCCTTCTCCCTCTGAAGGCAGAGAGAGACTGCTGAGCTCAATGCCCCTCTGCTATGTACACTGGCCAAACTGGACAGTCACTACGCAAGAGGATAAATGGACACAAGTCAGATATCAGGAATGGCAATATACAAAAACCTGTAGGAGAACACTTCAACCTCCCTGGACACACAATAGCAGATGTAAAGGTAGCCATCCTGCAGCAAAAAAACGTCAGAACCAGACTCCAAAGAGAAACTGCTGAGCTTCAGTTCATCTGCAAATTTGACACCATCAGATCAGGATTAAACAGACTGTGAATGGCTTTCCAACTACAGAAGCAGTTTCTCCTCCCTTGGTGTTCACACCTCAACTGCTAGCAGAGCACCTCACCCTCCCTGATTGAACTAACCTCATTATCTCCATACTGATTTATACCTGCCTCTAGAGATTTCCATTACTTGCATCTGAAGAAGTGAGGTTCTTACCCATGAAAGCTTATGCTCCCTATACTTCTGTTAGTCTTAAAGGTGCCACAGGACCCTCTGTTGCTGAGCTCTTGGCTCCCAGCCTTCTTATATAGAGCCAGCTGAGGCCTGATTGGGGCGTGGCCCAGCTGTGGCTACTTCCCCAATCAGCCCTGTTCCATATGGCTGATGTCAGGTGTGCAGTCCAGAATAATATCTTGCTGACTTCAGATCTGTCACAATCTTCTGTTTGACTTTTGTTGCCAGTAACTGTATGATCTCATTTTGAATTGTTTTTCCAAGGTAGTGGGGTGTGTACATTTCTTGGGTGGCGACTCTTCTTAGAACAGGGGCGGGCAAACTTTTTGGCCTGAGGGCCGCATGGAGGGCCGGTTAGGGGAGGGGGTCGTGACCCAGCCCCTACCTCCTATCTGCCCCCCTCACGACTCCTGCCCCATCCAACCCCGCCCCGTTCCGAGACGGCCCCTCTGGGACCCCTGCCCCATCCACCACCACCCTGTACTCCTGGTCCCCTGACTGCACCCGGACCTCCGCCACCCCATCCAACCACCCCTTCTCCCTATCCCCGGAACTCCTGCCCCTGACTGCCCCCTGCCGCCCTATCCAACCTCCCTCCTTCCTGACTGCTCCCTGGGACCCCTGCCCCCATTCAACCCCCTGTTTTCTCCCCCCGACCATCCACACCCCCGCCCCCTGCCCACCACTCCGAACTCCCCTGTCCTCTATCCAACCCTCCCTGCCCCCTTACCGCGCTGCCTAGAGCACCAGTGGCTGGCGGCGCTACAGCTGCGCCGCCCGACTGGAGCTGGGCCACGCTGCCACCATGCAGCACAGAGATCGGGTCAGGCCGGGCTCTGCAGCTGTGCTGCCCCAGGAGCTCACAGCCCCACCGCCCAGAGCATTGCGCCAGCGGCAGAGTGAGCGAGCTGATGCTGCGGGGGTGGGGGGGACATCAGGGGAGGGGCTGGGGGCTAACCTCCTGGGCCAGGAACTTGAGGGCCGGGCAGGACAGGCCGTAGTTTCCCTACCCCGGTCTTAGATACTCCTGGAGTACAGCATCAAACTCAGCCATCAGCTCCATAATTTTAAGGAAGTTTCTGTTGTTTGGCACATACAGCTGATCTGAAGTGCCACGCAGTGCTAGGTTTTGGGTAGCAAGTATTCTCACAATGGCAATGAGCCTTTTCAGAACGTTTTGCCAGTAAAGAGACTCTGATACAATCTTCTCTTGATGCTGATCATCTGTGGTGGCCTCTAACCTTAGTCTCATCTCAAGCTCTTTCCACCTATGGAATGCTGTCTGGTGATTTGCTGCCTTCTCATGGCTTGCCAGATTTCTAGCCAGATTTTACCAGTCCTTTGTTGCTATAGAATCCAATGTGGCTGGAATATTAGACTTGAAGAGTCTGCAACAAAAACAGTATGCAGCATTCTGGGTTTTTGAGTACATAAGCCATGGCCTCTGCACTTTGTCACCATTGGGGATTTCATGCCAGTAATGTGTTGGATGGAAACTTCTATTTTCATTGTCTTTGGGGAACGAAGTTTTTCACTTGCTGTGGCCCATGCAGTACAAGGAAGTCCCTCGGGCTACTGCTCAAGTGGGTTCACAGTCCTGGATCATCTAGACTTAAGGAACGAAACTCAGCAGCAGCTGTTTCTTGTGCCTCCACCACACCCTTCTCTGATCTACACTTTTCTTCAGGAATGTGCATGGTTACATTCATTGGAGATGGAGATATGGGTGCTGCAGTAGCTGCCAGGTCACCTGCACTCTAACTGGAAGATCAGGCATCTCCTCACCACTCACATCCTCACTGGGGCCGGAAGGCTCACCGTGAACATTTGTGTCTATATCTATCTATCTATCTCAGGAGAGCTCCTTCCTGCTTAGATAGAAAAGCTTCTTTTGAATGCCGTCCCAGAGGGGCATTTTCTTCTTTCACTCATGACTGCTGTTCTGTGCCAGCTATAGCAGTTCTCAACACTCAAATGAAGAGGACAAATAAGCAGGCTGGTAGCAGGGCCTGAGTGAGGGCAGATATCAGCGTCTTAAGGGCCTAACTGGCTCCTACTACTTCAGTTGACTGCCTGTTCTCCTCAAGTGGGTTCAGGGAAGCAGCAGGAAACAGGAAGCTCCCCAAGAAGCTGGTGTTAATCAGTTCAGACTCCTGGGGGTGCCAGAGAGGTACATAAGAGGCAGCTCCTCCTCTCTCCCTGCAGCTCCTGCTGCTTTCTGTTATTCCTTCTCACCTTTTATCCTGCCTGCCTGTTAGGTCTCTTGTGCCCTCCTTCCTCTAGCACAGCACTCCACTCTATGCATCTAGAGCAGAGAGAATACATATGCACCAGCAGCAGACAAATTTTCTACACTCTGGGTCCTAGTAGCACTCCCTCCCACCCCCGCACACAGTCTGCACCTGAGGCGACTGCCTCAGTTCGCCTCATGGTAAGGCCAGCCCTGACTGGGAGACAACCTTAGGGAGAAAAGCCAGGTGAGGCCTGAGCTGAACCTTGTCCTTATGGAATACAGTGTAAGGAGTCTCTGATGTGAGGGCCCTAAGCGCCGACACTCTCCTAGCTGAGGTTATCAACACCAGAAACACTACCTTGTATGAGAGAGAAAGCAGGGAGCACGTCGCCGGTGGCTCAAATGGTGGACCCGTCAGTCTGGAAAGTACTAGATTAAGGTCCCAAGCCAGGATAGGCTGTCGCACTTCGGGTATAGTCTGTCGAGACCTTTAAGGAAACAGCTGACCATTGGGTTCGCGAAGACTGAGTAGCCATCCGCGCCTGGATGGAAGGTGGAGATGGCGGCCAAGTGGATCCTTATGGACAGAGCCTGTTGCTTAAGATGGAGGAGGTGGTCCAGTATAAATGGCACCGAGGCGAGCGTCGGCAACTGATGGTGCTACTCCGACCAGATGGAGAACCTCTTCCACTTGGCAAGGCATGTCGCCCTTGTGGAGGGCTTTCTACTGCCAAGGAGAACTTGCCTGACTTGATCAGAGCAGGACAGCTACACCGCATTCAGCCATGGATCTTCCACACAGTGAGCTGGAGCGACTCGAGGTTTGGGTGCCGTAGGCGGCCGTGATCCTGCATGATTAGGTCCGGGACGAGTGGTAGGGTGACCGGAGTTGCCACGGACATTTCCAGGAGTGATGTGAATTAGTGCTGGCGTGGCCAGGCTGGAGCTAATCAGTATCACTAGGGCTCGGTCCCTGTGGATCTCAAGGAGCACCCCGTGGGCTAAAGGAACCAGCAGGGGACTTGCCACTGCGGTGCTGCCCAGCTAAGGCAGGCTAGTCCCTACCTGTTCTGACACCAGGCTGCAACCCAGAAGCAGCCAGCAGCAGGTCTGGCTCCTGCGAGCTGCCCCAGCCCTGAGCGCCATCTTTGCACCCCCACTGGCGGGGGGGGGGGGGGGGGGAGGAAACCACGCGGGGAGAGGCCAAGGTTATCCATCTGGTCAGAAAAGACCGCTGAACCCTCGAAGGGGAGATCCTGGATTGTTTGCTGGATCTCAAGGGGAAAACCAGAGACCTGCAACCAGGAACCCCTCCTTATTACAACCCCCATGGCTATTGTACATGAGGCTGCATCTGCTGTGTCCAATGCCGCCTGTAGGGAAGCTCGGGAGACCCTCCTCCACCAGTGCCGAGAACTCTGCACGAGAGTCCTGAGTCAGCAGTTCTGCAACCTGCGCACGGGGAGAGGAGTGCCTGTGGGGGAGAGCTGCATGGAGTTGCTTGTGTGCCTCCGCCTAAGAGCCAGACCTGCTGCTGGCTGCTTCCAGGGCAAGCACAGTCCATGGTGCCAGGACAGGCAGAAAGCCTGCCTTAGAACCCTGTTGCGCCGCTGACTGGGAGTTGCCAGAGGTCACCCTGCACCCCAATCCCCTGTCCCAGCCCTGAGCACCCCCTCAAACCCAGAGCCCCTTCCTGCCCCCCAAACCACTCATCACCAGCCCCACCTCAGAGCCTGCACCCCCAGCCCAGAGCCCTGCCCCACTCCTGCATCCCAACCTGCTACCCCAGAGCCCCCTCCCATATACTGAACTCATTTCTGGCCCCACCCCACAGCCCTCACCACCACACCCCAACCCACTGACCCAGCTCTGAGCCCTCCCACGTCCCAAACCCCTCATCCCCAGCTCCGTTGGGTCGCAGGCATCAACAATTTTCTTCAATTGGGTTGCCAGAAAAAAGTTTGAAAACCACTGCCTCACATGACCCATCTTGCATAAAGCATCTGAATTATGCCATATTCATATCATAACAATATCTCTATGAAGAATATGGGACATAGCGTTACATTGTGATCATTGGGTACTTCATGTGACATGTGGGAGGTCTCTTGCTGCCAGTACTAAAACATCTAAACATTATAGATGGCGATTTCCTAACTCAAAGAGTGTTGCAGCCAAGATGGGGGAATTCTATATTAGACCTTGTCCTAACAGATAAAAAGGAACCAATCACAGAACTAAACGTTAACTTGCATCTGAAGAAGTGAGGTTCTTACCCACGAAAGCTTATGCTCCCAATACTTCTGTTAGTCTTAAAGGTGCCACAGGACCCTCTGTTGCTTTTTACAGATTCAGACTAACACGGCTACCCCTCTGATACCTGAAACTATTTACACTATTTTACAATCAAAACTGAAGAGGACACTGCCAAAAGCGCTTGCAAGCAAAAGCGAGCGTTGTTCCAGCTAGCCGTCACTGGCGGTAAGAAGGAACTGAGGCTGTGGGGGGGTCGGCAGGGCCCTACATTGGGCACCATGAAGGCGTGACTCCAGGGGTGCCCAGGCCGACCCTACAGACGCTGCTAAGGGAAAAATCTTCTGGCTGGCGTGCACATGGCACGCACACATCTGATTGGAATGGACATGAACAAGCACTTGAAGAAGAAAAGGTGAGTCTGTTTCAACAGGAGCACATGGGATAAGTTCCAGTTTCCAGATACTGAGCAAACCCAGAAAAAAAATCAGTGTCTTGAAAGAGACATGGCTGAAGTGAAGGCACGAGTACCCATGAGTTGTTAGTTGGGGGATAGATGGGTTGGTCTCTCACAGTCAGGAGCGCTGCCAGCTTTTCTGCCGCTCTAGGCGGCGGAAGGTCCTGCCCCGAAATGCTGCCCCCCACTGAGGCGGCAGAAGGTCCCGCCGCCGAAATACCGCTGCGGTCGCCGCCCCCCAAATTGTAGTGTCCTAGGCGACCGCCTAGGTCGCCTAATGGGTTGCGCCGGCCCTGCTCACAGTTTAAAAACAGATATCAAGCAGTTCCCCAAATAAGAGGATGGAGATATAAACCCCTTTTCTGTGCCCTTAGAAAAACACAAATTGGAGAAGAAAGGTGGGTCCTTCACTTGTCAGTTTGCCTGTCATGGTAAGCTCTAGGGGCTTATTTCTGGATGAGCCAGGAAACTATACAGTATCTGCTAGAATAAGAAAGGTATTGGTAACAAAGTTCTAAAGGAATAGGGAAGCAAATGCTTCCATCAGGCCAAGAGAGGGTAATGGATGTGTGATACTATTTACAAAGCCATGCACCTAAGAAGTAAGGAAAGGGTTAAAGTAGGCACTGGGAAGTAGTAAGCATCCCAGATGGAGCTCATTATGATGGCTGCCTCCAGAAGGCAGAGGGCTGGCTAAGGGAAGGATGTTCTTCCTGGGAGAAGAGGATTTGATCTAGGCAACCAGCTATGCCTGTGGGGTATTTAGAAAACTTTCCACCTGCCTAAAGAGAGAAGTTGCAGTAAGTAACTAGACCCAATGAGGATTTAATTAAAGCAAGCCAGTCCTCTGATTTAATTTTTTAAATTAGGGCTTTATCATACAGTTCATTATGTTGTTGTTTTTAAATCTAGACTTACTCCCAGTCAGGTTCTCTACTCTTCAAGCTAGAAGTGTAAACTGCAGCTCGAGGCAACATGCATGACTCACACTAGCTCTGATCAAGCTAGGACGCTAAAAAGAGAGTAACGGCAGCGGGATGGGCTAGCCACCTGAAATGGGCTCTCCACATTTCCTACAGGCATGTGCTTGGGGCAGCTAGCCCCTCTCACTGCTTGCGCCACCACAGCTAAACTCTATTTTTAGCATGCATGACCTCTTGAGCTGGAATTTATACCTCCACTTCAAAGTGTAGATATACCCTTAGCTGGATGGGCAGAGGCCACCCAAGATAGAACTTCCAAAGGGTGCCAGAGGGAGAAGACTGAAGGGCAGACAGTAACTTGCCAGTATCTCAGCCATATTGGTGAAAGCATGTTAAAATTGCCCATGTCCTTCTTATCATCTAGGCCTAAAAGATACAAAGTTCATGCAGTGGGGCCCCTCAGGAGCATGCTGTTGAACTGATCGTACCATAGTCACACTATCAGTCTGTTACGTGCTAAAGAATGAAGTGAGAAAGTAGAAGCAGAAGTAGATCTAAAAGAAAGTAGAGAGGCTCTCTTATTTCCCCAGCTAAGCATGAAGACTGACAGATGAAGGAGCAAAAAGAACAGCTGTAGAAGATGTTCAACTGTTCTTGAGGTATTTTCATTTCAATCAAGCTCAGATTTTTTATTCTTAATATTTTATTATGGTAGCATCCAAGTGAGCCACTTAAGGATTGAGGTCCCACTACGTCAAAGGTTATACAAATGGAAAAAAAAAAAAAAAAAAACCAGTCCATATCCTGCAGAGCTCACGCACCTTTCTGGCTGCACACAGGATGTCAAATTCTACTCAAAGAGCCAGCTTAAAAACCACCCAAGGACACTGATAGAGAATAAAGAGAAATTAATTACCATATATACTCATTCATAAACCAAATTTTTGTAGTAAAAAAGGGAAGCACCATAAAAAGGGATCGGCTTATGAACGGGTCTAGAGAGGGAGAGGTGGGACACAGCCCCTCCCCCCAACAGAGGGAGCAAGGAGCGGCAGCACAGCCAGAAGGGAAGAGGCGGGGTCAGAGTGTGTCTGCTTCTGGCCACGCTGCTCTCCCCCACCCTCCGAAGCAGCTGCAGCTCCACTTCTGCAACTAGTTGCAGTTTCCACCACGCAAAAGCGAAGGTTACTGGGCATGGTGAGTTCGGGTGAGCATGCTCAGTGCACCCAAAGTAGGGAATTGGGAGAGGGGGCTTTTTGTGTCCTCACACTGGCCCGCCGGAGCATGGTACGGCCATGCCACCTGACCCAGCCCGCTGCGGCCATGCCACCTGACCCAGCCCGCTGGAACAGGCTGCGGCTGCGCTGCCCAGCCTGCCGGAGCAGCTCCAGCCAGGCCAGAGACATCATAGAATATCAGGGTTGGAAGGGACTTCAGGAGGTCATCTAGTCTCCCCTGGCCCTCCCCAGATAAGGTGGGAAGGTATGGGATGGGGAGAATGTGGGGGTCCCGGGCCAGAGGTGGGGTCATGTGGGGGGTGGTCACAGGGGTTACTCCCCTGACCTCCAGCTTCTCACCCTCCAAAACATTTCCCCACCAGTTGCTGTCCCGGCCCGTCAGGGTAAGCAGCTGGCGTGCTGGGACACTTTGTTTACTTAGGTTTACCTCCGTGCCTGTGGACACTCGAGGTAAACAACCCATCTCGGCCCACCAGCAGCTGATCCTGATGGCCCGGGAGCCAAAGTTTGCTGACCCCTGAATTATAGGGTCAGCTTATGAATGAGTCATAAAAATTTTCCATTTTTATTTATCCATCTCAGGGGGAGGGGAGGGGTCGGCTTATAAACAAACTGGCTTATGATCAAGTATATACGGTAAATGATAACTAGGAATCAGTTACACTTTCTAAGAGCCTGTGGTCTTCCTGGTAGGCCTAATTTCCGAACTACGTGGACAATTCCCATTACTGCGTGGAAAGCCATAAACTAATGACTGATGAGTGTTCAATATGAAGAACAGATGATTTACTAGATAAAATAGGGCTAAGTCAGGGGTTCTCAAACTGGGGTCATGACCCCTCAGGGGGTTGCGAGGTTATTATCTGGGGGGTTGCGAGCTGTCAGCCTCCACCCCAAACCCCACTTCACCTCCAGCATTTATAATAGTGTTAAATATAAAAAAGAAGTGTTTTTAATTTACTGGGGGGGGGGGGTCACACTCAGAGGCTTGCTGTGTGAAGGGGTCACCACTACAAAAGTTTGAGAACCACTGGGCTAAGTCAACTATATGGCCCTCACTGATTTCACTAAGGGGTGCTGACAGTTACCTTTGACTGAGGATACGGTTGTAAAATTTGCCATTTTAATAGATTTGGGATTGTACAAGCCCCCAGTACTAACTGTCTCTGTCATCTATAGTGGTGGACTCTATACTCTGAATAAAGAATGCATCTGTGACATATTAGAAGATGATAGTGTTGATAGAACTGAAAGAATGACTGGTTTCTGTACTGACTGTACATCTCCCTACAGTCAGATGGAGAGGACCAGGTACAATACAAAGACTGTGGTCCTCATTTGGGGCAGCAGCCAAACCAAGCTCAACACAGCACGGAAAAGGGATGGAATACAGATGGCTGTGTGTCACCTCTCTACCTCACAGACTGTGGAGGTGACTGGAGACTAGAGCAGTCCCTGGCATACACTGGAGCAATCACAGATATTGCCCTAACTGATGTTGTTCTACAAGGACTCCTTATGGAGTCATCCACCTAGGGTGACCAGACGTCCAGAGTTTATTGGGACTATCCCGATATTTGCTAGTTTGTCCCGCATCACGACCAATGGGCAAACAAGCAATTTTGCCCTCTGCTCCCGTGCACAGACAGAGCCCGGAGGGGCTTGCGCCCCCCCCCCGACTCCGCCTCCTTCTTCCCCCATTGGATCCCTCCCCAAATCCCCACCTCTTCCCCAAGCACGCCGCATTCCTTCTCCCTCCCAGGCTTGCGCCGATCAGCTGTATGGCGGTACCTGCAGGGGCAGCCCTGGGTCTGGCCTGGGGAACCGGCTCCCTATACACGCCCATGGGTGGGGGTGGGGGGACAGCAGCTGCCCATGAGGGGACTCTCATGGGGCTTCACCTCCTGCCACATAAATTAAATGTATAAATTAATGGAGATATCCTATCTCCTAGAACTGGAAGGGACCTTGAAAGGTCATCGAGTCCAGCCCCCTGCCTTCACTAGCAGGACCAAGTACCGATTTTGCCCCAGATCCCTATGTAGCCCCCTCAAGGATTGAACTCACAACCCTGGGTTTAGCAGGCCAGTGCTCAAACCGCTGGGCTATCCCTCCCCCCGTCCCAGGGCAGAGGCAGCGGCAGCCCCGTTCGTTCCCCTGCGGGACCCGAGCGGGACGGGGGGCTGGGGCCTGCTGCCCCCACTCCAGGACCACCCGTGGGATTGCACCAGCTGGGCACCTTCCCCTACGGGGGGAGGTGGAGATGAGGCGAACTGGTGCGGAGTAGAGGTGGGAGGGGGCGCTTCGGCAGCTTTTTTTTTTTCCCCTCCACCGCCCCCAACCCACCCCACCCCCCCGCGTCCCAATATTTCAGTTTTGTCATCTGGTCACCCTACATCCACCAGCACAGAATAGTCAGCGGGCAGTGTGGTCCAACTAGGCCTGCTCACTCCTTTACCATACCACAAGGTCTTGTGATGCAACGAGAGCCAGCACAGGACAATTGTGCTGGCTCTGTGCTCGATGGGGAAACCCTTCCTGTAACAATCTGTAAGGGCTGCTTCCACTCCCTTTGCAGGCCCTTTATACCACCAGTGCAGTGTAAAATAGGACACTGAGGACAGCAGAATCCAGCCCTCTGTTTACAAACAGATCTGACATTTTCAAAGAGAATATTATTTCCATCCTCCTACAAAGGACTTGTTAGTCAGCATACCAGGTTGGGGGCACAGCAGGCTGCAGTCTCTACTCCAAATAGGTGACACAGGGACCTCTGCCAGATAGCTAACCAACCTGGCAATAATCGGCAGACTTTTAAAATGCACAATTCCATCAAAATAAATACAAAAAAAGTTTCTGTATTATGAAAATAATTAAAGTATCCTTCTGCTGCAAACAGTTAATTATTAACACTATTTTCTGGTCCATGCACATCCCTAATGACATAACTTTGGCATGCGCATGTTAGCATGGTTAATAAAGTGCAAGAAGCCACATTGGCCTCTGCTCGTTTTGCAAACATGGATCGGGAGATGGAGAAATCAACACTTTTCAAAATATAAAAGGAACAAATTGGTAGGAAAACTAAAACCATCCTCCAGCTGTCTTGGTAACACCCTTTTAAATGAAAGTCTGAGAACCATGGCCTAGTGTCCCCAGTTGAAGGGCCCCTCTGTATGGGACCAACTCACACTGTGAGCAAAGCCAGACTGATTAACTCACCTAGGGATTCTGCTCCATTCTCCACTGTTTCATTCACCTTTCTGGCAACTCTGGCTACAGCTTCCCCCATTTTTTTCTCCATGCAGGCACCACACCTAGTCCCACCAGGGAAGCACTTCCACAGAGGAAACTGTCAATGAGGAAATAAAAACAGTGAGGGTCCAGTGTGCTAGCATATCATGAAAGTGACAAGTAAAAATAGCAGTCAATGGGACAGGATTTATTCCTGGCAAAATGTTATTAATCAGAAGTTAATATCAGGACTGCTATTAAGCAGAATCTGCTGCATTTAACCTCACAACTACTTATCCCCATTTTACAGATGGGGAACTGTGGCACAGAGAAACTAAGTGACTCGCCCAAGGTCCCACAGGAAGTCTGTGGCAGAGGAAGGACTTCCATCCAGGTCTCCCAAGTCCTAAACTGGCATTCTAACCATGGAACATCCTTCCTCTCCCACTTCCTTTCTACTGCACTCTGCAGTGAATAGTGAATTTTTACAACGGGTGAGATACCCCATTGCCCTGCATTTTATGTAGTCATTTGCAATAGTACAAAGTAAGTGTGAAATACTACTAAATCAGAAAGAGCAGTTATTTGCATGTACTTTCCACTAATGTAACTACACTGTAACTACACAAAATACTCCGTATTTTGGATTTAATTAATGGACACTCCATGAACTTCAATTTTAAATCTCCCTTAATTACTCGTTACTGTCATTATTGTTGCACCATCCAAGAGACTACAAAATGAGTAAATGTATCTTCAAAATTATTAATTGCTTTGAGTTATATTCTTAAATCAAAATGGTCAGTTGTGGCTATCAAAATAAAAAAAGACATTTGTAGATTCTTAATATTATTGACTGCCTTTTGTTAAACCTATTTTTTTCATAATTAAATACTGAATTTTCACACCAAATATAAATATGTAAATTAAAAAAATTAACACCTCCTGCCAAAACCAAAAACACCAAACCTCACAAATTGAGCTCTATATGAAGATCTGAGTAGTTCAGGACGTCAGAACTCCTGACTATCTGTGATTCAATATGACCCTACAATCTTCTGAATATTTACCTGTTGGCCTAGATTATCCCTTATGCTCAGATGGCGGAAGGGTACAACAGGAAAAAGAAAAACCTGTGATGTTCTCCTTAAATTCTGGAGGATTTTCTTTATTATATGCAGAGACCCCTCCCCACCCTTTCTGCCTGCAGTGTGCCCCCCCCCACACACTGCTCCTGCCAGGGAAATGTGATGGGGGCATGGGGCTTTCCCAGCCCCGCCCAGAACTCCTGCCAGGGAGTTGGGTCGGGCCACAGGGGCTTGCCCCTCTCTGTCTTCCCAGCATTCTTGCCTGGGAGCGGGCGTGGGAACTTGCTGGGCGGGAAGAGCATGGCAAGCCCCTGCATCCCAACCCTGCTCCCCAGCAGGAGCACCAGGTATGTGGAGTGGGGCAAGCCCCCGCGCCCCAACCCTGCTCCCTGGGGGAAGCACCGGGCAGGTGGGCGGAGCTGGGGCACCCATTTTTCTGGGGGGCCCTGGGCATAGGCCCCATTGGCCTAGTGGCTAATCTGCATCTGATTATATGTTGTCCCAAGACCCATTTTTATTGTCTCGCCAGGGCGGAATGTCTACTTGATTCCCTATAGCGTGTCTTTCATACAGCATGTCTCAAAGGTAGACAAAATGAGTATATATGGCCTCATTTAAAAATTCTTAGAAGCAGCGCTCATTTGGGCAAGCCACTTAACCTCTCTCTAATCCTTCCCTCCATCTCTAAAACCATGGATGATTGTTATTTGCCTGATGGAATGTTATGCCCCAAGGTTCGGTCCTGGGGCCGGTTTTGTTCAATATCTTCATTAATGATCTGGAGGATGGCGTGGACTGCACTCTCAGCAAGTTTGCAGATGACACTAAACTGGGAGGAGTGGTAGATACACTGGAGGGTAGGGATAGGATACAGAGGGACCTAGACAAATTAGAGGATTGGGCCAAATGAAACCTGATGAGGTCCAACAAGGACAAGTGCAGAGTCCTGCACTTAGGACGGAAGAATCCCATTCACTGTTACAGACTAGGGACCAACTGGCTAGGCAGCAGTTCTGCAGAAAAGGACCTGGGGTAACAGTGGACGAGAAGCTGGATATGAGTCAACAGTGTGCCCTTGTTGCCAAGAAGGCTAACGGCATTTTGGCCTGTATAAGTAGGGGCATTGCCGGCAGATCGAGGGACGTGATCGTTCCCCTCTATTAGACATTGGTGAGGCCTCACCTGGAGTACTGTGTCCAGTTTTGGGCCCCACACTACAAGAAGGATGTGGAAAAATTGGAAAGAATCCAGCGGAGGGCAACAAAAATGATTAGAGGGCTGGAGCACATGACTTATGAGGAGAGGCTGAGGGAACTGGGATTGTTTACTCTGCAGAAGAGAAGAATGAGGCGGGATTTGATAGCTACTTTCAGCTACCTGAAAGGGGGTTCCAAAGAGGATGGATCTAGACTGTTCTCAATGGTACCAGATGACAGAACAAGGAGTAATTGTCTCAAGTTGCAGTGGGGGAGGTTTAGGTTGGATATTAGGAAACACTATTTCACTAGGAGGGTGGTGAAGCACTGGAATGGGTTACCTAGGGAGGTGGTGGAATCTCCTTCTTTAGAGGTTTTTAAGGTCAGGCTTGACAAAGCCCTGGCTGGGATGATTTAGTTGGGATTAGGTCCTGCTTTGAGCAGGGGTTGGACTAGATGACCTCCTGAGGTCCCTTCCAACCCTGATATTCTATGATTCTATGAGTTATTTACACACAAATTGAGGCCCAGAAAAAACATACAAATAAGCATAGAAAAAAGGAACCAGAGAAACAATACACACAAATGAAACCTAGGTATATCCAGAAGAGTAACTGTTCAGTTCACTAGTCCTTACAAAAAGACTTGTGTTTTCAGTAACCTGAACTTTCCAGCAATTAAGACAGCAGGCCTCTAATACCAGGCCTTCTCTGGGGTGTTCCCCAGGGGGATTTGAATTCTAGGACACATTGATCTCCATTACCTCTTTACTAGGGTTCACTTACTGAGCAGAAGGCAAAACTCTGCCTCTAACTACCTCTCCTACCACCAACCAACTCTAAACTTCACCTGGAAGTATGCAGAAATGAATTGCTAGGAAGCAATCATAGTGATTGATTAGGGCATTGGTTGAATGTCTTAGGATGCAGAGACCAGTAACAGTAATGCTCAGTGATGGATTGGACTGCCCCTTTTCTGAGACCACAATACTCAGAAGTTATGGGCTTGAAGCAGAAATTAGTGGGTGGAATTCTATAGCCTGTGTTATGCACACCAGATCAGATTATAATGGTTGTTTCTGGCCTTAAAATCTATTAATCTATTTTGTTTTCCAAGGGGACCTCTGGCACTTCTGTTGGCATGAATTAATAGAAAACTGGGGAGACAAACTACAAAGAATTTTGGTTCAAAAAGAATTGTAAGAACAACAGATGAGCCAAAATGGAAAAGAAGTAGAAAAGGATCAGTGGATACATCTAGTAACATCATGCAAGAAAGCAGTAGCCTAAAACCCCAGTCTGTACCTGGCCGAGCAGCACATCTCCATGTCATGCCTCTTTTGGATGCTTTTGGTATCTTTACTAAGGAGTATGCCTAAGCCCTCCTAGACAGTGATCCAGCAGCAGTGGTCCTATATTTAGTATTTTGATTTTTACCACTCAGTCAACTAGACTAGTGGCAGAAAGCCAAGACTTCTGAACCCAAATACCTTTCCATGCAAATCTGACACTAAGTTGGGCTGCAATATTCCCTAAGCAAACCCAAGTGATATTACAACCAAAAGCGTCACAGTCTGCATTGATCCAATGCAGCTTGCTTTTTCATTTATGGGGAAAACTAAGGACGATTAACAGCAATATCTGCATACATCCTACAATTACTTCACATGCCACCCTGACTCAACTATGAGGAGGCAGGGAGACCCCTCAAAGCCACAGAAGGTGGCATTTCACCCTCTCCACACTTTCATGTTCAACTTCCAACTTCTAACACCAAAATGTACAGCATAAGTAGTTGTTTGTTTCCAGACGTGTCCCACTTTAGGGCAGTGGCCGGGGGAGAGAAGAGAGGGGGGCGGCCTTCTCCTCAGTGCCTTTGCAGCAGGAGCGCTCTGCGGAAATGCACGAAGCAGGCTGCATGCATTACAATAGCCTCCTTTCACTTTCAGCTGCGGGACTCTCACTCTCACTGTTTCCTGGACCTGGTGGATGCAACCCCTCAGGCCACCAGGCGAAACAAGTTCAGACTATTGCATGTTAGCAGTCTGCATTGAGAAGTGCAAACTCCCGGGCTGCGTTGGCAGCCCCAGTCCATCGGGGAGTTCGGCAGTATCCACACGCCCCATTGTGTGTGAGGGGGAGGAGGAAACTCTTCTAATCTCTTTTTCTCTGTGCGAGAGGAGGGAAGAGGGAAACGATCTCTTACCCAGCACCAGACCCACTCTGCTGCTGCTCAGCCTGAACTCCCAGCTCTGTCTGTCCTGTTTCCTCCAACCATTGTGAAGAGCAGCAACAGCTGCCTCTACAGCCGAACTGCAGCAGGGGGGTGGGGGGAGGAAATCCAATGAGGAGGACCTGACAGAGAACAGCAAAAGACCCAGAGCCAATCAATGCAGGAGCTCTGGCAGCGGGTTAGACACAAAGGTGAAGTTGATTCCTTAATCACAGTTCCCAGTTACTTGTTCCAAGGTCAACATGTCTTAGGGAATTCATCCATGTATGATTACTTTTTTTTAGAAATGTCACCAAAATAAATGATAGACTGTTGTGCCTTTGTCTATTAGGAATTATTTATTAATAATTAGAGTACGGGCTTTGACGGCTTACAAGTCAAAAATACATCTCAGGTCACCCCCCACTGACACATCCCTGTGATCATTAGACTGTTTTGAGATAAGTAAGATATTGCACTTCCTGACCTGAAGCTTTAGCGTTGTTTCTGTGCAATATGCTGCCACAGGTCACACCGTCGCCTCACTTCTAACGCTCCGTGTACATTTGGAGTTAGGGTAGGATTCCCTACTCACTAGAAATACTTGCACTAGCTCCCATCGAGGTAGTGCACTAAAAAACTGTAGTGTAGCCAGGGTAGTGAGAGTTAATTGGCATGAGATGGACGTAGGCTCAGGAGGAGGTATGGAGATGGTATGAGCTAGGGCTCCTGGTGCAAAGGAAAAAGTGAGTTCCTGTTTTTCTAGCAGGAAGAAGCAGCAGAGTTAGTTAGGGAGGCAGCTCTCGGCACTAGGTTGGATGGGAAGCTCTGAGGTGGCACAAATGGTGTGAAAGGATCAAGTTTCGGCAGGAAGCACTGAGGCAGTAAAAGTGGGTGCATGATCTGAAGCTGGGGGGAAGTGACAGAGAGGGGGAAGGCTGAGGCGGTGAGGTGGGGAGACAAGAGCAAGCTGAAGGCCATGAATTACAGTAGCTCACATTGGAGGAGACCCTCTGGGGAGGCATGAATGGTAGGAAGGGATTGAGTTTAGGTAGGAAGCACTGAGGGAGTAAAACAAGGTGTGGGAAGAGGCTGGGGTAGAAGGATGGCTGAGATGGCAGGAGCAAGTTGAGAAGCCGTGAATTCGTGCCGGTTCAGATTAGGTGGGAAACTTTGCAGTAGCACGAGTGATGGGAAGGGCTTGAGTTTAGAAGGAAAGTGCTGCTGAGGCAGTAAGACCCAAGGGGATGTGGCTGGTGGGAAAGGGCTGAAGTGTTATCACATAATCAGCTGGTCAGAGTGACCACTGTGTAATCTGGCTGCAGGTCTTCCAAGGCAATGTTTATACCATCCCTTTGAAATGGGACATAATCATGGCTCATCACACTCATTTTAAACCTAGTCTGGAATTCTGCAGCCAAACCTCAGGGATTCTGCCTCGCTTTGGTCTTGAAACTGAGAGATTCTGCACCAATGTGAGATAAAATAAAAAAATACAAATTCCTTTGAAAGATTTGGAATAAATCTGCCACTACAGGCTTTTCTTAGTGGATTACATTTTGTTTCATACAACCTTTATAATCACTATGTAATTAAAATATATCGCTGATTTTTGTAGCAAGAATTTCAGCCCTGTCTAAGGCTCTCTGACAAACTTTTTCTGTTTCCAGCACCTCTAAGGACAAGCAGACAAGAAGGAAGTATCCAAGAAACGGCAGAAAAATAGGAGGAACAAAAACAAATCACTGAAATGGAGGCGAAGGAAAGGAACGTGTGGCAAAGTGAACTCCCTGTAAATTAGGGTTCAGGTCTCTGCCCTTTTATTTTCTTGGTATTTTTCGGCTTTCATGGGTTAGCGAGAGTGATTACCATGTAACCAGGGTGTCAGTGACATTCCTGTTACTTATGTGCGTCTGGAACCTTGACTAGTGTGACCTCCCTGTAATTGGCAGTCTCTCCATCTAACCTGTCTTGAAACTGGGGCATTTGACTGGCTCATTAAAGAGATCCCCCTGTAATTAAGATGTACAAGTCTCATTCAACTTTTTGGATTTTCAGATATTTTGGGCTAATCAGGCTTCTTGTGGTTCACAGGAATCGCTATACATGATTGGGTAGTGAGAGAGATCCCCTGTAACTAGGGTGTACTGGTCTCATTAGATCACTAAACCAGCCTCTTGTAAAGTTCCATAGAATGGTCTTGTGCCTAAAGCACAGGACTCCCAGATACTACAGTGATGGGTCATTAGAAATGTGAAAGACTAAACAGAAACACTATAGACAGGAAGAAAATATAGATAGATCAGAGTGATACTGAGGAAAACTAGATTATATTACATGTATTATGACCTCATCAGTAGAGCGTAGGCCTGGGATTTTGAAGAGCTGGGTTTTATTCTCAACTCTGCCACCAATCTGCTGGGTGATACTGTTGCCTCTGAACTAGGTATTTTTATTATTATTAGATAGATTTGAGGGGTCTATTCCTACATTGGTCACTTACTCACTGTAGCTCCTTGGCCAAATCACTCCCCCTCTCTAAGAGGATAGTCTATTCTTCAACCTGTGTAACTCATCTGGGGGATAGGAGTCTTAGTTTGCCGAGTTGTAGAACCCACTTGGAGAGCCTCAGGTGAAAGGCACTACAGGAGGACAAAAGTCAAGCCCTAGGTTCTGCATAGTTTCAATTTGTGCATGTCATGGGGCCAACTTGCTGCTATGCATGCACACACACGTCAACCTTTAGTTCACACTATAGTCAGCCTGCCTAGGGTTACCATACATCTGGGTTTTCCCACACATGACCTCTTGTTCGGTCTGCCCATTTCTGTCCAGACAGATTTTTCAAATAAGAGGTATTGTTCAGGATCTTTCCTTGTGGAGCAGATATGGTAGGTCAGAAAGAGCCATCTCTGCACACTGATTGGTCTCTCCCCTGCATCTGCTTGATCCCACCCACCCTGGGCCAGTCTGCCAGGTAAGTAGAGCTGCCAAGCTCCTCTCAGCTGTACCTCAAAACCTGAACAGGAGGGGTGACAGGGCCAGGCCCCAGCTCCTCATCTGGAGAAAGCCCACAGGGAGGCACTGACTGGCAGGCTGGCGCTGCATCCCAGGCTACACCAGTCACCCTGACAGAAAGTGCAACATTGACCCCCGCCGTCCCCTATCTCAGGTGTGAGGCCATAGGTATCCCTTCAATGCCCCCTCCCAGTACACACACACCTCCAGTCTCCTACCACTGCCCCAGCCATGTTCTCTATTTGGAAACTTGAAATAGAAAATAAGGTAGGCTTAGGGTTACCCTTTCTCCAGGGCTTCCTTGAACTCTACACACACTGTCTCATCCATCACCCATTCTTAAGAGTCCAACAAGTTTATATATATAAAATAAGCTTCAAAATAAAACTCAAAGATAGGGTGACCAGATGTACCAATTTTATAGGGACAGTCCTGATATTTGGGGCTTTGTCTTATATAGGTGCCTATTACCCCCCACTCCCTGTCCTGATTTTTCATACTTGCTGTCTGGTCACCTAAAGCCAGGGGTCTCAAACACGTGGCCCGTGGGGTTCTTTTGTGCGGTCTGCCAAGCTCCCTACGCCCCCCCCCCCCCACCTACCCCATGCCACCACGAGCCCCGCACCGCTCCCTGAAGCGTCTGAACTACTGTATTCCCTGCAGCCCTGGGCAGGGGGGTGGGAGGCGAGTAGAGGGCTCCGTACTCTTGCAGCTCCCATTGGCCGGGAACTGGGAACCGCGGCCAATGGGAGCTTTGGGGGAGGTACCTGGAGGAGCAGCAAGAGCAGCACCTGGTGCCGTTTCCCCCCCCCCCCGCAAGGGACTCCAGCTGCTTCCTGGAGCGGAGCAGAGTGGAGCGGGGCTGGGGACTGCCCTGGCTGCGGTGCGCGGCGCTGCCACCCTGGATCAGCTCTAGGTAAGTAGCGCCGGGCCAGAGCCCATACCCCGCACTCCTTCTGCACCTCAACCCCCTGCCCGGAGCCCCCTGCCATACCCTGCACCCCTCACTCCTCCTGCACCCCAAGCCCCTGCCTGAAGCCCCTTGCCACACGCTGCACCCCTCATCCCCTGCTGCACCCCTCACCCCAACTCTCTGCCCTGAACCCCCTGCCACACCCTGCACATCTCCTGCACTCCCTGCCGAGCCCCCGCAGCACCCTGCACCCCATACACCAATTCCCTGCCGTACCCTGCACACCTCCTGCACCTCAACTCCCAGCCCTAAGCCACCACCACATCCCACAGCCCTCCTGCATCCCCTGGGGGCAGGGAGGGCGCAGAGTTGGAGTGAGGATTTCAGGGAAGTGGGGGGTGTCAGTGATGCGGCCCTCGGGCCAATGCACTAGTCCTCATGTGGCCCTCGAGGTCATCTGAGTTTGAGACCCCTGCCTTAAGCCATACTTTCCCCCTCTTATTAGGTTACTCTAAACCTTTTCCTTCCCACACTTATTCCTGCTTTGGTAGGCCACTCTGAGATCCTACCTAGCAGAAGCTTCAACTTTCTGTTTTCTAAAGTCCTAGGATCTTCCTTTCATGAGCCTCTCTCACTCCCTGAAATTTCTGAACTTCGAACCCTTCAGTGTAGCTTCCTGCTGTACTTTATGAAGAAACAGCTAATCTCTCACAGGTGTGCCTCTTTCTGTAACCAGGGTTGGCTGGCCCCTAGCCCTCCATCTCCTAAAGGACTAACTACCCTGTTACAGTGCAATCAGTACACAAAAGATCCTCCCAAAGACCTGAGGGTTCATCAGCATAACAATGCACAAATGATGAAAAGGGGAAACCTCCAATGATATACAGATGCTCCCCGGGTTATGCAAGACCCAACTTACGCAAATTCGCACTTACGGGAAAAAGTTCCATAAACCAGAAATAGGATTTTCGAGTTGCGGAAATTTTTGCATAACGTACGGGTATACGTTTCCGACTTACACAAAATTCGAGTTACGTAAGGAACGGAACGATTGCATAAGTCAGGGGGCATCTGTAACCCTAAACTTCCTAGAAGGGTCTGCAAAAAATACCCTTTTCTTGGCGCCTGCTGTATGGTTCCCCTGCAGGGAGGCCAAAGAGACAGAAACACCAATTAAAGATGCAGCATATCACTGTTCAATCACAGTCTTATTTATGTTCACTTCTCAAAATATCTCATATAATATTAAAATACAGTTACAGTCTTGGATATTCTCTTAAACCTCTAAATATCAATCTGCTTTTCCCTTATACCTTTGAACTTCTTATAAGCAATTATTAAATAGAGACAGTAGATAAGAACATAATTTCCCACCCTGTTATTTTCCTCTCAATAAAATGGGTACAATTGTCTCGTTAGACTGACCCCCTGTCATAATTATAAAGGGAAGGGTAACAGCCCTCCTATGTACAATATTATAAAATCCCTCCTGGCCAGAGACTCCAAAATCCTTTCACCTGTAAAGGGTTAAGAAGCTCAGGTAACCTGGCTGACACCTGACCCAAAGGACCAATAAGGGGACAAGATACTTTCAAATCTTGGTGGGGGGGAAAGCTTTTGTTTGTGTTCTTTGTTTTGGGGGGTTGTTCGCTCTTGGGACTAAGAGGGACCAGACATCAATCCATGCTCTCCAAATCTTCTGAACAAGTCTCTCATATTTCAAACTTGTAAGTAACAGCCAGGCAAGGCGCGTTAGATTTATCTTTGTTTTCTCAACTTGTAAATGTACCTTTTGCTAGAGTGTTTACCTCTGTTTGCTGTAACTTTGAACCTAAGACTAGAGGGGGTTCCTCTGGGCTCTTTGAATCTGATTACCCTGTAAAGTTATTTTCCATCCTGATTTTACAGAGATGATTTTTACCTTTCTTTAATTAATTAAAAGCCTTCTTTTTAAGAACCTGATTGATTTTTCCTTGTTTTAAGATCTATGGGGATTGGATCTGGACTCACCAGGAATTGGTGGGGGAAATGGGGGGGGGGGGGGGAGGGAATGGTTAAATTCTCCTTGTGTTAAGATCCAAGGGTTTGGATCGGTGTTCGCCAGGGAATTGGTGGAGCAGTCTCTCAAGGCTATCCAGGGAGGGAAAGGTTTTTTGGGGGGGAAGACAGAGTTTCCCAAATAACTCATAAATCACTTGGTTGGTGGCAGCAAAAGCAGATCTAAGCTGGTAGTTAAGCTTAGAGGTTTTCATGCAGGTCCCCACATCTGTACCCTAAAGTTCAGAGTGGGGAAGGAACCTTGACACCCCCCCACCTGGTAAGGCAATTCCCATCTTTTCATGTTCTATGTATATACATACCTGCTACTGTGTTTTCCACTCCATGCATCTGATGAAATGGCTTCTAAGCCATGAAAGCTTATGCCCAAATAAATTTGTTAGTTTCTAATGTGCCATAAGGACTCCTCGTAACACGGCTACCACTCCGAAACCTGCCCTGTAATTGGGGTTTAGGTTTCTTGCTATCAGTTTGATTGTTTAGTGAGAGAGACTGGTTTATGATTAACCATGAGGTATCTCCCCTTTTTTCTTTTGGCAACAAGAGGGGTGAAACACTGACAGGACAGTGAGCAAATCTTATTCTGTCAATGCTCAGGCAGTACCCATTCTGTGGGCTAAAAACAGCAAATCAGCTTCCATGTAGGTCAGCCTGCCACATGTCACAGCAGTGTCCTATTACTGTCTGTCTGCTCTCATTCCCATCTCTGCAATTTTCATCTGTCCCCCCTATTTAACTGACTTCTGATTCCTGGTGGTCCCACCCCTCCCCTGAAGGGGAGGTCATTCATGTTTCTGTAATGAGTTCACCTTGGAGGCCCCACCTCTCCTGAGAAACTGAAATAGACGGCCACATTTCTCCAGCACTACATTCACACAATATTTTAATTCTTTACTGTAATTTGCTTATTAAAATACAATAATAAAGTGTATATTGTACCTCCACGTCCAACAAATTAAGAGTGCTATTGTGATAAAATAGAGGAAAATTTGTGGGAGGGAAGAAAAGACATCATAGTCCATTAGCTTGAACATTTACTGTTGTGTGTGATACAAAGTATATTTTACCTAGGGGCTAGACATCCTGCCTCTGGTGTATTCCCATTTACTGCCCCTTTTTTTTAAAGTGAATTTACTGCTCATGAAAGATAGACTGATTCTTCCACAGGAAAATTCAGCATAGGCAGTGACAGTACAAGCTTCTAAATCTTGCTCCATAAATGCGTTTTAACTATCATCTGCATCTCTACAGCCTTGTCAACACTATGAAATTGTACCGTTTCTGAACAGGGTTGGCAGTAGCCATGTTAGCTGAATGAGGGCTGAACAGAGTTTGGGAGTCTATATACTACAACAAATGGTGTTCAGTGGCCCACTGGCTAACCACTGTGTTCAGTTCCTATTCAGCTACCAGTGTTGACAACTGTGTTCAGACATAGTTACAATATGAAAATTTTGCCAAGCCTTAATGGTGAAGGTAGTTCAGTCTCCATGCCTGGTGAATCATTAGCTTCTCTTCTAACACTACTACCAAGGGTTCTAATGAGTGGCACAGCTATGTATTCCTTTAGGATGTAGACACTGTCCACTAGGAAATAGAGACCACCTGCTCATTTCACACAGGTCACACGAATTGTCGTCGCTCGTTACTTTCATATTACAAATGTAAGCTAAATTTCAACCAGTGGTCAGGAGATGAAAGGTTTAACTTCTTATCTCCTGAGGCATCCAACCCCAGAGCTTGGTTGTTCTGAATTAAACCTGATATAGATTGCAAGAATTACAAAATATGCAGTGTAGTTTGATAGCAATTAACTTGTCCTTATACACCGCTATGGGCACCTACATGGCCCCACATTATGCCAATACTTTTATGGCTGACCTGGAACAACGCTTCCTCAGCTCTCGTCCACTTATGCCCCTTCTCTACCTATGTTACATTGATGATTTCATCATCATCTGGACCCATGGGAAGGAGACTCTGGAAGAATTCCGCCACGATTTCAACAGCTTCCACCCTACCATAAACCTCAGCCTGGACCAATCTACACAGGAGGTCCACTTCCTAGACACCACGGTACAAATAAGTGATGGTCGCATTAACAACACCCTATACCAAAAACCCACCGAGCGCTATGCCTACCTTTATGCCTCCAGCTCCCATCCCGGACACACCACACGATCCATCGTCTACAGCCAAGCGCTGAGGTACAACCGCATTTGCTCCAACCCCTCAGACAGAGACCAACACGATCTTCACAAAGTCTCAAAACTACGATACCCGCATGACGAAATAAGGAAACAAATCAACAGAGCCAGAAGTGTACCCAGAAGCCTCCTGCTGCAAGACAAGCCCAAGAAAGAAACCAACAGAACTCCACCGGCCATCACCTACAGTCCTCTGCTAAAACCTCTCCAACGCATCATCAGTGATCTGCAACCCATCCTGGACAATGATCCCTCGCTTTCACAGGCCTTGGGAGGCAGGCCAGTCCTCGCCCACAGACAACCCGCCAACCTTAAGCATATTCTCACCAGCAACCACGCACCACACCATAGTAACTCTAACTCAGGAACCAATCCATGCAACAAACCTCGATGCCAACTCTGCCCACATATCTACACCAGCGACACCATCACAGGACCTAACCAGATCAGCCACATCATCACCGGTTCATTCACCTGCACGTCCAACAATGTAATATACGCCATCATGTGCCAGCAATGCCCCTCTGCTATGTACATTGGCCAAACTGGACAGTCCCTACATAAAAGGATAAATGGACACAAGTCAAATATCAGGAATGGCAATATACAAAAACCTGTAGGAGAACACTTCAATCTCCCTGGACACACAATAGTAGATTTAAAGATAGCCATCCTGCAGCAAAAAAACATCAGGACCAGACTTCAAAGCAAAACTACTGAGCTTCAGTTCACTTACAAATTTGACACCATCAGCTCAGGATTAAACAAAGGCTGTGTATGGCTAGCCAACTACAAAAGTAGTTTTTTCTCCGTTGGTGTTCACACCTCAACTGCTAGAAGAGGGCCTCATCCTCCCTGATTGAACTAACCTCGTTATCTCTAGACTGATTCTTGCCTGCATATTTATACCTGCCTCTTGGAAATTTCCACTACATGTATCTGATGAAGTGAGTATTCACCCACGAAAGCTTATGCTCCAATACATCTGTTAGTCTATAAGGTGCCACAGGAGACTCTGTCGCTTTTTACGGATCCAGACGAACACAACTACCCCTCTGAAACTTGTCCTTAGGCATTTTACTGAACAAATCAGCATATAAGTATGGTAATGATAATAAAGTTGCCCTAATTACCCTGACAGTTAATAAAAATAACAGCACTACAGCAAAATATTGCAAGAAAGCCAGTTTCATGGTACTTTGGGTTACAAAATAGCACTAGCACAATCAATGCCATTTTGTGGATGAAGATGTAGAAAGAGGCAGAGACAATACTTAAAATGAAAGTCTAGAAAAACAGAAAGAGAATTGAGACTCCAGACAGAAAATATAAAGCAAGGACAAAAAAAATCCAAGTCGCTTTTAGAGACAATATCATGGTATATTTTGATAGGAACTTTAGACTAAAAAAATCCAAATATTAGTCATTTATGCTATATAGTTTATCTCCAGAGCGCTGTGTTTAAATTACGTATGTGGGCGCCATTATCTAACCGAACCACAGTAAGCAGATGCTTGTTCACAGCAACACCTTGTTAAGAGCAACCACCGCTTAGGAGTAACATGTATTTTCTTTAGAGAAGTTCCAATTCCTTATTATTTAATCCCATGTTACAAAAAATAGGCATAGAGCTCTGTTGCTATATATGGTACAGTACTTATTTTATTAGATGTTCTTGGCCTTATTTTTTTGCATCCCTTGTCCTCCCCGTCACTCTCACTCCTCGCACCAGGTCAGAAATCTAGATTGTCAACCCCCCAACGCAGCGACTGTCTCTTTTTTATGTCTGTAGAGTACATTAGGCACCGTTAGTAATCGGTGTACAAATAAAATAAAAGCGAGCCCTGCAAGGCATTGTTGCACCACAGGCACGTGCACACCAACCCGAACCTGCACGTAGATCGGTGCACCCAGCATGCACATGGTGTACTGAACACACACGTGTGTCCCAAGCATGTTGCCAGCACTACGTACGGCCCTCCGGCGAGCTTGGCCCAGGAGATCCGAGCAGCTCGCGAGCCGGGGCGCAGTCCCAGTTGGCGCGGCCTGTGTACAAGGGGACGAGTCGCCTCCCCGCTGGGCCCGAGGAGCGGGTGGCACAAAACGCTGGGGGGGCGCAGAGCCGCGTGCCCGGAACGGCCCCACCAGCTCGCGCAGCGGCAGCTGCCACAGGCCGCCCCCACCCGCCGGGCTGCTCCTCCCCGCACGTCCGGCCCCTCCCCTCCCTTCTCGGCCGTCGGCCCCCGCCCCGGGTTTCCTGCTGCTGGCGGAGGCCGAGGGAGAAGGTGGCGGTGGAGGCGGTGGACCGAGAGAAAGTGCCGAGGAACCGGAGAAGAGAGGCGGCTGCTGCCCTCCCCCCGCCCCCGGAGTGAGTCCAGCGCCGCCGCCTCCACCACCTCCTCCTTCAGCGTCTCTGCCCCCTTCCCTCCCCCAGCAGCCGGGACAATAGAGCAGGGAGATGTCCTCCTCCGGCGGCCACCAGCACAGCCAGAGCCGGGCCATCCCCACCAGGACGGTGCCCATCAGCGACGCCACGCAGCTACCTCATGACTATTGCACCACGCCCGGGGGGACCCTGTTTTCTACCACTCCTGGAGGTAAAGAGCACCCCCAGCTGCCCCTGTGGCCAGGCCAAGGCCTCCATCAGTACACGCACCAGTCTCCTCACTGCAGGCAACCACTCGGGGCTCTGTGCAACCAACTGCGGGGAAACGTGCATGCAATTAACGGGAGGGAGAGAATAGAGATGTAGCAAAGTACATGCAATTAACGTTACACAGCTGGCAGTTTTAATGGGGGCGGGGGAGCGTGGAAAGCGCATGCAATTAAATGGGGGAGGGGAATTTGCAGAGAAGTGCATGCAATTAATGCTATAGTGGGTGCAATTGAAGGGGAGAACGTGTGGGAAAGTGTAGATAGTCAGTCATATGTGGAGTAGGCGCGACCCTCACTTTTTCTGAAGCACTCAGCTTTATTACTCCTTGTGCGGTGGGGACCTCACCTATGGGGTTGCTTGATTTCTACCGTGTTCCTCGGGTCCTCAAAGCAAAGGGGTATAGGAGTGCTATACAGGACTAGAGGCTTTGTTGGGGAGCAAAGAGAAATAGGTGCACCAGAGATCGCTGTACAAAGCGGGGAGGAGAGACTCCAGCACGAATAGGGCCTTTCCCCCCCTCGGTATGTATTTGTAATCTTTGGCTTTTATTTTGGAAGGAAGGATGGAGGGGAGGGAAGGAGTTTATGCTGGGTCTGGAGCCAGTTGCACTGGGCCCCAAGCTCCTTCTCCCTTTTTGGTGTGGGGCTAGCGGTGAGATATTTGTAAACAAGGCCTAAGAGTCTAGGACAAGCCCGTGACGGTTGCACAATAGGAGAGGGGGACTAGGGGGAATTCTCCAGCAGCTGCAGCAGGGAGAGAAACATGAACTCCACCGAGAACTCGGAACGCCCCCAGTGTGGAGCCAACCCCTGGCCGTTATTAAGGGGGCTTGGGATTCTTTTAGCTCTGACTAAAGAAATGCATCAGCCAGCGTGGAGGGCTCAGTTTAAGGAAGTGCTAACTTTGCACTGTAGACTAACACGGATGTAGACTCTGCAGCAACCTCCATTTAGGTCTGTTCTTGGACAACAAGGCTTGCATTAACCTATTGATATGCCTGCTGCTCTTGTTGACTTTATTAATAAAATTGCTAAATAGGAATCCAGGCATAGGAGCACCAGAGATCCTATTTGTATTTAAAAAACTAAAGCTTAACTTTGTCATCTCCCAGAAGACCAGGCTGACCCATGAAATAATTCCTCCCCACCACCCCAAATAAACATCAATTAACAGTAAGTCCCGTGATGTTACATGACTTGAACATTGCATGAACGGTAGAAGCTGATGTGCATACAGACAGGATTTCTGAGCAAAATATTGACTTTGTTGGGGGGGGGGGGGGGAGCTCTTGGGGAAGCACTCACAGATATTTCAGTCTGCAAAGTTGTTTTATTAAATAGCCAAGCAGTCATTTCACAGTAGTTTTCAGGGTTGCTTTAAAAATAGTGCCCTGGTTCCTGGCTTAGATCAGTGGTAAAATATGTGGAAAGAAATTATTAGTGAAACTCTATCCTAATTTTCCTTATGGTCATGCAGGGCTAAAACAAAAATATTCAGGGTTGAGAACCTGCTGGATTTTTTGCGGTATAGTTTTCCCAAAGCCCAAACCTCATTTCCACTTCAGTTTAGACTCAGGATTGCTTCTATTCCTCTTAAACTGGATGATGTTTGCCCTTTCATTGTTACAAATTATGCAGATCATGTGAACATGTGAATTCCACATCATTGCTCTATCCTATTTTTCTTGTGTCCGTAACTTTTCTCTGCTGGGTGTGGGTAGGTTTGTATGTATGTTGTTGATATCTGCTAAAGAAGCAGGCCTATCCTCCACTGTCTCTTGACCTACTACTTCACTTGCTCACTTTGCAGATGGCTATAAAAATGTAAACACTAGTGTGACTTTTCTGTGGCTGTCAGAAAGTAGCAAATACAGTTCTAGTGGTGTGTGCATTTTACAGGCCATGTGTAATATTGCTGCATCCTCCTGTGTAATGGACTTCCATCATTGCACTTGTTCTTTCTCCATATTAGGTATTTTAAAATCTTTCTGGCTATTAAGGTATTAAGTGGGGTCTTGCTTCTGTTACGTATTCTGTGTTGGCAGGAGGTGGCTTGCCATTGAAGGTAATCTGTAAATGACAGAAAAAATAACTATTATTAGAAGTATGTGCAGAATGTGATAAAGAAGCTGGGTAAAAGGGACACAATATTAATAAATGCATGGAACCTAAATACATGTTCTGAATCTACTATAGGTTGTGAAATCCTTATTTGGTGTGACATTGTAGAATGTATCATGCTGGTGGTGTCAAATCTTTAAAATAGTCACAGGTGATGATGATTTTAAAAACTTCACAAAATGATACAATTTTTGAGAAGGTAAAGGACTGGAGTACCTGACCTCACAGGCTTATACTAGTTTACAATGGGGTTCTGTTGTGTTAAGGGTAGGGTTGCAGGACTTTGTTCCTATTTTTCCTTAATTAGTCTACGTTTTAAAATGATTCTGGGGTGAGAATACCCCATGGGAGCTTCACACTGGTACTGCTGCTGCTCAGAAGCACTAGAATGAAACTGACCAGAATCTGTTTGCTGCTCCTTCTGCAGAATATTATAAATAGGAATAAGAGAGGTACAAAGGGTGTTGGATGCTGTAGAACTTGGAGTGTGGAGGAGAGCTGTCCTTGCTTGTGCCTTGATGGGGTTATAGAGGGAGCTATGTTCCACCTTCTCAGCCTGGCGTATTCAGGGAAGAAGTAACATTTAGAATGTCTTCATTGGGAGATCCCAGAATCCCACAACAAGGAAGAGACATAATTAAATAAATAGGAGAGCTGCACAGAAGAAATGGGAAAGGGAATGATGAAAATAGAAGGTGGGAGGAGAGAAAGGTTTAATTAAATCAAAGTGGGAGTGAGGGGGAAACAGAGATGGACCTCAAAAATGAACTTCCCTACTCTAAAATATTTGAATTAAAAAAATAGTAGAAAATTCCTTCTACCTCATGTGGCTCCTGCAACAAGCCACATGGAATGATGCCCTTGGTTCAGTGGTAGGTGTGACAGTTTAGTGAGTGGTTCAGAATGAGAATTGTTGATCCATACTGGGAAACTAAAAGAAGAAATAATGTTAAGTTTGAGTTAATGTTTTGAGTTAATTTTTATAGTAATAGTTAATATTTAGGACTTCATTTAAACTTTACAGAGTCAAATCCATGGACACAGAACAGTACTAATGCTAAGTTATTTTTAATACAGTTCAGATTCTTTTCCTCCCTCCATCCAGAGTGTTCTTGATGGTTTTATTTTAATGCAATATTTGAATATAAAGGTTACGAATAAATCGGTGGTAGCTACATCTGGCTGCTTTTAAATGTATCACTCAAGGAAGTGAAGGACTTATGGCACTAGATTGAGCCCATTGTACTACAAGCAGACACTACACTGCTAGTTTATCCAGATCTGGTTTGTCTCTGATATCCCTGTTCTAGGTCTTACAATTGGCAGCGTCTACTCAAGTACCAAATTGTGATGTCGAAAATATCATGTGTTCAGGACAACGCCATCACTCTGCACTTAAAACAACTTTCATCCAGGGATCTCAAAGTACATTACAAAGATGGGAAATACTACTGTATTATTTATCTCTGTTTTACAGATAGGGCCTCAGTTTTCTTATGAGGCTAAGTAACTTGCCCAGTTTTATAAGAGATAAGTGGCAGAATCAGGTATAGAATCAAACAACTCCCAGTTCCCTGCTCCTTAGAATTGTTGCCTTCCAGAAAGATGCTCTATGTATAGCCATGTCTATCTGAATTTTTTTATTGATTGTTCTTGTAAGTAATCCCTAAAATCACTATAACTGAGATTAGTGGTTGAAGGAAATCTATATGTTTAGTTTATTTACTTTGCACATTCTGACAGCACTTTCTGTCCAGTCTGTTTAACTGTTTCCCTGTTGCTCTGTCCTCACTGATGTGCAAGACCCACAATTTTTTTATATTAAAAATAAAATGTGATTGTAAAACTCCTAGTATTGGTAGGGGGGGCTCTCACAGGGTAGGACTGCTGTTAAATTTGTATTTTTTAAACTAACTTCATATTAATGATGTCCTTTTCATAAGTGACAGAGGTAAGAGTTTATCCCAGATATTGGAAAATTAAGAGCTAGTGCAGAGCCCTCAGGAACAGAGTATTGAAGACTAGCATTTGTGAGTGTGGCTGAGGACAACTGTAGGGGACAGGGAATCTACAAAAACAGAATCCTAGTTCAGTGTTTAGGGAGCAGCAAGAGCCAGTAGAAGCCAAGGACAGGCAAGACAGAATTTTGAATGAGGATGCAGAGGCTATAGCTAGGATAGATCATCCCATTTGTACAGAGCCCCTTCTGTTTTCTGAAAACAGTTGCCTGTCCTTTTGAGTTCATGGTGGCTTTCAAATTAAAGCACTACTAACTACACCTTGTCACCTGTCATGGACATTGGATGTTTTCCCAAGTTGACAGAAATTGTTACAATGAAGAGGGGGTCCTGCCTTTAATAACTTCCTTCTGTAGAAGGTTTCTGGGAATGTTTTGAATTGATCCAGTGTTTAACTCCTTTGCATTCAGAGGTGTCTTTACATGTGCAGTCCTCCTGGTGAAGGATCCCCTTAAAAATTACCAGTTCAGAAAACAGGAGTGGAGGTCCCTGCGAACTGCCCTGTTTGTTTCTGGGAGAGTGCCCTTGACTTATCTTTTCATCATTCTGTTAGACAGTGGCAATTACTATTTCATGTTTCTTCCTTGCCTGGAGCCATTATTTCAGGAGGCTCCTTTCCTGCTACGTGTGCTTTTTATTTCTGCTTATCACTGGAGTAATCTCTCAACACCCACAGTTTGAGAACCTCTAAGGCACTGGGTGATTTTTTGTTCTCTTCCCCCCCCCCCCCCCCCCCCCTTGAACTGAGGCAGGAAAATATTTTGTGGACTCCCAATGCCCCCTGAATCCAAGTAGCAAAATTTCTGAAGAATATTTCAGCTGGTAGCCTATTAGTACTACATGGAAATATTAAATAATATCTCCCAGAAGCCCTAATCAGTATCAGGACCCATTGCTCCTTTTAGTACGATGGGGGAGAAAGGGGGATAAAATAAGACTTCAAGTGTTGCTCTGCAATTCAAACACAAAGAGCTTTGTACATGATACAAAATATCTTGTTGCAAAACAGCTGCCCATGGGTAAGATGTCTGATGCCTCCCTGAGGTGTGGAATGACTGAGGCCCATTGCCTAGAAAAATTCTGAGTGTAACTCTTAAACATGCAACTCTGATTAGCTTTAAACTAGCAACGTGAAGGTTGTATTTGATCCATTTCAACATTTACTTTTCTAAAGAACAAACTTGATTCACTCAAAGTTGCAAGTTGTTGCTCTGAATCACAGCTTGGTGCACATAATTTTAAATGCCTTTTCTTAGTTTGCTTTTGTGTCTGTTTTGTACTGTTTAATGGTCAGAAAAAGGACTGCAAAATGGTTCTGTAGTGTTCATTCTCCTCATGTGTCTTTTGAGTCATCTGCTCCGTGTACTGTCAAAACCAAGTTTATTCCTGTCAGCACTGGAATAAAGCTGTGGTGCTGCAGAAGAGAAGAGCCTTCTTTTCTGCCTTTCCCTCCACCAACAGGCTAGCTAGTTCTGCTCCAGAACTTGGGTAGTGAGGGATGATGTGGAAACAAAGCTTGGGTTTTTTGTACACCAGGATGATCTTGCACCACTGGCAGTTGGAAAAATCTTGTTTTGACTTGAAACTGAAAAGCTCGGATTATAGAAGCACCTGATAAAGACTAAAAGTGGGACGTGACGATGACTTTTCTGACCGTAGCTTCACTTCAGATTAAAAATAGTGTTCTCTATCTTTCTGCAGTTCTAATCTTGGAGTGAAATCCTTGCATTTTAAATCTTCAGTCCTGACAACGTAGTTTCTGCTCTGAAATGAGTGTTCTGCCTCTTTAAATAGGCATCCACAGGATATAACCTGTGACTGTCTGAAACTCTTGCCTCTAGGTGGGGCCCTGCTATTGGCTCCAGGATCTTTCCAGAGCAGGAAGCCTGTGTAGACAACGAATCCTGAAGTGTGTGAGTAATATGTTTGATACTTGGGGTAGAAAGACGAGAGGAATCTACTTGAACGTGATTTTTTGGAGAGGCATGGGGGAGGGTTGGACCCTTCTCTGGGCCCCAGGAAATGCCAGTCTATCCTAGTGTGGGATATTTAAACAGCTTTCCCCAGTGCTGATGCCTCTATGTATCTAGTTTCCAGTTAATTATTGAACTTTTTGTCGGTGTTGCTGTCTTCCCTTGAACCATCAGAAGCTCAGTAGGTGTTTGAACAATGATATGTTCATTATTCATAGCAGAGCAATCGAAGATATTTAGTCTGTTCTATCTGTGTCCATTGCCTCTCTTCCTTTAACTTCTCTCATCCCAGTCCATCATGGCTATTCCTACTTCCTCCCACTTCTCTGCTGGCCCCTCTCCGTCACAGATATTACTTTACTTTAACTCCAGGGGCTCCATTTTCAAGGCCTCTCTCTTCTTCACACCAGGATCTTTGTTCCCTTTCCTGAACACTCAGTCCAACTCATCAGTTTCCAGCATTGGACTTCCCCCACTTCCTCTGTTCCTCTACCCATGCTGCTGAGTGCCTCTGAGGAAAATCCAGAGATCAGTTTAACTTCCTCCACTACAGATAGATCCTCTTTGCCATCGGCTCTATCGCCTAATATGCCAAACAGCTTTTCTTCTTTCCTAACTCCTATACCCACAGCCCTCATAACAGCTTCACCCTTGACTGTCTCTTCAAACCCACTCACCTGCTGTACCTCCTTTTCAGCCCAAGATTTTAACTGTTGTTTTCGAAAGAAAAATTGATACCATCTGCCATGAATTCTTGTTCCATCCCCTCCACCTCTACCTTCAATCCTGGGATCCAGCACTGAGCTCTTTGAGGCAGGGATTATTTTTTTTTGTTCTGTATTTGTACAGCACCTAGCATTATGGGATCCTGTCCATGACTTGGGCTGCTAGGTGCTATCACATACTACTTAACAGTAATTGTGTGGCCTTCATACTCTTCACTTCTAACCCCTCAATCATCTCTCCACTCTTGCTCATTCTTATTCAGTCTCTCATTCTCCTTTTCATCTGCATTTATGTACAACACTCTTACAAAAACCAAGTCTAACTCCACACCGACCACTTTCCTGGCTTCCAACCTTGATGTCATCCTCGAGACGCATCCCCATTTACCCTAATGTACAAGGATGCACTATCTCCAAAACCTATTGTTTTCTTTCTTTCTCTACAGCTCCGACCTTTACTATGCCTTGTCCAGAAGGGACCATTCTGATCACCAGGTCTGACTTACTGTGTAGCACAGGCCATAGAACTTCCCCAAAATAACTCCTAGAGCAGATCTTTTAGAAGAACAGCCAATCTTGATTTTAAAAATTGTCAGTGATGGAGGATCAACCACGAGCCTTGGTACATTGTTCCAGTGGTTAATTACATTTTTAACAGTGAGAGTATGTCTTATTTCTCTTCATAATTTGTCTAGCTTCAGCTTCCAGTCTTTGGATAGTGTTATACCTTCCTCTGATAGATTGAAGAGCCAATCTTTAAATATTTGTTCCCCGTGTAGATACTTATAGACTGTCATCAAGTCATCCCTTAACCTTCTCTTTGTAAAGCTAAATAGATAGATTCAAGGAGCTCAATCACTATAAGGCATGTTTTTCTAATCCTTTAATGATTCTCATGGTTCTTCTCTGAACCCTCTCCAATTTATCAACCTCTTCCTTGAATTATGGGCACCAGAAGTGGACGCAGTGGTCATACCAGTGCCAAATACAGAGGTAAAATAACCTTTTCTACTTCTACTTGAGATTCCTGTGTTTATGCATCCCAGGATTGCATTAGCTCTTTTGGCCACAGCATCACACTGGGAGCTCGTGTTCAGTTGATTATCCGCCTCGACCCCCAAATCTTTTTCAGTCACTGCTTCCCAGGATAGAATCATAGAATATCAGGGTTGGAAGGGACCTCAGGAGGCCATCTAGTCCAACCCCCTGCTCAAAGCAGGACCTAATCCCAACTAAATCATCCCAGCCAGGGCTTTGTCAAGCCTGACCTTAAAAACCTCTAAGGAAGGAGAGTCCCCAATCCTGTATGTATGGCCGTCTCCTTTTTTCCCCGATGTAGAGACTTTCATTTAGCTATATTAAAATGCATATTGGTTGCTTGTGCCCAGTTCACTGAGTGATCTGGATCACTCGATCAGTGACCTGTCCTATTCATTATTTACCACTCCCCCAATTTTTATGTCATCTGCAAACTTTATTAGTGGTGACTTCATGTTTTCTTCCAGGTCATTGATAAAGATGTTGTATACTGTAGAGCCAAGAACCGATCCCTGCAGGACCCCACTGAAAACAGATTCACTCGATGACAATTCCCCATTTACAGTTACATTTTTGAAACCTATCAGTTAGCCAGCTTTTAATCCATTTAATGTGTGCCATGTTAATTTTATATCTTTGTAGGTTTTTTTAATCAAAATATCATGCGGTACCAAGTCAAATGCTTACAAAAGTCCAAGTATATGACATGAATACTACCACTGTTATCAACTAGACTTATAATCTTGTCAAAAAAAGATATCCAAGCTAGTTTGACAGGATCTCTTTTCCATAAACCCATGCTGCGTGTTATTGATTACATTACCCTCCTTTAGTTCTTTATTAATCAAGTTCCATATCTTGCCTGGGACCAATGTTATGTTGACGGGTCTATAATTACCTGGATCATTCCATTTACCCTTTTTTAAAATTAGCACTAGGTTAACTTTCTTCCAGTCTACTGGAACTTGTCCATTGCTCCAAGACTTCTTGAAACTCAACATTAAAAGTTCAGCGAGCTCCTCAGCCAGCTCTTTCAAAACTCTTGGATGCAGGTTATCTGGACCTGCTAATTTAAGTGTCTAGCTTCTGTTTAACATTATCCAGAGATACTAGTGGAATGGAAAGAGCGTTAGCACCATATCATGAGACTGCATCATCTGTTTTTCCCCACATACAAAGCAGAAATATTTCTTCAACACTTCTGCCTTTTGTGTTATTATTGATAATTCTATCATTTCCATCTAGTAATGGGCCAGTAACATTGTCAGTATTCTTTTTGTTCCTAATATATGTATAAAACTCCTTTATTGTCCTTAAATCTGTTGACCACAGATTTCTCTGTGTCCCTTGGCTTCCCTTATCAGTTTTCTACTATTCCTAACGTCTGATTTATATTCATTATCATCAGCTTCTGCATTCTTCCATTTGTTATTTTTTACAGCTATCTTTGATTCCTCTTTAAATTAGGTTGTTTTTTTAACCAGCAGAGGCTTCTTCCTGAGTTGTGGGATTGTAGCTTTTTGGGCAGCAAGTAAGGTGGTGTTAAATGATTCCCAATTATATTAACATTTTTCTCATTAAATTACTGCTCACAGTTGATTTGGCTCATAATTATTTTCAGCTTTGTAAAATTGGCCTAATTGAAGCACTGTGTGTGCAGGACCTTATTGTGCTTGTGCATTATGAATGTGATCAAGTCATGGTCACTTGTACCTAAGCTACAATTAACTTTTAGTTCTGTGATTGGTTCCTTTTTATCTCTTAGAACAAGGTCTAATATAGAATTCCCCCATCTTGGCTGCAACACTCTTTGAGTTAGGAAATTGCCATCTATAATGTTTAGAAATTCCAAAGATGTTTTAGTACTGGCAGCAAGAGACCTCCTACAAGTCACATGAAGTACCCAATGATCACAATGTGACGTTATGTCCCATATTCTTCATAGAGATATTGTTATGATATGAATATGGCATAATTAAGATGCTTTATGCAAGATGGGTCATGTGAGGCAGTGGTTTTCAAACTTTTTTTCTGGCGACCCAATTGAAGAAAATTGTTGATGCCTGCAACCCAACAGAGCTGGGGATGAGGGGTTTGGGACGTGGGAGGGGCTCAGAGCTGGGGCAGAGGGTTGGAGTGTGGTGGTGAGGGCTGTGGGGCGGGCCAGGAATGAGGGCTTCAGTATATGGGAGGGGGCTCTGGGGTAGCAGGTTGGGATGCAGGAGTGGGGCAGGGCTCTGGGCTGGGGGTGCAGGCTCTGAGGTGGGGCTGGTGATGAGTGGTTTGGGGGGCAGGAAGGGGCTCTGGGTTTGAGGGGGGCTCAGGGCTGGGGCAGGGGATTGGGGTGCAGGGTTACCTTTGGCAACTCCCAGTCAGCGGTGCAGCAGGGGTGCTAAGGCAGGCTTTCTACCTGTCCTAGCACCACGGACTGTGCTTGCCCTGGAAGCAGCCAGCAGCAGGTCTGGCTCTTAGGCGGAGGCACGCAAGCAACTCCATGCAGCTCTCACCCACAGGCACTCCTCTCCCCACCCCCCGCCAATGGGGGTGCAGAGACGGTGCTCAGGGCTGGGGCAGCTCGCAGGAGCCAGACCTGCTGCTGGCTGCTTCTGGGTTGCAGCCTGGTGTCAGAACAGGTAGGGACTAGCCTGCCTTAGCTGGGCAGCACCGCCAATGGGACTTTTGATGGCCCGGTTGGTGGTGCTGACCAGAGCCAACTTGACCCAGTGCCTTACATTCCGCGACCCAGTACTGCAGTTTGAAAACCACTGATGTGAGGTATCATTGGAAAGGTTATGATTTACTGAATATGATTATCTATTTGTATGCATGTGTCATTTCTGTATCTGAAGTTAGGAATATTGACTATGTAACAATTACAAGTGGGTTTGTACCTGGGGAATGCCCACCAGACAGAATGCAATGAGTCTGGCTAGTTAGTCAATGGGCCATTAGGGAGAACAATAGGACTTTGCAGATGCTAATCTCCCACCTTCCTGGGACTTCTTCCTGAGGATTTATGGCTTTTTTGACACTGCAGGATCATGTCACTTGGTTCTGGACTCCATTTTGGACTGCTAGTATTTTTCCACTAGTAGTGGGTTGGGATCAAACTGGGAAACAAAGGATTCCTGTCATATATAAATCCTATTTAAGGGGAATGAGTTAATCAGGGTCGGTTCTTCACTGAATCGCTGCCCTAGATGACTGCTAAAAACACCTATGACTGATCTGGAGAAGAAGGGACTGGACCCGGGGAAGAAGGTGCCTGGCCTATGAAAGGAGTACTTGTAGTTCTAAGCTGCAAGCAAGACCAGTTTGTCTTCAAGAAACTCTGCAACCTGCTTAAAGCAACATTTAGGGTGAGAAATTACTACTTGTAGACCGTTTCTTTAGTATACTAAGCTTAGTTTGCGTGTTTGCTTTATTTGCTCAGTAATCTGCTTTGATCTGTTTGCTATCCATTATAATCACTTAAAAATCTATCCTTTGTAGTTAATACATTTTGTTTTCTCTAAACCAGTTTGTGCAATTCATAACTGCGGGGCAAAAAGCTGTGCATATCTTCCTCCACATTGAGAGAGCGGGCGATTTTCATGGGCTTACGCTGTACAGTTCTGTGCAGCACCAGACAATACATTTTTGGGTTTGCACCCCAGAGCGGGTATGCACTCGAGTACTGGGCAATCCCCTAGCTGATTCTTCCCATGCAGAGCTGATTTCAGTGTCTGTGTCTGTCTTTCTGCAGCTGGGCATGTCCCTACCTGTGTGTGTGCTGGAGGCAGCTTGAGGGCCTGGCAGAGCAGGACAGGGTGAGGGAGCCCAGGCTGGTGGGACTCCAGTACATCAGGTGGCACCCTGGAGTGGAGGGTAACCTGTCACACACAGGATCTTTTCCTACACATTGTAGAAAGGTGCATAAGGAAGTGGTCCTCCTGTTCCCTAGTGTGATTTGGTGGTCTGTAGCCAACACCAACTAGTACCCTATCTTATGCTTTTGGTGTTTGGACTTTGATCCATAAGCCCCCAAGATAATTTTCTTCTCAGTTATCAGTGACTTGGAAACAGGTAATGCCATTTTTGGCATAGAGTGCTACTCCCCATCCTCTCTCGGTCACTTGATCATTTCTAAATGGGCTCAGCACAGGTAATAGTACTAGTGGGCAGCAGTCCACATCACAAAAACTGTCACCATGATTGGTGCTCATGGATATAGAGGCCAGCAAGGGTGACAACTAGTATGTCGTTGTACAACTAGATACAATTGTCCTTTCCCCTTACCCCCTAGAAGTCCCACCAAGTTACACTGGAAGCACTTTGGAGAGGAAACTTGCATTATCCTGTCCATGTCATACTATACGGTGGATAAATAGAAGACTTCAATGTCCAGAGCTGTCAGTTTCCTTTCAGAAACACTGCATTAACAACAACAAAAATGTTGTAAAAGTTAAGGATGGTCAATAAGTCTGGTTTTGGATTTTGTTGTATCTATAATGTTAAACTGGAGTGAGTCTACTTATGTTTATTTTGTGTTTTATAAATATGTATATTTGGCTTCGAGACATAGGGAATGTTGATGTTTGTTGTACGGTTTGCGAGAACACTGAACAGTTTGAAATGAAGTTGCCCAGCAGTTTCTCCCCTTTATTACTTTGTTAGGTAACAGAAAAAGACTGAAATGTGGAGTGGGGAAGAAAGAGTTGTTATGAAATAGGACTCATTTCAAGCTAAGCCTTTTTTATATTCTCTCATTTTGAGGGCACCATGAGTTGGCTCAAGGGTGGATTCTCCAGTGCTGGACATTGTTCTGACTTGAGAGCATCTGCATGTAGGGTGTTGGGGCTGTCTTTCTTATATGGTCTGGTGACATGCATTTAATCAATGCCTCTTTAGGATTGCAGGAGTGGGGAAAACAGGCCTTTGAACTAAGGTAAAAGGCAGTGCCATTCTGTAAATAGGGCATCAGGAAGTGATTGGAGTTGACCTATCTCCCAAGCCTAAATGCTTCTTTTCATTTCTTCTCATTGTACCAGCCTGGGGGTGGGACTCCAAGTGCCTCTTTCGTCTGAACCTTGCTCACATTGACACGTCATTATCAACACGCATTCTGTATGTATTCGTAAATGCTGATTTTTCTCCTTTTGTCTGACTGTGTGCTAGGTACCCGAATCATCTACGACCGTAAGTTTCTGTTAGATCGCCGCAATTCCCCCATGGCTCAGACTCCACCATGCCATCTCCCAAATATTCCAGGAGTCACCAGTCCTGGTACCATGGTCGAGGATTCCAAAGTGGAAATAAACAATCTGAACAATCATGACAGGAAGAATGCAATGGGTAAGAGAGACTGGGTGATGGTAGTGGTTGATACTCTGGTTAATTTCTTTATAGCTCCCTTATTTGTGATTTTAGCAGATCTTGTGTTCAGTTATCATGGTGATGGGCTCATTACATATAAATATCTGCAGCCTGAAATTTAATATGTAGGTTTCCTTTCTGAGTGATGATTTTTTTTTTCCGTAATAGTTCAGTAATTGTTGTTTAAGTCTCACCGACAGCAAAAAAGACTCTTCTGGTTTCAGAAATATTTAACTTAAATATGGCTTCATTTTCCTCCTCTTCCCCCCCCACCCCCCCGATCCCCCTTGAAGCTTTGTATCCTGAATCTGTCGTATGAAATAATACGTTTAGAGGGTTTTTATATATCTGTTCGGGATGTAAAATGTTAACGGGTTAACCAGTAAGCATTAGGCTTACCGGTTAACTAACCTTAACAGTTAATTCATGGACCGCTGGCTGGATTGTGGCTGCGCTGGCCGGACCCTGGCCATGCAGCACCACACACTGCGCCCGGCCCCACCCTGTTCTGCCAGCCAGCTGACTAGCCCCAGCCCCGTCTTGCTGCCCAGAGAAACCCCAGCCCCTCCCCCTTTAATCCGTTAACCGTTTAAACAATATTTACATTCCTAATATCTGTAAGGATTTTATACTGCCATCCATTGCTCCTAAGCATCTTCCATAGAAAATTGTTGGCCATAGCGAAGTCCCTAGTGGACTTCGAGATGTTTTTGTTACTTCTCCCTCTTTTGGGTAAAATTTGTTTAGGTAAAATGTGTGTGGTTTTTTTGTTGGTTCAGGATTTTTTATTTTTTAAGCAGGGAGCATCAGTGTGCATCCCATTCTTGCCATGGTAGAAAAGCTTTTAAAAAAAAAAAAAAAAAAAAAAAACAGAAAGCACATTTGAAGATCAAAAACTCCTATGTATACAGGGATGTGATTAAACAAGTAACTGTTTCCTGCTGTACCCTATCTCCCCATAGACCATGGGTGGCTTTCAAACTATCTTTCTTTTTCTTTTCTTTTTTAATGAGATGTGGGTAGCAAGAGTCAATGCTCATAACTTCAAGGGACAAAGTGTCTTTTGCAGTAATATAGCTCTTTATGTGTTCATAGGACTGTATATGCATTAATTAATATTTAGCAATAACTAGGACATTTGCATTGAAGTCAAGGCTGTTACTGATCTTCATAGGACCTTTTACAAATAAAGAACCTAAAATAAATTGATAAAAATTTGTGACATTTTGGTGATTATTTTTTTTTTAAGGCTGCCAACTTAAACCAATGATTACTGAGACAGGGCTGTGCACTCTGTCCTTAATGCATACTGTAAGTGATTGCAGCATCTCCCAAGAAGAGCATGTTCTTCCATAATGGATTATCCGATTTGCCCTATCTACTGCGCAAGGTTAATTATGGGAATTAAAACTACCATTATATTATTTACCAGAAAATACGTTAGGAAATAGCATTGGGAGGTATATTGGGATTGTCTTTCCTCTTGAGGGCTTTCTGAGATCTCCCTCTAATGCGGCTCTCCTTTTTCTGTTGCCAGGGGATGATGCTCAGTTTGAGATGGACATCTGATTACCCCAGAGTGTAACCATGGAGAGGCAGCAATTCCTGATACCTGTGCATACTCGATTCTGCTAATCGGATCAGTAACTGAAAGGTGGAAGAGGCGGCGGTAGCAGCAGTCTCCATCAGACTCCCCACCTCATCTTCCAAGTGCCAAAGGATCAGAATCTAGCTCCCCAATCCTGCTCTTCTCCCCCCCCCCCCTTTTTAACTCCCATCTCCCTGCTCTGTGACTGAATGGATGCCCTTGTCAAATTATACAGAGCTGAGGAACACTCCGAGTGGAACCTTAGCATCTCGCACTTTAGAGGCACCCTGTCAAACCATACACAAGCGAGAACTTACCTCCATCACCAATTGGATATTTATTGCAAACAGCAAAGGGGCCAGGGACTGGTGGATTTATGCTAAGTGGAGATGGCTTTTTCTGTGTTCCCCTCCCTTCAGCCTGATCCCAGCTCACAAAGGGCTTATGTTTGCACAGCAAGTAACCAGTTGTAATATGGTATCTCAAATACTTTTGATCACTCACATTTTAGAAACTACAGGGAATAGTGGGAGAACGGGTAAGAGTCTCTGCTCAGTCTGAGTTCCTTTTCCTCAGTGGGCAGAGCACTCACTTGAGTAACTCTGGGGGAACCTGGGTACTAGTCCCACTTGTGACCTTTCTCCATGACTCTGTGTGCCCTGCAATGTAACATGTTCTCTCTTCTGGAGACGCATAACCTTAATTCATTTGCTCTTGTACCTCCTTGCTTTCCATCCCGCTGACAAACTTTTTGATAATACTTCTTAATGTTATGTGTATTTAATGGAAGCTGTCAGTTCATTATACTGCTGATTCCTCTTCCTTTCTTTCCATCCCAAAGGAATGTCACCCAAAACTTCTCACTTTCAGAAACTTAACCCTTTATTCCCTGAGTACTTTAAATGCTAAATCAAATGCTAAATCAAAACTTTTTATTTTTTTCTGGGATATGGGGGAGGGGTATCTTATATTATCCTCAGGACTTCCTCCATTTTTGCCCTTTTGCCCTTGTTAATTTCTCCTGATTTCTTTGCTGGTCCACATAGACTGTTATATTGAAGGTACTACAGTAATGGTTAATTTCCAACATCCCCCATCTCTCTTGCATTAGGGGGAGTGTTTTTCCCCACTAACAGTTTTAATGAATACACTTATTAAATGTTTATAGTTTCAATTTTAAGACCTCCCATCAGAAGGGAAAAAGCGAATGTCAACAAGCACTCTCTGAGGAACAGTGGGCCTGCTTCTCATCTTACACCGTCCTTCCATTCATAGTTCACTGTGCTCCTGTCAATCACTGGCTCCATTACTTTTCCTCCAAGATCCTTTGTTGTTAACTTTTATGTTCACTGCTGGGGTATATATTGGCTGACGTGTAAAATTGAACATTCGCCTGCATGGGTCATTTTTGGTTCCACACTGTCCAGTTTTGCTCCAGTCCATATCTTGCCAAAGGGATTAGCTGGACTAGTGTGGATTTTGACGAGAGTGTAGTGCTTCTGGCCAATTCCTGTCTGGCCTTGCCACTTGAAAGTTCTTGATGGGTTTGATTTAGTTGCTGAGGGCATCACTCAAACTGTAGCTGGACTTGTTTCCCATTGCCCCGCTTGCTGGGAGACTGCGTATCTGACGTGAGTCAGAAATTTACACAGCTCAGTTATAAATTGGAAAAGACCGTTTTCTCTTTTGGTATGCAAAAGGGACACTTTCCTGGTAAAATACTACTTTGGGGAAGGAAGATTTCCTCAAAAACTCATTTTTCCCCTCTTCCCTTCAAAATGTGAATAACACAGGAACAAAAGCTCTTTGTAATGTTTGATCTCTCAGGAATAAACTCTTTAGTGTATCTGGGAAATGCAGGGTCTCCTTAAAGCTTGGTGATGGCCAGAAACGTGACTAAAACTACACCTCTATGTCCTGTATTTATTCTCTGGCATTATTCCACCTATGTTTAGTATGAAGGATGCTATAGAAAGCTCAGTTGTACTTTGTGTCTCCCAGATCCAATTTGTTCAGTTAAGATATTCCTAAAGTGCACTACAAGTTCTGCCTCATGTAGGAAACTGTTTGCCTTTTTTTTTTTTCCATTCTGCTTCATGCATCATCACTAACAATAGTTGCTGGAATTTAGCAGGTAGTTTTGTTAATAAGGCAGAACAGAATCCAGATTTGCTCTGTAGTGCTGATAATAGTAAAAACTTGGGTTTGTCAGTGAACTAAGCAGAGTTGATTTGGGAGAAACAGGAAGAAAAAATGGGCAGTGACGAGGTATCATTAGTCACTTTTCTCCTCATAGTGATACATTTTGTTTTGTTCGTAACTTCTCAGCTTTTCAAAGCACTGCACAGGCGTTCAGCTATTTAACTCTTTTATTATAAGAATTGTGCTGCTAAAATCCTGTTGCAACACTGAAAATGTATCCCTAAGTGTACAGTGCAGCAAGAGCTTCCATTATGCAACAATCCTCTTAGCTGTCAGCTGGAGAAATCATTCTGACTTTTGTCAACTTGAGATGTATTTTTTTTTTTAAGTACCCAAGGTAAGAAACAAGCATCCAGAGAGGAAAGGATGGTCTGGTAGTTGAGGCATTGGAGTAGGATTAGGAAAATCTGGGGTTTGTTTCTGGCAATGCCACGGTATTCCTGTGTGACCTTGAGCAAATGACTTAGTCTCTCTGTGCTTTAGTTTCCCATCTGTAAAATAGGGATAACAGCATTTCCCCATGTCACAACGGTGTTGTGAGGATAAATTCATTAGTATTTGAGAGACTGTCAGATACAATGGAAATAGAGGTTATAGGAAAGCATAAAAATATATTGGTTTTTAAAAAGCACAGGAGGATGTCATGAAAGTGGAGATTGTGTTAAAAGCAACAGCATTTTGTGCAGTGATAGGTCCTCTACTGACTTGTGCTTTATCTCTTCCCCTCCTTCCCCCCCAACTTCCCTGGACATGCTGTGGTGCCATGAAAAATGGTGACTGAATAAAAATAGTGCACTCAACAAACTCTCACTTTGCTAGACAGTTGGATAAAGAGTTTTCACCTATTTTGGTCAGTGCAGTCCCAGTAACCTAAATGCCCTGTAAGAAGCGATTCCACACAGTCATACTCCCACACTCACACTTTCAGTTTGAATTTAGATTTTGATTAAAATCTGCATTTCTGTGCCTCCTGCTGCTTATCGCTCTCTTAGGTGATCAATTGCATCTGCAGTGTGGGATGGAACCTAACGTACCTTCCACCTTGGTGTCATCCTAGTTGAACAATCAAAATCTGAATTCAATCGTTTGCCATTTAAAATTACACCATTAGGTTAAAAACAATTTATGTTAACATGTCATGTCCTGTTTGTCAGTAAAACTGATACAAAGTATAATTAATTTATTTTTATCCATTAATTCGTGTTTACTATTTCCACTACACTTAGCTTTGGAACATAAGAATGGCCAGTCTGAGCCAGACCAAAGGTCCATCTAGCTCAATATCCTGTCGTCCAACAGTGGCCCATGCCAGGTGCCCCAGAGGGAATGAACAGAACAGGTAATCATCAAGTGATCCATTCCCTGTTGCCCATTCCCAGCTTCTGGCGAACAAAGGCTAGGGACGCCGTCGCTGCCCATCCTGGTTAATAGCCATTTATAGACCTATCTTCCATTAACTTATCTAGTTCTTTTTTGAACCCCGTTATAGTCTTGGCCTTCACAATATCCTCTGGCAAGGAGTTCCACAGGTTGATTGTGCGTTGTATAAAGAAATACTTCCTTTTCTTTGTTTTAAATCTGCTGCCTATTAATTTCATTTGGTGACCCCTAGTTTTTATGTTATGAGAAGGATTAAATAATACTTCCTTATTTACTTTCTCCAGTGAAAGTGAACAATGAAAATATTCAGTTACTACTTAAGCACCTCCAACTGCAGGGTAACACTTAAATCCAATCTAAATGCTCTGTTTGTTAAAACTGAAGGGAAGGTAATAAAATGTTCAGTTTTGTAAATTCTTTCTTTATTTTATTAAACCTAAATTTTGCACTTAAATTTTTGTGTCCCAGACATTACAGGTCAGATCTTTCCCTGCATTAGGGCAGCTTTGTCTCACCCCATCAGGCCCTTTTTAACCAGTTTTAGGCTGCTGCAGGATTCTCCATGCATAGTGAGGTCCTTGGGTGGTGCAGAGCCATCATGGCAGTTCTTATACTCCCCCTGCTCCTTGCATTCAGCACAGGGGACGAGGTTAAGGCAACCCTTGGCTACTGTATTGGCCCCTTGACAGCTAAAACAAGTTAGAGTAGCCCTTAGACTGCTCTAATTTGTGCTTTGGGACTAGTTCAGAGATTGGGGAACAGCTTCCTCCTTACCTAATATGCTCCGCTTTAATCCTTATTTTTAACCATTAAAACATAGGGCCTGGATGATGCACTGGGTTAGTGCAGGAACCTATTCACCTTCAGGGACCTGGGTTCAGATTCTATCTCTGACTATAAATAAAAATGAATCTAGCAGGTTCATCCTAATTCCTACTACTCCACTTCATAAAACCGCAACCCAGTAGCTTGGTTTATGCTAAGGGAATTCCAACCACTTGTCACTTTGGCTGGAGCTGTCCTGTAGAGCAGGCTCCAGGTGCCCTGAACCATTTTTACTAAATTCATTTCACAGCCTACAGAATGTGCTTTTTTTTAAATCAGTTCAGTGAACAGTTCAAACTGTCTGGGGCCTGGTCTACCCTATGGCTCCAAAATCGGTTAGCTGAACTAGTTTTTAAAACCAGTTAAGCTTTTTGGGAAAACTTGCCCAGCATAGACCAGACCAGTCTGGGATGATGGGTGGCTGCTGCTCAGGAGAGAGACAGGATGAAACTACTGAGTGGGGGATATCAGCAGAGCTGCCTCAAGGCAGCCCTATCTAGAGCCAGTCTCACTCTGTGCCTGGCTCTAGATAGGGCTCTTAGTCTCCCTTCCATGAGTATCAAATTCTGACATTATTAAAAAAACAAACAAGATGGATGTACTGTTACGGCGTCCTTCCCTCCAGTACTGCTTTGGGCACACATGGTGGATGGTGATAGAAAATGCTATAAGATGATGTCTGCCTTCGTTTCATTAGCCTTTTCCATTGTGGCATTGTTCCGCAGCAGCACCGTGCCCAGAGCCAGCCCTGACCCTAAACACTCCTTGCCTTGAGAGAAATCACACATTTCAAAACAAAACAAAAAAAAACCTCTTGCCTCTCAAATGACCCACTGTCCTAGCAGGCATGGCCAATTTTCCCATTGGCTTTGGTTTGGTCCTTCTCCTTGCTGATTTTTGTCTTGAGGGGGCTTAAATACTGTGGTTTCTTTTTTAAATGAATTAAACTGAACAGTAACACAGGGAACTCAAAGATGCAGTGTTGCTTGTTTAGACTTAATTAGGTTTAAATTAATTTCTCCTCCCCTCCCCACCACATCTTTGCTCTGAGGAAGGCATGCAGAGCTTTGAAAGAAGGATCACAGCTTATGTAAGAAGACATTGATTGATTGATGCAGAATAATAGTGACTTATACTATATAGAAGGAAACGTGCAATGAACCTACACATCTGAGAATGACCATCATCTCACCTTGATTTTCCATCTAACCATTGTCAGTTTTTCCTGATTTTGAGTTTTATGCTTTTAATGAAAGCCCAGGCTCCAATCCTGCACAGCACCGATCACTGTGCTGGTGTGAAACCTCACTGAAGGCAATGGGGCTCTGCACAGGTGCTGGAGTCTGTGTTAACAGAACTGGTTGCAGAAGTGCGGCTATCTACAGCATGGGATGGGGAAGGGTTTCTCTATGGGGGTTTTGTTTCCTAGAGGTAGGTTAAGGAGTGACATTGTTTTGGATTTAATCTGTTAATCTTCTTGCATATAGTATCATGTCAGCTACTTTTGATGGTGGTTTGTGTGCTGAATTGACTACACTGAAAGCAGCATTCCTCTCTGTGCCTGAGTAAAGGTCCACTTCTGAAAATACTTGCCAGCTGCTTTACAGTGCCAAGAGCTATGAGACAATTACCAATAAGCCTTTGTCACAAGTGTCCAGGGTGTACAAAGCTTTAAAAAGTGGTGGTTTCCTTTTTAAGCTTTGGTATCGGCAATTGAGTGCCTTTGTGACAGTCCTAATGCATGCTTCCATTTTGAACTAACTGCTTAATCATCTTATTGTTCAGCCTTTGTATACAGTAATTCTCCTCTGGACCTGTGTGCCAGTCCTCTGAAACTGACCTTGGGGAGAGGAGGGAAGGATAAAATAGCTTCCAGTTACACCCTGCCCAGTGGGTGTCTGTTTTGCAATGAGCATTCTCCTTTCATCTCTAGATATTAGGAGTCAAATGTGGTTTAGTTCAAATGAAATGAGTTGTTGGTATCAGTCCTAGGCCTGGTGGCTGTTTTGGGCGTCTGCACTATGTATGACTGGCAGTATGTGCTGGGAAGCAGCCGGAAGTGCTACTGGTCACACATTTATTCTTATTATAAATCAGGTGTATTAGCAGATGTGGGGGAAGCTTGAACAGCACTTTCCTGCACGCTGCCTTCTGTGCCTGTCATGTCTATTTGCTGTTAAACATATCATTTCCACCACGAACAGAAAACGTGCCAGGTGGCATGGAGCACAGCTCCTCTTTCCCCTCCCCTCCCTAGCGGTCTGTGAACTGAAAAAATCCCAATTTTTTCATACATTGACTATTTACATTCAGGTTCCATCATTTAGAGTCAGCAACACTGGGCTTCTTTCCATGCTGTTGAAAAGACAAATGTAATTCTTGCATATGAGTTCCTTGTGGTATAATACTGTAAGTTCACCAGTTTTGCCATCAGAGGGCACTGTGATCCTCCCTAGCCAGCTATCATCTTGCCAGCTATCATCTTGCACTTGGAATTGACTCTATCCTTAAGGAAAACACATTCCCCATAATTGTCTGTCTTGTTTAATTTTCCAGGTCTTTATATTCATATCTAGGAAACCTCTAAATGACCCCAGAACACATGCGCTTTTTGTTGACATCTAGAATCCAGTCACCGAGACACACAACAAAATCCAAACATCTGGTTGGGAAAGAGTTAACCACTGTTCTTAGCTAAAGAAAGGGGTACTGCATCTTTGCAGGGACAGTGTCATTCTGTGTGTTTTTAATTTCATTTTTTGCTTGTATTTCTGAACTATTTACCTTGTAAATTTTAACTGGTAACTTTCCCTCCCTTACCCCAAAAATTTGATGGGGATCTTGTTGATGTAATTCAGCCTGGAGGAGAGGGGGGGTCCTGTCTGGGGGTTGCTGTTCATCACCACTGTCCTCCCATTGCACCTTCCCTTTTAGAGCTAATATTTCTCTTCCACAACTCCTAGTGCCTGTTCTTTATTAATAATACTGCCCCTGGCTACATTTTGAAAAATGCTACTTTATGAAAAATCAGTATTTTCCCATGATCTAAACTCAAATTTAGTTTTGTAGTGGCACTCATTTGGCATCAAAGATGCAGGGCTTGCTTCTTTTTTTGATAACTGATTTCTATATGGATGTTTCACTCAGATTGTTGCAGCATCTAGTTTTCAGTGACCATCTTCTATCTGTTCTTTCCCCAATTGTCCATCTAGGGAAAACAGCCCCTTCCTCTGAACTCATGCTGGAGGTTTTTGTAATGCCTTTTGGTGTGGAGGGCGTGATGTAGTATATGTGGGGACTCTTGTAAAGCTTGACAGCACACCTCTCAAATTGCCCCTTACTTCAGACTAAATTCACCCCTCATTCCACATGAGCGTGGGGTCTGTTTTTTTCTTTTGTTCTTGTAAATTGATCTAAGAAATTCTGAATCATAAAATTGAGACTATAGAAAGAAATACTTATTACACAACATTATTTTAAGATGCTTGTCCTTTGCCTCCGTCATTCTGACGTAATCCCACATACGACGTTTGCAGGTTGAGAAGTACACTTTGATAGTTATCTGTCAAAATTGGTTGGCTATTCATTAAGTGAGAAATCTCCACTGGGGGGCAGGAGCGGAGTGTGCAAATATAAATGTGTGGGTGGTGGGTGGATGTTCATAACACACAATATATAAAAATAAATATATTTTACTTAAAATCCCAGGAAGTTTTGTTAGATTCATGGAGCAGCAGAGGGAAGACTAACTTTGTTAAGTATGAAGGGCAAACGCAAACAGTGGATGTATGAAACCTCAGTTCTAGCAGAGTGGCTCTTCCCACAAAACTGCTCTAAAAATCAAAATCCAAGGATAATTAAACCCAAAACAGGAGCCAAGCGGAACATACAGCAGGAGTGAGCTTTAACCATTTTGTTAATCACACCAGGAGTGAAAAAAGGGCAGTGAGCACCCTGGTCCCTGTTGACACTGGGAATAAAACAGTGATTTCCCCATCCTGCTTCCAGTGTCCATATCTGCATCACTGCAAGATGGTGATCCCAGTGCCTTTCTTCACCTCAGATAGGGAAAACTGTTTGCATCGTTGTGAAACAGCTCTTAGTTGAGTTGTGAAGGTGTCTTTGGAGAGCATAGAGGACAGTACCAATCTTATGACAATTCATGGGTGTCTGTGACCTGTCTATAAATTCACTGTTCTTAGAAAGCCTTTATACATTTTAAAAAGTCCCATTGCCAGTTTCTTCTTTTCTCCCTTTCCTACCCCATCCCCCTTCAATTTTAAATGTGATTTTGGCTGAAAAGCAGAGACTGCCTGAAAAGTCATTAGGGAACTTCTGTACAATTCAGTTTTTTACTGTCCTTGAAACAAACAGGTGTTTGGAAAAAAAGCTCTCACCAATGGTTGCTGTCACGAGATCAATAAAGATCTTGGTTATATTAAACTATGTTGTTGGGGTTTATTTTATGATGAGTTTCTGGTCGGTGACAGAAAGTCAGTGTCTTTAAAAAACTGACCTCTTGCTTGCAGTTACATATGGTTCTCTTTAAAGATTCTTCCAGTATTTTGTGGTTAAAACTTTAAAAATCAAGGTGAAGGGCATTTTGGGGCCCGATTTTCCTGTCCATTTTTCCTCCCTTCCTCGTGGATCTCCTGTTTCTAGCTGAGGATTATTGGATGGGACTCCCTAATCAGTGGGAGGAAGCTGCTGCTGTTGGGCAACATTTAACTTAGATGCTCACACCATAAGAAGCATCTTAGCTTTTCATCCCCTTGCTCACTGACTTCTCTTTGTGTACCACAAAAGCAGTTGATGATAAATCAATCATTCATGTCACTCATACCCCATAGCAAATGGTGCAGAGCCAAGTGCTCAAAATAACTTTGCGCTTTAGCCTGCAGAAGGTTAGAATTATAGCATGGGATGGAGCTTATTTCCTGACTTGCAGCACTAATCCTAAAAAGCACACTTGTATAGATATGTTGCAGTTTAGTGAGGCTTTCCTTGTATTCATAGTTCACACTTAATGCATCCTCTGGATGAAAAGACTCATTTGTTCCTTGGGTTTGGTATTGTACCCCTGAGTCTATTGGATACATTCTAGTTCCCTCCCCTTAATATCACAGCAAACGGTTGGAAGGGAGGGTAGCAGCTTTGTAGCATCTCTGCCCACTAATGCTTTTTTATTTGCACTGTTGTCAATGCAACAGTGATCCATGCTACTACATTCTGTAGTAAGCACAGTGAAGCAACGTAGGGTAATACATTTATGATAGTTCCTCTTCAGGCCCAAACTCCTCACGCTTACATACATAATCCCCTGATGAACAGCCGCCTCTGGGGTGAAGGGTGGAGGAAATTTTGGCCAGTGGCTTGGGACAAACCCATATTCTTAAAGAATTGCTTTGGACCTTTAACATTCATTCCCACAGTCCAAATAGAACCTGAGTGGTGAGGGACCTCAGGTGAAAAGATGACTCTCATATTGATCTGACATGACAAGTGATCAAGCAAAGTTTGATGGGACAGAAATATTGTGAGCTAGTAAAAGTATTTGAGGGGGATCATGAATAAGGCCACGATTTAGTTGCAGAAGTAACTGAATCCATGACTTCCAGCGACTTCTGTGACTTCAGCCTGCGGTGGCCGGCAGCTGCAGGGTTCCCCTGCCTGTAGTGGGGTGCCTCTGGCACTCCAAGTGGTTGCGGGCTGTAGGGTACCCTGCAGCTCCCAGCTACTGCAGAACCTCCAGCTGCCATGGCGGCAGGGGAACCCCCCAACCCAGCCCACAGCAGGCACCGGGGAAACCCCACAGCTCCCAGCTGCTGCAGACAGCTCCTAGCCCCAGCACAGCTGCCCCGCTTCAGGCGGTATGAGGATCTGCAGGTCCCCATTTTGTCAGGTATATTTTTTAGTAAAAGTCATGGACAAGTCACAGCTTCTGTGAATTTTTCTTTTTTGCCCATGACCTGCCTGTAAATTTTACTAAAAATATCCATGACACAAGCTTAGCCTTAATCATGAACTCAGGAATGGTTCAGAGGTCTACAGGTGTTGGTAAAGAAACTAGCTCAGAATAGCTTCTGAAAGAGGACTTTAGTTCTTAAAACTAGGGCTTAATGACCTTTGGTAAACAAAGGAATTTGGCAACTATGTAAAATACAATTCACTTTATGCCTGTTCACTTTTTGAATAATCTTTGTCTACATTTTACCCAAACAAAGAAAATGGCATGAATAGGCGCATGCTTGATTTTATGTACAATACTTATGATTCCTTTATTGGTTTTCAAGGATGTCTCCTATTTATAAAACAGTGCCTACTAATCCAAGTACCAGCTAAGCCTTGCTGCCTTTTAACTGGTATATGAACAATACTCCAGGAAGAACAAAATAGTTCTGTGTAGAATGAGGGTAGAAAATAAAGTGTATGACTGTTCGTTTTATAAGAGTTCTTGAACTTTACAATCCCAGGACTGTCCTGGGACTATCCTCCCATTTAGTTTTATGAAAACTAAAGAGTGATTTCAACCCTGTGATAGCTGTTCATGACCTCTGGTTGAGAACTGCTATTGTAAAGTACAGAGCAATGGTTGTTATTGGTTTGGGGCTCTACCGAGACACGTGACTTGGAATACTATTTTTGTACCTTGGAATGAATAAGTGCACCCATAAATAATCACTTCTTTCTCCTTAGCCATATCAAAGCTTCTCTGGCATTGTCTGCTGCAGAAGAGGAAGTGAAGGGTCCTTAGTGCTGCTGCCCCTTTTCTTTCTTTGCAGCATGTTTGGGATTGGATCCGTTCCCCATAGTATGGGAGGAGGGGAATTGCTAACGTCGAAGGAGCTGCTTTTCCCTGTGTAAAACAAACAATCTTCTGGATCCTTAAGTTTCTGAGAATGGCTAAGTGGTATGAAGCCCAGGTGGCTGCACGGTTGGCACTGCATTTCCCATGTTTCTGAGCCTGACCCATAGCTCTGCCTCTGTGCTGCTCTGACCACTCAGGACACTGACCCCCAGATTGACAAAGCAACAGGGAATCGTGCTGTAGGAGAGGAGGGATCAGGTAGCAGAAATGCATGAGCAATGTGAGAGAAAAAGAGATGGAAGGGGAAGAAGAAGAAAATTATTTTTCAAAAAAGAATACCTTGCACTAAAGATTTTCATATATATATATATATATAACACTCTCCTCTTATTTCCCCTTGTAAACAATTGCAGTGGTTACCATAGGGATGGGGGCACTGGCACAGTTTTTAGAGTGGAGGTGCTGAAAGCCACTGAACAAAATTGTAAAGCATTCAATTGCTATTACTACTCTGAAAGGGGTGCTGTCGTGCCCTCAGCTTCAGCACCCCAGGCTCAGGGATAAGCATAAGATGGTTAGCGTGAGCACAAGTGGGAGGAGAGGTGTCCTGAGATGATCTGACTATTAAAACATGGTCCATACTTTAGAAGAGTTTGAGAACTCTCTTGTAGATCAAAAGTTACCTCACTCATCATGAGGTACTTAACACTGAGGTGCTAAAATTCACTGCTACCCTGGACTCTGTGCTAAGAATAAACAGGATTAAACATCATTGTTCTCATCTTTATTTGAAGACCTGAGATAGCTTTACTGGATAGATTTGAAATTATATTCCTGCACAAGAAACACACTCAAGTTGCCTGTGCAGTCATATGACAAACATTTATTTTACCAGTTCATTTCCAGTGTAGTTCATCCTGAACTCATGACAGCTAGTCACAGATGGTACAGCAATTTATATTTCAGCTACCTGATTTCAATAGCTATGGTGATACACCAAGAGGTAAGTGTATACTTGTATATACTTTGAGTTGGTTTGGTAACTGAAAGAAGTACTTGGGTTTGGCACAGCTTGTCATCTTTTCCACGTACCAGTAGGGAATTTCCTTTTTCCCTTGTCAAAAATGCTGAGTAACTTTTAAGATGGCTGCATCTTAGAGCTGTCTTGTTCATGTTAACTTTGCAAATATGCAAAGGGGGTTCAGCTCTAGAACTGAAGCCTGCACAGAGCTCTGCAGTTTCCTCAGTGGCAGCCACACTCTTCTACAATCATGTCCTCATGGTGGCTTATTGTAACCTCTCTCTCTTCATAATAGAGCATGCTAAGTGGACTCATTTTCAGTGGACTGCAGCAAGAAGCAGGGACAGGATCAGGGTGATAATATTTCAGCAAACTCTGGAGAGGAAAAAAGAGCCAAATGTCACATGAATGGTGGTGGTGTTTGGGGATTTTTTTTTTTTTCCTTTTGGGGAGAATAAAAGGAACAAAGCGCCCTGACTCCAGCTGCTTGGTATCAAGTAATATGAAAAGGGAGGTCAGGTATTAGGGGTTGGGGGTGAGGAGTTATTCAAGGAGTGAGCAGCAGTATGACTGACTAATTTTTGGAGAACTTGAAATTCAGCCACTAAGGTGCCAAAGCAGCAGATACTAGTGTCATTTGACAGACTCTCTGAGAGAAAGGACCAAAGCTGCAGAGTGCTATTAAGTCCACCACTACAAGACCTCACAAACAAGTCAACACTATTGCCAACAGTATCAAGCTGGTGAGAGGTAATGAAGTCGTCATGGACACCTTGCCCATGTTCATGGCTAGAAGTAGTTAAAGCACCACTATCAGTGCAGTCTCTTGCTGTGCTCCAGGACTGACAGCAGACTGAAAGAGATGAAAGAAATCTGTGGAATCCGAGTATAGCTAGAGTGGGACCTTCACCACATTTTCAGTATCATTCTCTAAAATGGGAGGCTTTAGACAGGAGGATAATCCCCAAATTTGTTAATGTCCAAATATTAGTGCTTGAGTCAGGATATAACCACTACTTGTTTAAAAGCATGGCTGGCAATTTGTCCAGTATTGTTTGTTTCCTTAGACAGATCAATAATGGGTCCACAGCCTCTTCACTTGCATTTACAAGCCATAAAGAGGAGGTGGGTAGGTAGGCTCTCAGATGTTTGATTGCAAACTAGAATTGCAATTAGTTCATGCTAGAATTGCATTTCATGATTTGAAATATCATTTTTCACTTACAAAGCAGCTTTCATCTAAAGATCTCAAAGCACTTCACAAATGTATTTTCATTGTACAGATGCGGAATCTTAGGCATAGAGCAATTAACTGACTTGTCAAACATCACAAAGCAAGTCTATAGCAGACAGGAAAAATAGAATCCAACTTTCCAGAGTCCCAGTCTTCTCTATCTACTAGTCAACACTGCCTCCCTGTTAAACTTTTGTAGATTGGAAAAAAAAATTAATGTAGTTTAAAAGTGTATTGTGTTTGAAAAATTATATTTGCATGTCCTAAAGCTTCCTAGAACAAACTGCAGTGTGTTTTCACACTCATCCTTCCCACAAAAATTAATCATGAAGGCTTTTCCAAATATAGCATTTGAATGCTTACTATTCAATCATCACTTTTCTTTATGTACCCTAACAAACAATGCAGTAGTCATGAATTATCAGATTAATTGCCATGCCACTATCATTTGTTCATGCTTTTACTTGAAGCATTATTAGACTGAATACAAATACTGAAAGACTGGGTACTATTTGTATACAAGGTATCAGTCAAATACCTATTCCAGAAATAACCAATATCACTTTGAATAGAAAAGGATGTATGCATACTGAAAATGCAATGAAAAAAAAAACTTTGAAATCAATAAAAATACTGAAAAATATTTCCAAAACCTCACTTTCATGGAATTAAATTTTGATTTCCCACCCAGCTTTACTATTAACCTGTATAGGGCCTGACTTTTCAGATCTAACTGTATAAGAAAGTTCCTATGTACTTAAGTCATAACCAGTAAGATCTGGACAAAGGACATTGTCATGTATCTGGTGTTTTAAATTAGTTTTCCATTTTCCTTTCTTCATTATTTGTAATAGGCTCTCAGGAACCTGAAAATAGTTTTCTTTCTAGCAATTTATTTGCACAACAGGATAATTGCCAATCTTTCACACTTTTATAGTGGTATCAGAGTTTATGTTCAGTGTAGACTAACCATTAGAGGGCAGGATACTCATATATACTTGAACATTTCATCAGTTGTTGCTACAAAGCTCACAAAATAGTTGTCTCTTTTTTTTTTAAATGTGTCCCCACCAAAAATAGAAATTAATGTAGCCTGTAAAAATGTTTCAGAATGTTAAAGGTGAACTGCAAATAAAATATGAAAATTCCATCCATTTCATCAATAGCTGCTGAATCCCCATTTAGTCAGCCTAAAAAGGAATTCTGCACATTATTATTTATCATCCTCCCCTGGAGTTCTAAAATAATAATAACATAGAAAATTGCAATCTGTCACCAAGTACCATGGTGGCTGTGGAATCACCAGCACGGTGAATGCTAGGATATTACACTGGAGTGGGAGCCAACAATCCAAGTGGGATGGACATCAAAGAACGTAAAGGGGCTACAAGGCTACCACATGAGAGTAGTAGCATTTTCCACATGGTGCTCTTTTTGCACCGCTATACATGGCTAGGCAGAGTGCGAGGCAGTAGAGCAGTGGACTCAGTATTGGCATATGTACAGACTCCAGTGATGTTGCTAGGCCTACTGTGTCCCTTTGGTTATGCCCAGGCGACCAAAGCATGGCATTGCACATGGATGTTCATATGGTAAAACCAGTACCATGGATTAATTGTGACACTTACAAATGTCTCAGCCATTCTCTCACAAAAGCTGCAACATAGATGCAATCCTAGCGTCTCAGCTGTGCAACCTGCTCATGATTATTCCATACTATGGGATTTTCCACATGAACATACATATGCAATGCCATACTTCAGTCACATGGACATAACCAGAAAGAACATGGCAGGCTGAGCAGCCTCCTCAGATTCTATAAGTTCCCTTCTGCATAGAACAATGCATTTTGCTGCCGTGGCATCTGGGTTGTCATTTAATTAGCTTGCATATGCTAAATAAATAGGGTTGAAGTAGATCAATAAGAGACCTCCCAGAAAAACTCATGTGCAGCAGGAAGTATTAGCAGTTTATGAGGTAGTTTTCTCTCCTAGAGTCAGTATTGAAGCAGTGCTCTGCAAGATATCAGAGGGCAGTGTTCTGTTGGAGCTTGCATATTTTGGATGAGATCTAAAACTAAAGTCATGCAATCTTCTGTGTTGTTTTTGCAAGAGATGATGTGCTAACTGATGTGCAAGTTAAATTTCAATTTGGGAAGTCACATTCTGCCGCCCTGCTATTCCCCCTGGAGTTTCAATCAGAAAAGCTCACATCCCTTCCTAAAAGTGTTGTTTTGTACAGCGTTGCTCCGAGAGGTGGCTTCATTTTAGCCTTGGCAGAGGAATCCCTGTATACAATGCTTTGGAATCTTTTAGGATGAAATATGTCATGTACATGTAAGAATTACATTTACTTTTGGTTATAGATAAATATGGGGTGGGAAGGGAAATGCCATTCAAGAAATACATCTTGGAGTTTCACCTTTTCTGATGGATTTCTCTGGGCTTATGCTATGAAGTCCACAATTTTCCTGCTAGCAGGCAGCAACTAAGAGAAATTAGCGGCCAGATCACCACCCACTCCCATGAAGAAACCTACAGGAAGGGGCCAGAGGGCCAGGAAAACACTGAAGGAATTTCCTGTTATGAAGCAACCTCTCAAGAGGGAGCGGTTTGCACAGTTGTGGGGTGGGCAGAGGATGGTGCCTCCTCACACCATGGATCCTAAGGTTCCGTAGGCACATGGAAAGATTCCCCCCTCCTCCCATGCCCAACCCAGAGAGAGAAGATACAGCTGTGTGTGTAAAAAGAACAGGAGTACTCGTGGCACCTTAGAGACTAACACATTTATTTGAGCATAAGCTTTCGTGGGCTACAGCCCACTTCATCGTGTGTGTGTGCAGACTGTACCGGGCCTCCTTCCACCAGCAGTATAACTCCTGCAGGAGCCATTCTGCTATTGATGGCATATTCCCACTACAGCACAGCAGCAGCTGCTGAGGAAACACAGAGTAAATGCTGCTATAAGCAATTTTCTTTTTAGTAATGATTCTCTCTTTACTCCATGAGAGAGCATTAAGTGTTTTCCTCACCCTCTCTGGTTATTAAGGTATTATTTCAATATTTGGGTGTTTCTGTTGCACTTCTACTCTGCTGGACAATACTTAAATGTCAGTAAAATAAGTAAAATAAATGATGATGTAAAGTACATAGTCAATAGCATGCTTTAGAAAGAACAGCTGCTTACAGATCTTGGTCCCAGTCTCCAGGCAGCTCTAGACAGGTGGACCCTTGCACCAGTGACTTAATTTAAGACTCTGCATGGAGGCAGAGGTCCATTTGAGTGGATCTTTTGCACTCCTGGGGCCTCTAACATCGTATGAGGGAAAAGGTATTAAAGACATCTAGCAGAAATTAATACATAGAAAATCAAGGCTCACTATTCATATTTTGTCATTTGCCTTTGCAATAAGAAAACTAAACAGAAAAGCCTGTTTCCTTACTACAAACTCACACTTTGGATAGTGCAGAATGGAAGAATATTGCAATATTTTCAAAATCTGTGAAAGATCTCTCAGGCAGAGTACATATGGAGAACAAAAAAGTACTGGTATTCATTAAAATTAAACTCTGTGTGTGCAGACTGTACCGGGTATATCTAAGAAAGGACAAAATAATAATCTTCCTTTTCCATAAATAATTTTAATAAAAACACTCATAGTGCTTTTGTGCCACAAACAGTATTAGATGGATTTTCACTGACTACATTCCTAGATACATTTAATGTCAATGAACAGTATGAAAATATGGAGAGAAATAGCTGATAAAACTATATATTTGTCTCCAAGGGTTTCATTTTAGATTTTTTTTGTTCCCTGACACACAGTCCTTCATACATAGGGCCCTTTGTTTTCATTTTTTATTTTATTTAATTTTTCCTGGGAATTTATTGGTGTTTATTACTACAACAACAAAAGCAGATGAAAATAGATGGAAAAAATATTAATAATTTTTCTGGGTAAATATTGGGTTTTCTTTTGGTGCATGGAAGGATGGGGAAAAAAATAGTAGATTAATATTTTGATTAATGGAATTCAGTGCAGTTTGCTGCAAAACTAAAATAGAACTCAAAACAGAGTGCTACCTCTGAGTTTAAGAAAACAATATAGTTCTACTCTCCAAATAAAACTTTTCATTTGAATAAACAGTTTACTGTTGTAGACTTAAAACTATTAGCCTTTAAATATTTACATTTAATATTGGGCCACACCATTTGCAGTGCATACACTAAATTTAATCCTTTTTGCCTGTTTTTTTTTAAACATTCAAATACTTCCTTGTGTTCTGAAATGTATTCTGATACCGATTTTCATTTTCCTCCCATTTTAGTGTGTCAGATCTTCAAACCATTACCTGCTAACTGTTTGAAATGTGTACATGGTGGGCGTGAGATTTATCAGTACATTCAGATGTGCACACACTTCAGAGCTTGCGTGCATGCCTTTTTGTTTATTGTGTGTATCTTCTAGACTAATACATAGCCTTACTTCAACAGGTAGTTTTGCATATACACACAGACTTATGTATTATTGAAATATACATATTTAATGCAATGTATTGTATTTTCCTAATAAAACAAGTTATTTTTTATAGATTTTAATTATATAAAAGTAGGGTGAAAATCAGGGGAAAAAAAATACTTTTTGTAAAATCCGGGATTTTTTGGGTAAAAATTGGTTTCAACTGAAAACAAAGGGGCTTATTAATAGATTAGGAAATATAATTTTTTATCAAGATATAGATCTTTATGTTTATATAAAAATAAAAGTTGATATTTTCTTTATAGAATTATTTTAAAAGGGATACTGCTTTCAAATCTAGAAAATTACTTTGTGTTACCTCAGTGATGGAAATCTGTCATAAGCCCATTTTAAGTGGCCAGTTAAACAGGTTTGTGGCTGTCTGATTCACTGGAGAAATGGAAAGCAGCCAGTGATTAGCCAATGTTCTTTTTAAACCAAATTATTTTTTTAAAATACTTGCTGTCAACATGACTGGAGGAGCAATGGTCATCATATTCGTATCCCTGTTTGGCAGAAATGTGTACCTCCTGTAGGATCCCATATGAACTTATCAAATAGGAAAGATATACTTAGTGTCTAAGGTCTATCCCTATCAGTGCAGGACTGTTAGCATACCTTCAGTACTTTGTCCAGTCCAGTCCAGGGCCTCAAGTGATGAGACTTCCTGCCAGTTCTGTTTGGGGAACTATTCCACCATCTTATTCATATTGCAGTTAAGAACTTGAGCTTAAATTTATTTTTGCTTATTTTCACCCCATTCCTCCTTGTTGTTTATAGCTCTCAAATGTACATAATGTCTTTCCCCCAAAGAAGGCAAAACCACAGAGAATGCAGTTCACAAGATATGTGCCAAACATAGAGCCACTTTGCCTTTATCCCATCCCTGCACCTTTGCTTGATTACACTTAGATTGTAAACTCTTTTGAGAAGAGGGATGCTTTCTTTATATATGTCTGTAAAGCAGCAAGCACAGGAATTACATATGTAAATAATAAGTATAATAAAATAAATTATAATAGCACTTTTCAAAAGTAAACTATATGCCAGATTCTTGCTTGGCCCTTCCATGAGTGCACAATGGAGGCTTGGGAGGTGTGTGTGTGTGTGGGGGGGGGGGGGGCACGGAGTAGGAGCAGCTTTCCTCTCTCACGCGGCTTCTGTAAGCACCAGGCAGAATTGTGTTACCTGCACTCAGGAGAAATCAAGGGCTGTCCTCCTTTTCCTTCCCCGGGAGCACAGTGGCCCAAAGGAGGGGGGGGGGGGGCAATAGATATGATTCCAAAGGTTACCAGGGAAATTCATTTATATTCTGTGGCCTTTATTTAACTTCACGGGACACTTTCAGGCTAAACACCCTATATTAGAAAAATAAATCTTCGACTGTTATTACTAACACCTGACCTTAGACTCCCTAAACCAAAATAATAAACTAACAATTGTTCACTGCTTAATTGCTTTTGCACTTGTCTCATCTTAGACGACACAAACGGGATGGTGTGCACTTTCCGGCTCTCAGACAGTACCCAGCGCGACCACATTTGAGTGGAAAATATTACAGGGGGTTGTTTGTCGGAATAATAAAAATATAATCACTAATAAAATAGATGATCAGGGAGAACACTAACAACGGAATCATACACATGGAAACGTTTCCATAGATAAGAACTTTGTGGTGCTTTTTGGTGGTGGTGTTTCTCTTTCTTTTAAAAACACTTCAATGTTGGGTCAGATAGAAGCGGATCGGGTCGGTTCACTTATTTCCGCTGTAAGGAAGGACAGAAGGAAGGAA